>NW_027667475.1:0-533000 GCF_963924665.1 Micromys minutus | reverse complement strand
ATTTTGCCCCAAAATAAGTGGAATTTCTGAGTTTTGCCCCAAAATAAAGAGAATTTCTGTTTTTTTGCCTCAACATATAGGCAATTTGTGCCGTTTTACCCCACAATTAGGGGAATTTCTGCAATTTTGCTCCAAAATACTGGGTATTTCTGCCTTTTTGCCCGAAAATAAGAAGAATGCATACCTTTTGCCATAAAAATGGGAAATTTCTTCATTTTTGCTCCATAATAAAAGGAATTTCTGCATTTTTGCCTCTAAATAAGTGGAATTTCTGTCTTTTTCCCCCAAAACAAAGGAAATTTCTGTCTTTTTTGCCCCAAAATAAGGAAAAATTCTGACTTATTACTCTGAAGTAAGTGAAGTTTCTGCAATTTTGCCCCAAAATAAGGGAAATTTTTGGAATTTTGCCCCAAAATAAGTAGAAATTCTGAGTTTTGCCCCAAAATAAAGAGAATTTCTGCCTTTTTGCCCCAACATATGGAGAATTTCTGTTTTTTTGCCCCACAATTAGGGGAATTTCTGCAATTTTGCTCCAAAATACGGGTAATTTCTGCCTTTTTGCCTAAAAATAAGAAGAATGCATACCTTTTTGCCATAAAAATGGGAAATTTCTTCATTTTTGCTCGAAAATAAAAGGAATTTCTGCTTTTTTGCCTCTAAATAAGTGGAATTTCTGTCTTTTTTCCCCAAAACAAAGAGAATTTTTGTCTTTTTTGCCCCAAAATAAAGAAAAATTCTGACTTATTACCTTGTAGTAAGTGAAATTTCTGCAATTTTGCCCCAAAATAAAGGAACTTTCTGCCTTTTTACCCCCAAATAAGGGGAATTTCAGCCTTTTTACCTCAAAATAAAGGGAATTTCTGCATTTTTGCCACCAAATAAGGGGAATTTCAGCCTTTTTACCTCAAAATAAGGGTAATTTCCGCATTTTTGCCACAAAATATTAGGAATTTCTGCATTTTTCCCCCAAAATAAGAAAATTTCTGCTCTTTTTCCCTGAAATAAGTGAAATTTCTGCAATTTTGCCCCAAAATAAGTGAAATTTCTGCAATTTTGTCCTAAAATAAAGGAAATTTCTGGAATTTTGCCCCAAAATAAGTGGAATTTCTGAGTTTTGCCCCAAAATAAGATGAACTTCTGTCTATTTGCCCCAACATATAGGGAATTTCTGCCTTTTTGCCCCACAATTAGGGGAATTTCTGCAATTTTGCTCCAAAATACGGGGAATTTCTGCCTTTTTGCCTGAAAATAAGAAGAATGCCTACCTTTTTGCCATCAAAAAAGGAAATTTCTTCATTTTTGCTCCAAAATAAGGGGAATTTCTGTTTTTTTGCCTCTAAATAAGTGGAATTTCTGTCTTTTTCCCCCCAAAACAAAGGGAATTTCTGTCTTTTTTGACATAAAATAAGGAAAAATTCTGACTTATTACCCTGAAGTAAGTGAAATTTCTGCAATTTTGCCCCAAAATAAGGGAATTTTCTGCATTTTTGTTTCCAAAATAAGGGGAATTTTAGCCATTTTACCTCAAATTAGGGGAATTTCTGCATATTTACCCCCTATTAAGGGGAATTTCAGCATTTTTACCTCAAAATAAGGGGAATTTATGCATTTTGGCCACAAATTATTAGGAATTTCTGCCTTTTTGGCCCAAAATAAGAAAATTTCTGCTTTTTTTCCCTGAAATAGGTGAAATTTCTGCAATTTTGCCCAAAAATAAGTGAAATTTCTGCAATTTTGCCCCAAAATAAGGGAAATTTCTGGAATTTTGCCCCAAAAATGGAATTTCTGAGTTTTGCCCCAAAATAAGTATTTCTGTCTTTTTGCACCAACATATAGAGAATTTCTGCCTTTTTGCCCTACAATTAGGCAAATTTCTGCAATTTTGCTCCAAAATACGGAGAATTTCTGCCTTTTTGCCCGAAAATAAGAAGAATGCATACCTTTTTGCCATAAAAAGGGGAAATTTCTTCATTTTTGCTCCAAAATAAAAGGAATTTCTGCTTTTTTGCCACTAAATAAAGAAAATTACTGCCTTTTTCTCTTAAATAAGGGAAATTTCTGCAATTATGCCCCAAAATATGTGAAATTTCTGCAATTATGCCCCAAAATAAGTGAAATTTCTCCAATTTTGCCCCAAAATAAAGGAAATTTCTAGAATTTTGCCCAAAAATAAGTGGAATTTCTGAGTTTTGCCCCAAAATAAGGAGAATTTCTGTCTTTTTGCCCCAACATATAGAAAATTTCTGCCTTTTTCCCCACAATTAGGGGAATTTCTGCAATTTTGCTCCAAAATACGGGGAATTTCTGCCTTTTTGCCCGAAAATAAGAAGAATGCATAACTTTTTGCCATCAAAAAAGGAAATTTCTTCATTTATGCTCAAAAATGAGGGGAATTTCTGCTTTTTGCCTCTATATAAGTGAAATTTCTGTCTTTTTCTCCCAAAACAAAGGGAATTTTGTTTTTTTTGCCCTAAAATAAGGAAAAATTCTGACTTATTACCCTGAAGTAAGTGAAATTTCTGCAATTTTGCCCCAAAATAAAGGAAATTTCTGCCTTTTTGCCCCAAAATAAGGGGAATTTCAGCCTTTTTACCTAAAAATAAGGGGAATATCTGCATTTTTACCACAAAATATTAGGAATTTCTGCATTTTTGCCACAAAATAAGGAAAATTTCTGCCTTTTTTCCCTGATATAAGTGAAATTTCTGCCTTTTTGCCCCAAAATAAGGAAAATTTTTGGAATTTTGCCCCAAAATATGTGTAATTTCTGAGTTTTGCCCCAAAATAAGGAGAATTTCTGTCTTTTTGCCCTAACTATAGGGAATTTCTGCCTTTTTGCCTCACAATTAGGGGAATTTCTGCAATTTTGCTCCAAAATACGTGGAATTTCTGCTTTTTTGCCCGAAAATAAGAAGAATGCATACTTTTTTGGCATAAAAAAGTTAAATTTCTTCATTTTTGCTTCAAAATAAGGGGAATTTCTGCTTTTTTGCCTCTAAATAAGTGGAATTTCTGTCTTTTCCCCCAAAACAAAGAAAAGTCCTGTCTTTTTTGCCCCAAAATAAGGAAAATTTCTGACTTATTACCCTGAAATACGTGAAATTTCTGTAATTTTGCCCCAAAATAAGTGAAATTTCTGCAATTTTGCCCCAAAATAAGGGAAATTTCTGAAATTTTGCCCCAAAATAAGTGGAATTTCTGAGTTTTGCCCAAAAATAAGGAGAATTTCTGTCTTTTTGCCCTAACATATAGGCAATTTCTGCCTTTTTGCCTCACAATTAGGGGAATTTTTGCAATTTTGCTCCAAAATACGGAGAATTTCTGCCTTTTTGCCCAAAAATAAGAAGAATGCATACCTTTTTGCCATAAAAAAGGGATATTTCTGCATTTTTGCTCCAAATTAAGGGGAATTTCTGCTTTTTTGCCTCTAAATAAGTGGAATTTCTGTCTTTTTCCCCCAAAACAAAGGGAATTACTGTTTTTTTTTGCCGCAAAATATGGAAAAATCCTGACTTATTTCCCTGAAGTAAGTAAAATTTCTGCAATTTTTCCCCAAAATAAAGGAAATTTCTGACTTTTTGCCCTCAAATAAGGAAAATTTCAGCCTTTTTACCTAAAATAAGAGTAATTTCTGAATTTTTGCCACAAAATATTAGGAATTTCTGCATTTTTGCCCCAAAATAAGAAAATTTCTGCTTTTTTTGTCTGAAATAAGTGAAATTTCTGAAATTTTGCACCAAAATAAGTTGAAGTTCTGCAATTTTAGCCCAAAATAAGTGAAATTTCTGCAATTTTGCCTCAAAATAAGGGAAATTTCTGGAATTTTGCCCCAAAATAAGTGGAATTTCTGAGTTTTGCCCCAAAATAAGGAGAATTTCTGTCTTTTTGGCCCAACATATAGAGAATTTCTGCCTTTTTGCCCCACAATTAGGGGAATTTCTGCAATTTTGCTCCAAAATACGGGGAATTTCTGCCTTTTTGCCCGAAAATAAGAAGAATGCATAACTTTTTGCCATAAAAAAGGGAAATTTCTTCATTTTTGCTCCAAAATAAGGGGAATGTTTGCTTTTTTGCCTTTAAATAAGTGGAATTTCTGTCTTTTTCCCCCAAAACATAGGGAATTCCTGTCTTTTTTGCCCCAAAATAAGTTAAAGTTCTGACTTATTACCCTGAAATAAGTGAAATTTCTGCACTTTTGCCCCAAAATAAAGGAAATTTTTGCCTTTTTGCCCCCAAATAAGGGGAATTTCAGCATTTTTACCTCAAAATAAGGGGAATTTCTGCATTTTTGCCACAAAATATTAGGAATTTCTGCCTTTTTGCCCCAAAATAAGAAAATTTCTGCTTTTTTTCCCTGAAATAAGTGAAATTTCTGCAATTTTGCCCCAAAATAAGTGAAATTTCAGCAAAATTGCCCCAAAATAAGGGAAATTTCTGGAATTTTGCCCCAAAATAAGTGGAAATTTTTAATTTTGCCCCAAAATAAGGGAAATTTCTGGAATTTTGCCCCAAAATAAGTGGAATTTCTGAGTTTTGCCCCAAAATAAAGAGAATTTCTGTTTTTTTGCCTCAACATATAGGCAATTTGTGCCGTTTTGCCCCACAATTAGGGGAATTTCTGCAATTTTGCTCCAAAATACAGGGTATTTCTGCCTTTTTGCCCGAAAATAAGAAGAAAGCATACCTTTTGCCATAAAAATGGGAAATTTCTTCATTTTTGCTCCATAATAAAAGGAATTTCTGCTTTTTTGCCTCTAAATAAGTGGAATTTCTGTCTTTTTCCCACAAAACAAAGGAAATTTCTGTCTTTTTTGCCCCAAAATAAGGAAAAATACTGACTTATTACTCTGAAGTAAGTGAAGTTTCTGCAATTTTGCCCCAAAATAAGGGAAATTTTTGGAATTTTGCCCCAAAATAAGTGGAAATTCTGAGTTTTGCCCCAAAATAAAGAGAATTTCTGCCTTTTTGCCCCAACATATGGAGAATTTCTGTTTTTTTGCCCCACAATTAGGGGAATTTCTGCAATTTTGCTCCAAAATACGGGTAATTTCTGCATTTTTGCCTAAAAATAAGAAGAATGCATACCTTTTTGCCATAAAAATGGGAAATTTCTTTATTTTTGCTCCAAAAAAAAAGGAATTTCTGCTTTTTTGCCTCTAAATAAGTGGAATTTCTGTCTTTTTCCCCCAAAACAAAGAGAATTTTTGTCTTTTTTGCCCCAAAATAAAGAAAAATTCTGACTTATTACCTTGTAGTAAGTGAAATTTCTGCAATTTTGCCCCAAAGTAAGGCAACTTTCTGCCTTTTTACCCCCAAATAAGGGGATTTTCAGCCTTTTTACCTCAAAATAAAGGGAATTTCTGTATTTTTGCTCCCAAATAAGGGGAATTTCAGCTTTTTACCTCAAAATAAGGGGAATTTCCGCATTTTTGCCACAAAATATTAGGAATTTCTGCATTTTTGCCCCAAAATAAGAAAATTTCTGCTTTTTTTCCCTGAAATAAGTGAAATTTCTGCAATTTTGCCCCAAAATAAGTGAAATTTCTGCAATTTTGTCCTAAAATAAAGGAAATTTCTGGAATTTTGCCCCAAAATAAGTGGAATTTCTGAGTTTTGCCCCAAAATAAGAAGAATTTCTGTCTTTTTGCCCCAACATATAGGCCATTTCATCCTTTTTGCCCCACAATTAGGGGAATTTCTGCAATTTTGCTCCAAAATACGGAGAATTTCTGCCTTTTTGCCCGAAAATAAGAAGAATGCATACATTTGCCATAAAAAAGGGAAATTTCTTCATTTTTGCTCCAAAATAAGGGGAATTTCTGCTTTTTTGCCTCTAAATAAGTGAAATTTCTGTCTTTTTATCCCAAAACAAAAGGAATTCCTGTCTTTTTGCCCCAAAATAAGGAAAAATTCTGACTTATTACCCTGAAGTAAGTGAAATTTCTGCAATTTTGCCCCAAAATAAGGGAATTTTCTGCATTTTTGTTTCCAAAATAAGGGGAATTTTAGCCATTTTACCTCAAATTAGGGGAATTTCTGCATATTTACCCCCTATTAAGGGGAATTTCAGCATTTTTACCTCAAAATAAGGGGAATTTATGTATTTTTGCCACAAAATATTAGGAATTTCTGCCTTTTTGGCCCAAAATAGGAAAATTTCTGCTTTTTTTCCCTGAAATAAGTGAAATTTCTGCAATTTTGCCTCAAAATAAGTGAAATTTCTGCAATTTTGCCCCAAAATAAGGGAAATTTCTGGAATTTTGCCCCAAAAATGGAATTTCTGAGTTTTGCCCCAAAATAAGTATTTCTGTCTTTTTGCACCAACATATAGAGAGTTTCTGCCTTTTTGCCTTACAATTAGGCAAATTTCTGCAATTTTGCTCCAAAATACGGAGAATTTCTGCCTTTTTGCACGAAAATAAGAAGAATGCATACCTTTTTGCCATAAAAAAGGGAAATTTCTTCATTTTTGCTCTAAAATAAAAGGAATTTCTGCTTTTATGCCACTAAATAAGTGGAATTTCTGTCTTTTTCCCCCAAAACAAAGGGAATTTCTGTCTTTTTTGCCCCAAAATAAGGAAAAATTCTGTCTTATTACCCTGAACTAAGTAAAATTTTTGCAATATTGCCCCAAAATAAGGGAAATTTCTGACTTTTTGCCCCCAAATAAGGGGAATTTCAGCCTTTTTACCTAAAATAAGAGGAATTTCTGAATTTTTGCCACAAAATATTAGGACTTTCTGCATTTTTGTCCCAAAATAAGAAAAATCTCTTCCTTTTTTCTCTGAAATAAGTGAAATTTCTGAAATTTTGCCCCAAAATAAGTGAAAGTTCTGCAATTTTAGCCCAAAATAAGTGAAATTTCTGCAATTTTGCCCCAAAATAAGGGAAATTTCTGGAATTTTGCCCCAAAATAAGTGGAATTTCTGAGTTTTGCCCCAAAATAAGGAGTATTTCTGTCCTTTTGCCCCAACATATAGAGAATTTCTGCCTTTTTGCCCCACAATTATGCAAATTTCTGCAATTTTGCTCCAAAGTACCGTGAATTTTTGCCTTTTTGCCCGAGAATAAGAAGAATGCATACCTTTTTGCCATAAAAAAAGGAAATTTCTTCATTTTTGCCCCAAAATAAGGGGAATTTCTGCTTTTTTGCCTAAATAAGTGGAATATCTGTCTTTTTCCCCTAAAACAAATGGAATTTCTGTGTTTTTTGCCTCAAAATAATGAAAAATTCTGACTTATTACCCTGAAGTAAGTGAAATTTCTGCAATTTTGCCCTAAAATAAGAAAAATTTCTGCATTTTTGCCCTCTATTAAGGGGAATTTCAGCCTTTTTACCTCAAAATAAGGGGAATTTCTGCATTTTTGACACAAAATATTAAGAATTCCTGACTTTTTGAACCAAAATAAGAAAATTTCTGCTTTTTTCTCTGAAATAAGTGAAATTTCTGCAATTATGCCCCAAAATAAGTGAAATTTCTGCAATTTTGCCCCAAAATAAGGGAAATTGCTGGAATTTTGCCCCCAAATAATGGAATTTCTGAGTTTTGCAGCAAAATAAGGAGAATTTCTGTCTTTTTGCCCCAACATATAGAAAATTTCTGCCTTTTTGCCCCACAATTAGGCAAATTTCGGCAATTTTGCTTTAAAATACCGTGAATTTTTGCCTTTTTGCCCGAAAATAAGAAGAATGCATACCTTTTTGCCATAAAAAAGGGAAATTTCTTCATTTTTGCTCCAAAATAAGGGGAATTTCTTTTTTTTGCCTCTAAATAAGTGGAATTTCTGTCTTTTTCCCCCAAAACAAAGAAAATTCCTGTCTTTTTTGCCCCAAAATAAGAAAAATTTCTTACTTATTACCCTGAAATAAGTGAAATTTCTGCAATTTTGCCTCAAAATAAGTGAAATTTTTGCACTTTTGTCCCAAAATAAGGGAAATTTCTGGAATTTTGCCGCAAAATAAGTGGAATTTCTGAGTTTTGCCCCAAAATAAGGAGAATTTCTCTCTTTTTGCCCCAACATATAGGGAATTTCTGCTTTTTTGCCCCACAATTAGGGGAATTTCTTCAATTTTGCTTCAAAATACGGGGAATTTCTGCCTTTTTGCCCGAAAATAAGAAGAATGCATACCTTTTTGCCATAAAAAAAGGGAATTTCTTCATTTCTGCAATTTTGCCCCAAAATAAGTGAAATTTTTGCAATTTTGCCCCAAAATAAGGGAAATTTCTGGAATTTTGCCCAAAAATAAGTGGAATTTCTGAGTTTTGCCCCAAAAAAAGAGAATTTCTGTCTTTTTGCCCCAACATATAGAGATTTTCTGCATTTTTGTCGTACAATTAGGGGAATTTCTTCAATTTTGCTCCAAAATACGGGGAATTTCTGCTATTTTGCCCGAAAATAAGAAAAATGCATATCTTTTTGCCATAAAAAAGGGAAATTTCTTCATTTTTGCTCCAAAATAAGAGGAATTTCTGCTTTTTTGCCTCTAAAGAAGTGGAATTTCTGTCTTTTTCCCCAAAACAAAGGGAATTCCTTTCTTTTTTGCCCCATAATATGGATAAATTCTGAATTATTACCCTGAAGTATGTGAAATTTCTGGAATTTTGCCCCAAAATAAGGTAAATTTCTGCATTTATGTTTCCAAAATAAAGGGAATTTCAGCCATTTATCTCAAATTAGGGGAATTTCTGCATATTTACCCCCTATTAAGAGGAATTTCAGTTTTTTTACCTCAAAATAAAGGGAATTTCTGCATTTTTGACAAAAATATTAGGAATTTCTGCCCTTTGGCCCAAAATAAGAAAATTTCTGCTTTTTTTTCTGAAATAAGTGAAATTTCTATAATTTTGCCCCAAAATAAGTGAAATTTCAGCAATTGTGCCACAAAATAAGAGAAATTTCTGGAATTTTGCCCAAAATAATGGAATTTCTGAGTTTTGCCCCAAAATAAGGAGAATTTCTGTCTTTTTGCCCAAACATATAGAGAATTTCTGCCTTTTTGCCCCACAAATAGGGGAATTTCTGCAATTTTGCTCCAAAATACGGGGAATTTCTGCCTTTTTGCCTGAAAATAAGAAGAATGCATACCTTTTTGCCATAAAAAAGGGAAATTTCTTCATTTTTGCTCCAAAATAAGGGGAATTTCTTTTTTTTGCCTCTAAATAAGTGGAATTTCTGTCTTTTTCCCCCAAAACAAAGAAAATTCCTGTCTTTTTTGCCCCAAAATAAGAAAAATTTCTTACTTATTACCCTGAAATAAGTGAAATTTCTGCAATTTTGCCTCAAAATAAGTGAAATTTTTGCACTTTTGTCCCAAAATAAGGGAAATTTCTGGAATTTTGCCGCAAAATAAGTGGAATTTCTGAGTTTTGCCCCAACATATAGGGAATTTCTGCTTTTTTGCCCCACAATTAGGGGAATTTCTTCAATTTTGCTTCAAAATACGGGGAATTTCTGCCTTTTTGCCCGAAAATAAGAAGAATGCATACCTTTTTGCGATAAAAAAAGGGAATTTCTTCATTTCTGAATTTTGCCCCAAAATAAGTGAAATTTTTGCAATTTTGCCCCAAAATAAGGGAAATTTCTGGAATTTTGCCCAAAAATAAGTGGAATTTCTGAGTTTTGCCCCAAAAAAGAGAATTTCTGTCTTTTTGCCCCAACATATAGAGATTTTCTGCATTTTTGTCGTACAATTAGGGGAATTTCTTCAATTTTGCTCCAAAATACGGGGAATTTCTGCTATTTTGCCCGAAAATAAGAAAAATGCATATCTTTTTGCCATAAAAAAGGGAAATTTCTTCATTTTTGCTCCAAAATAAGAGGAATTTCTGCTTATTTGCCTCTAAAGAAGTGGAATTTCTGTCTTTTTCCCCAAAACAAAGGGAATTCCTTTCTTTTTTGCCCCATAATATGGATAAATTCTGAATTATTACCCTGAAGTATGTGAAATTTCTGGAATTTTGCCCCAAAATAAGGTAAATTTCTGCATTTATGTTTCCAAAATAAAGGTAATTTCAGCCATTTATCTCAAATTAGGGGAATTTCTGCATATTTACCCCCTATTAAGAGGAATTTCAGTTTTTTTACCTCAAAATATAGGGAATTTCTGCATTTTTGACAAAAATATTAGGAATTTCTGCCCTTTGGCCCAAAATAAGAAAATTTCTGCTTTTTTTTCTGAAATAAGTGAAATTTCTATAATTTTGCCCCAAAATAAGTGAAATTTCAGCAATTGTGCCACAAAATAAGAGAAATTTCTGGAATTTTGCCCAAAATAATGGAATTTCTGAGTTTTGCCCCAAAATAAGGAGAATTTCTGTCTTTTTGCCCAAACATATAGAGAATTTCTGCCTTTTTGCCCCACAAATAGGGGAATTTCTGCAATTTTGCTCCAAAATACGGGGAATTTCTGCCTTTTTGCCTGAAAATAAGAAGAATGCATACCTTTTTGCCATAAAAAAGGGAAATTTCTTCATTTTTGCTCCAAATTAAGGGGAATTTCTGCTTTTTTGCCTCTAAATAAGTGGAATTTCTGTCTTTTTCCCCCCAAACAAAAAAAATTCCTGTCTTTTTTGCCCCAAAATAAGGAAAATTTCTGACTTATTACCCTGAAATAAGTGAAATTTCTGCAATTTTGCCCCAAAATAAGTGAAATTTCTGCAATTTTGCCCCAAAATAAGGAAAATTTCTAGAATTTTGCCCCAAAATACGTGGAATTTCTGAGTTTTGCCCCAAAATAAGAAGAATTTCTGTCTTTTTGCCCCAACATATAGGCCATTTCATCCTTTTTGCCCCACAATTAGGGGAATTTCTGCAATTTTGCTCCAAAATACGGAGAATTTCTGCCTTTTTGCCCGAAAATAAGAAGAATGCATACATTTGCCATAAAAAAGGGAAATTTCTTCATTTTTGCTCCAAAATAAGGGGAATTTCTGCTTTTTTGCCTCTAAATAAGTGAAATTTCTGTCTTTTTATCCCAAAACAAAAGGAATTCCTGTCTTTTTTGCCCCAAAATAAGGAAAAATTCTGACTTATTACCCTGAAGTAAGTGAAATTTCTGCAATTTTGCCCCAAAATAAGGGAAATTTCTGCCTTTTTGCCCCCAAATAAGAGGAATTTCAGCCTTTTTACATCAAAATAAAGGGAATATCTGCATTTTTACCACAAAATATTAGGAATTTCTGCATTTTTGCCCCAAAATAAGGAAAATTTCTGCTTTTTTTCCCTGAAATAAGTGAAATTTCAGCAATTGTGCCCCAAAATAAGTGACATTTCTGCAATTTTGTCCTAAAATAAGGGAAATTTCTGGAATTTTGCCCCAAAATAAGTGGAATTTCTGAGTTTTGCCCCAAAATAAGGAGAATTTCTGTCTTTTTGCCCCAATATATAGGGAATTTCTGCCTTTTTGTCCCATAATTAGGGGAATTTCTGCAATTTTGCTCCAAAATACGGGGAAATTCTGCCTTTTTGCCCGAAAATAAGAAGAATGCATACCTTTTGGCCATCAAAAAAGGAAATTTCTTCATTTTTGCTCCGAAATAAGAGGAATTTCTGTTTTTTTGCCTCTAAATAAGTGGAATTTCTGTCTTTCTCCCCCCAAAACAAAGGGAATTTCTGTCTTTTTTGCCCTAAAATAAAGAAAAATTCTGACTTATTACCCTGAAGTAAGTGAAATTTCTGCAATTTTGCCCCAAAATAAGTGAAATTTCTGCAATTTTGTCCCAAAATAAGGAAAATTTCTGGAATTTTGCCCCAAAATAAGTGGAATTTCTGAGTTTTGCCCCAAAAAAAGGAGAATTTCTGTTTTTGCCCCAACATATAGGCAATTTCTGCCTTTTTCCCCCACAATTATGGGAATTTCTGCAATTTTGCTCCAAAATACGGAGAATTTCTGCTTTTTGCTCGAAAATAAGAAGAATGCATACCTTTTTGCCATAAAAAGGGGAAATTTTTTCAATTTTGCTCCAAAATAAGTTGAATTTCTACTTTTTTGCCTCTGAATACGTGGAATATCTGCCTTTTTCCCCTAAAACAAATGGAATTTCTGTCTTTTTTGCCCCAAAATAAAGAAAAATTCTGACTTATTACCCTGAAGTAAGTGAAATTTCTGCAATTTTGCACTAAAATAAGAAAAAATTCTGCCTTTTTGCCATCTATTAAGGGGAATTTCAGCCTTTTTACCTCAAAATAAGAGGAATTTCTGCATTTTGACACAAAATATTAGGAATTTCTGCCATTTTGCCGAAATTATGAAAATTTCTGCTTTTTTTCCCTGACATAAGTGAAATTTCTGCAATTATGCCCCAAAATAAGTGAAATTTCTGCAATTTTGCCCCAAAATAAGGAAACTTTCTGCTTTTTTGCCCCCAAAAAGGGGAATTTCAGCCTTTTTACCTCAAAATAAGGGGAATTTTTGCATTTTTGCCACAAAATATTAGGAATTTCTGCCTTTTTGCCCCAAAATAAGGAAAATTACTGCCTTTTTACTCTGAAATAAGTGAAATTTCTGCAATTATGCCCCAAAATATGTGAAATTTCTTCAATTTTGCCCCAAAATAAGTGAAATTTCTTCAATTTTGCTCCAAAATAATGGAAATTTCTGAAATTTTGCCCCAAAATAAGTGGAATTTCTGAGTTTTGCCCCAAAATAAGGAGAATTTCTGTCTTTTTGCCCCAACATATAGAGAATTTCTGCTTTTTTGCCCCACAATTAGGGGAATTTTGCTCCAAAATACGAGGAATTTCTGCCTTTTTTGCGCGAAAATAAGAAGAATGCATAACTTTTTGCCATAAAAAAGTGAAATTTCTTCATTTTTGCTCGAAAATAAGGGAAATTTCTGCTTTTTTGCCTATAAATAAGTGAAATTTCTGTCTTTTTCCCCCAAAACAAAAGGAATTCCTGTCTTTTTTGCCCCAAAATAAGGAAAAATTCTGACTTATTACCCTGAAGTAAGTGAAATTTCTGCAATTTTGCCCCAAAATAAAGGAAATTTCTGCCTTTTTGCCCCCAAATAAGGGGAATTTCAGCATTTTTACATCAAAATAAGGGGAATATATGCATTTTTACCTTAAAATATTAGGAATTTCTGCATTTTTGCTCCAAAATAATGAAAATTTCTGCTTTTTTTCCCTGAAATAAGTGAAATTTCTGCAATTTTGCCCCAAAATAAGTGAAATTTCTGGAATTTTGTCCTAAAATAAGGGAAATTTCTGGAATTTTGCCCTAAAATAAGTGGAATTTCTGAGTTTTGCCCAAAAATAAGAAGAATTTCTGTCTTTTTGCCCCAACATATAGGGAATTTCTGCCTTTTTGCCCCACAATTAGGGGAATTTCTGCAATTTTGCTCCAAAATACGGGGAATTTCTGCCTTTTTGCCCTAAAATAAGAAGAATGCATACCTTTTTGCCATCAAAAAAGGTAATTTCTTCATTTTTGCTCCAAAATAAGGGGAATTTTTTTTTGCCTCTAAATAAGAGGAATTTCTGTCTTTTTCCCCCCAAAACAAAGGGAATTTCTGTCTTTTTTGCCCTAAAATAAGGAAAAATTCTGACTTATTACCCTGAAGTAAGTGAAATTTCTGCAATGTTGCCCTAAAATAAGGGAAATTTTTGCGTTTTTGTTTCCAAAATAAGGGGTATTTCAGCCATTTTACCTCCAATTAGGGGAATTTCTGCATATTTACCCCCTATTAAGGGGAATTTCAGCATTTTTACCTCAAAATAAGGGGAATTTATGCATTTTTGCCACAAAATATTAGGAATTTCTGCCTTTTTGCCCAACAATTAGGCAAATTTCTGCAATTTTGCTCCAAAATACCGTGAATTTTTGCCTTTTTGCCCGAAAATAATAAGAATGCATACCTTTTTGCCATAAAAAAGAAAAATTTTTTCATTTTTGCTTCAAAATAAGGGGAATTTCTTCTTTTTTGCCTCTAAATAAGTGGAATTTCTGTCAATTTCCCCCAAAACAAAGAAAATTCCTGTCTTTTTTGCCCCAAAATAAGAAAAATTTCTGAATTATTACCCTGAACTAAGTGAAATTTCTGCAATTTTGCCTCAAAATAAGTGAAATTTCTGCACTTTTGTCCCAAAATAAGAGAAATTTCTGGAATTTTGCCGCAAAATAAGTGGAATTTCTGAGTTTTGCCCCAAAATAAGAAGAATTTCTGTCTTTTTGCCCCAACATATAGGGAATTTCTGCCTTTTTGCCCCACAATTAGGGGAATTTCTTCAATTTTGCTCCAAAATACGGGGAATTTCTGCCTTTTTGCCCAAAAATAAGAAGAATGCATAACTTTTTGCCATAAAAAAGGGAAATTTCTTCATTTTTGCTCCAAAATAAGGGGAATTTCTGCTTTTTTGCCTCTAAATAAGTGGAATTTCTGTCTTTTTCCCCCAAAACAAAGATAATTTCTGTATTTTGCCCCAAAATAAGAAGAAATTCTGACTTATTACCCTGAAGTAAGTGAAATTTCTGCAATTTTGCCCCAAAATATGGGAAATTTCTTCAATTTTGCCCCAAAATAAGTGAAATTTCTGCAATTTTGCCCCAAAATAAGGGAAATTTCTGGAATTTTGCCCCAAAATAAGTGGAATTTCTGAGTTTTGCCCCAAAATAAGGAGAATTTCTGTCTTTTTGCCCCAACATATAGAGATTTTCTGCATTTTTGTCCCACAATTAGGGGAATTTCGGCAATTTTGTTCCAAAATACGGGGAATTTCTGCTTTTTTGCCTGAAAACAAGAAGAATGCATGCCTTTTTGCCATAAAATAGGGAATTTTATTCATTTTTGCTCCGAAATAAGGGGAATTTCTGCTTTTTTGCCTCTAAATAAGTGCAATTTCTGTCTTTTTCCCCCAAAACAAAGGGAATTCCTGTCTTATTTGCCCCATAATATGGAAAAATTCGGACTTATTACCCTGAAGTATATGAAATTTCTGGAATTTTGCCCCAAAATAAGGTAAATTTCTGCGTTTTTGTTTCCAAAATAAAGGGAATTTCAGCCATTTTACCTCAAATTAGGGGATTTTCTGCATATTTAGCCCCTATTAATAGGAATTTCAGCCTTTTTACCTCAAAATAAGGGGAATTTCTGCATTTTTGCAACAAAATATTAGGAATTTCTGCCCTTTGGCCCAAAATAAGAAAATTTCTGCTTTTTTTCTGAAATAAGTGAAATTTCTATAATTTTGCCCCAAAATAAGTGAAATTTCAGCAATTTTGCCCCCAAATAAGGAAAATTTCTGGAAATTTGCCCCAAAATAATGGAATTTCTTAGTTTTGCCCCAAAATAAGGAGAATTTCTGTCTTTTTGCCCCAACATATAGAGTGTTTCTGCCTTTTGCCCCACAAATAGAGGAATTTCTGCAATTTTGCTCCAAAATACGGGGAATTTCTGCCTTTTTGCCCGAAAATAAGAAGAATGCATACCTTTTTGCCATAAAAAAGGGAAATTTCTTCATTTTTGCTCCAAATTAAGGGGAATTTCTGCTTTTTTGCCTCTAAATAAGTGGAATTTCTGTCTTTCCCCCCCGCCCCCAAAAAAAAAAAATTCCTGTCTTTTTTGCCCCAAAATTAGGAAAATTTCTGACTTATTACCCTGAAATAAGTGAAATTTCTGCAATTTTGCCCAAAAATAAGTGAAATTTCTGCAATTTGGCCCCCAAATAAGGGAAATTTCTGGAATTTTGCCCCAAAATAAGTGGAATTTCTGAGTTCTGCCACAAAATAAGGAGAATTTTTTTCTTTTTGCCCCAACATATAGAGAATTTCTGCCTTTTTGCCCCACAATTAGGGGAATTTCTGCAATTTTGCTCCAAAATACGAGGAATTTCTGCCTTTTTTGCGCGAAAATAAGAAGAATGCATAACTTTTTGCCATAAAAAATTGAAATTTCTTCATTTTTGCTCCAAAATAAGGGGAATTTCTGCTTTTTTGCCTCTACATAAGTGGAATTTTTGTCTTTTTTCCCCAAAACAAAATGAATTCCTGTCTTTTTTGCCCCAAAATAAGGAAAAATTCAGACTTATTACCCTGAAGTAAGTGAAATTTCTGCAATTTTGCCGCAAAATAAGGGAAATTTCTGCCTTTTTGCCCCCAAATAAGGGGAACTTCAGCCTTTTTACATCGAATAAGGGGAATATCTGCATTTTTACCACAAAATATTAGGAATTTCTGCATTTTTGCCCCAAAATAAGGAAAATTTCTGCCTTTTTTCCCTGAAATATGTGAAATTTCTGCCTTTTTGCCCCAAAATAAGTGAAATTTCTGCAATTTTGCCCCTAAATAAGGAAAATTTCTGGAATTTTGCCACAAGATATGTGGAATTTCTGAGTTTTGCCCCCAAAAAAGGAGAATTTCTGTCTTTTTGCCCCAACATATAGGCAATTTCTGCCTTTTTCCCCACAATTATGGGAATTTCTGCAATTTTGCTCCAAAATACGGAGAATTTCTGCTTTTTGCCCGAAAATAAGAAGAATGCATACCTTTTTGCCATAAAAAAGGGAAATTTCTTCATTTTTGCCCCAAAATAAGGAGAATTTCTGCTTTTTTGCCTAAATAAGTGGAATATCTGTCTTTTTCCCCTAAAACAAATGGAATTTCTGTGTTTTTTGCCTCAAAATAATGAAAAATTCTGACTTATTACCCGGAACTAAGTGAAATTTCTGCAATTTTGCCCTAAAATAAGAAAAAATTCTGCCTTTTTGCCCCCTATTAAGGGGAATTTCAGACTTTTTACCTCAAAATAAGGGGAATTTCTGCATTTTTGACACAAAATATTAGGAATTTCTGCCATTTTGCCCCAAAATAAGAAAATTTCTACTTTTTTTCCCTGAAATAAGTGAAATTTCTGCAATTATGCCCCAAAATAAGTGAAATTTCTGCAATTTTGCCCCAAAATAAGGAAACTTTCTGCTTTTTTGCCCCCAAATAAGGGGAATTTCAGCCTTTTTACCTCAAAATAAGGGGAATTTTTACATTTTTGCCACAAAATATTAGGAATTTCTGCCTTTTTGCCCCAAAATAAGGAAAATTACTGCCTTTTTACTCTGAAATAAGTGAAATTTCTGCAATTATGCCCCAAAATATGTGAAATTTCTTCAATTTTGCCCCAAAATAAGTGAAATTTCTGCAATTTTGCTCCAAAATAAGGGAAATTTCTGGAATTTTGCCCCAAAATAAGTGGAATTTCTGAGTTTTGCCCCAAAATAAGGAGAATTTCTGTCTTTTTGCCCCAACATATAGAGAATTTCTGCCTTTTTGCCCCACAATTAGGGGAATTTCTGCAATTTTGTTCCAAAATACGAGGAATTTCTGCCTTTTTTGCGCGAAAATAAGAAGAATGCATAACTTTTTGCCATAAAAAAGTGAAATTTCTTCATTTTTGCTCCAAAATAAGGGAAATTTCTGCTTTTTTGCCTATAAATAAGTGAAATTTCTTTTTCCCCCAAAACAAAAGGAATTCCTGTCTTTTTTGCCCCAAAATAAGGAAAAATTCTGACTTATTACCCTGAAGTAAGTGAAATTTCTGCAATTTTGCCCCAAAATAAAGGAAATTTCTGCCTTTTTGCGCCCAAATAAGGGTAATTTCAGCATTTTTACATCAAAAAAGGGGAATATATGCATTTTTACCCCAAAATATTAGGAATTTCTGCATTTTTGCCCCAAAATAATGAAAATTTCTGCTTTTTTTCCCTGAAATAAGTGAAATTTCTGCAATTTTGCCCCAAAATAAGTGAAATTTCTGGAATTTTGTCCTAAAATAAGGGAAATTTCTGGAATTTTGCCCCAAAATAAGTGGAATTTCTGAGTTTTGCCCCAAAATAAGAAGAATTTCTGTCTTTTTGCCCTAACATATAGGGAATTTCTGCCTTTTTGCCCCACAATTAGGGGAATTTCTGCAATTTTGCTCCAAAATACGGGGAATTTCTGCCTTTTTGCCCGAAAATAAGAAGAATGCATACCTTTTTGCCATCAAAAAAGGAAATTTCTTCATTTTTGCTCCAAAAGAAGGGGAATTTTTTTTGCCTCCAAATAATAGGAATTTCTGTCTTTTTCTCCCCAAAACAAAGGGAATTTCTGTCTTTTTTGCCCTAAAATAAGGAAAAATTCTGACTTATTACCCTGAAGTAAGTGAAATTTCTGCAATTTAGCCCTAAAAAAAGGGAAATTTTTGCGTTTTTGTTTCCAAAATAAGGGGTATTTCAGCCATTTTACCTCCAATTAGGGGAATTTCTGCATATTTACCCCCTATTAAGGGGAATTTCAGCATTTTTACCTCAAAATAAGGGGAATTTATGCATTTTTGCCACAAAATATTAGGAATTTCTGCCTTTTTGGCCCAAAATAAGAAAATTTCTGCTTTTTTTCCCTGAAATAAGTGAAATTTCTGCAATTTTGCCCCACAATAAGTGAAATTTCTGCAATTTTGCCCCAAAATAAGGGAAATTTCTGGAATTTTGCCCCAAAAATGGAATTTCTGAGTTTTGCCCTAAAAAAGGAGAATTTCTGTCTTTTTGCCCCAACATATAGAGAATTTCTGCCTTTTTGCCCTACAATTAGGCAAATTTCTGCAATTTTGCTCCAAAATACGGAGAATTTCTGCCTTTTTGCCGGAAAATAAGAAGAATGCATACCTTTTTGACATAAAAAAAGGAAATTTCTTCATTTTTGCACCAAAATAAGGGGAATTTCTGCTTTTTTGCCTCTAAATAAGTGGAATATCTGTCTTTTTCCCCTAAAACAAATGGAATTTCTGTCTTTTTTGCCTCAAAATAATGAAAAATTCTGACTTATTACCCTGAAGTAAGTGAGATTTCTGCAATTTTGCCCTAAAATAAGAAAAATTTCTGCCTTTTTGCCCCCTATTAATGGGAATTTAAGCCTTTTTACCTCAAAATAAGGGGAATTTCTGCATTTTTGACACAAAATATTAGAAATTTCTGCCTTTTTACCCCAAAATAAGAAAATTGCTGCTTTTTTTCCCTGAAATAAGTGAAATTTCTGCAATTATGCCCCAAAATAAGTGAAATTTCTGCAATTTTGTCACAAAATAAGGGAAATTTCTGGAATTTTGCCCAAAAATAATGAAATTTCTGAGTTTTGCCCCAAAATAAGGAGAATTTCTGTCTTCTTGCCCCAGCCTATAGAGAATTTCTGCCCTTTTGCCCCACAATTAGGCAAATTTCTGCAATTTTGCTCCAAAATACCGTGAATTTTTGCCTTTTTGCCCGAAAATAATAAGAATGCATACCTTTTTGCCATTAAAAAGGGAAATTTCTTCATTTTTGCTTCAAAATAAGGGGAATTTCTTCTTTTTTGCCTCTAAATAAGTGGAATTTCTGTCTTTTTCCCCCAAAACAAAGAAAATTCCTGTCTTTTTTGCCCCAAAATAAGAAAAATTTCTGACTTATTTCCCTGAACTAAATGAAATTTCTGCAATTTTGCCTCAAAATAAGTAAAATTTCTGCACTTTTGTCCCAAAATAAGGGAAATTTCTGGAATTTTGCTGCAAAATAAGTGGAATTTCAGAGTTTTGCCCCAAAAAAAGGAGAATTTCTGTCTTTTTGCCCCAACATATAGGGAATTTCTGCCTTTTTGCCCCACAATTAGGGGAATTTCTTCAATTTTGCTTCAAAATACGGAAAATTTCTCCTTTTCTGCCCGAAAATAAGAAGAATGCATACCTTTTTGCCATAAAAAAAGGAAATTTCTTCATTTTTGCTCCAAAATAAGGGGAATTTCTGCTTTTATGCCTCTAAATAAGTGGAATTTCTGTCTTTTTCCCCCAAAACAAAGATAATTTCTGTATTTTGCCACAAAATAAGAAGAAATTCTGACTTATTACCCTGAAGTAAGTGAAATTTCTGCAATTTTGCCCCAAAATATGGGAAATTTCTGCAATTTTGCCCCAAAATAAGTGAAATTTCTGCAATTTTGCCCCAAAATAAGGGAAATTTCTGGAATTTTGCCCCAAAATAAGTGGAATTTCTGAGTTTTGCCCCAAAATAAGAAGAATTTCTGTCTTTTTGCCCCAACATATAGAGATTTTCTGCATTTTTGTCCCACAATTAGGGGAATTTCGGCAATTTTGTTCCAAAATACGGGGAATTTCTGCTTTTTTGCCTGAAAACAAGAAGAATGCATGCCTTTTTGCCATAAAAAAGGGAATTTTATTCATTTTTGCTCCAAAATAAGGGGAATTTCTGCTTTTTTGCCTCTAAATAAGTGGAATTTCTGTCTTTTTCCCCCAAAACAAAGGGAATTCCTGTCTTATTTGCCCCATAATATGGAAAAATTCGGACTTATTACCCTGAAGTATGTGAAATTTCTGGAATTTTGCCCCAAAATAAGGTAAATTTCTGCGTTTTTGTTTCCAAAATAAAGGGAATTTCAGCCATTTTACCTCAAATTAGGGGATTTTCTGCATATTTAGCCCCTATTAATAGGAATTTCAGCCTTTTTACCTCAAAATAAAGGGAATTTCTGCATTTTTGCAACAAAATATTAGGAATTTCTGCCCTTTGGCCCAAAATAAGAAAATTTCTGCTTTTTTTCTGAAATAAGTGAAATTTCTATAATTTTGCCCCAAAATAAGTGAAATTTCAGCAATTTTGCCTCCAAATAAGGGAAATTTCTGGAAATTTGCCCCAAAATAATGGAATTTCTTAGTTTTGCCCCAAAATAAGGAGAATTTCTGTCTTTTTGCCCCAACATATAGAGTATTTCTGCCTTTTGCCCCACAAATAGAGGAATTTCTGCAATTTTGCTTCAAAATACGGGGAATTTCTGCCTTTTTGCCCGAAAATAAGAAGAATGCATACCTTTTTGCCATAAAAAAGGGAAATTTCTTCATTTTTGCTCCAAATTAAGGGGAATTTCTGCTTTTTTGCCTCTAAATAAGTGGAATTTCTGTCTTTTTCCCCCCAAACAAAAAAAATTCCTGTCTTTTTTGCCCCAAAATAAAGAAAATTTATGACTCAGTACCCTGAAATAAGTGAAATTTCTGCAATTTTGCCCAAAAATAAGTGAAATTTCTGCAATTTTGCCCCAAAATAAGGAAAATTTCTAGAATTTTGCCCCAAAATAAGTGGAATTTCTGAGTTTTGCCCCAAAATAAGAAGAATTTCTGATTTTGCCCCAACATATAGGCAATTTCTGCCTTTTTGCCCAACAATTAGGGGAATTTCTGCAATTTTGCTCCAAAATATGGAGAATTTCTGCCTTTTTCCCGAAAATAAGAAGAATGCATACCTTTTTGTCATAAAAAAGAGAAATTTCTTCATTTTTGCTCCAAAATAAGGGGAATTTCTGCTTTTTTGCCTCTAAATAAGTGGAATTTCTGTCTTTTTCCCCAAAAACAAATGGAATTTCTGTCTTTTTTGCCCCAAAATTAGGAAAAATTCTGACTTATTACCCTGAAGTAAGTGAAATTTCTGCAATTTTGCCCCAAAATAAGGAAAATTTCTGCAGTTTTGCCCCAAAATAAGTGAAATTTCTGCAATTTTGCCCCAAAATAAGGGAAATTTCTGGAATTTCGCCCCAAAATAAGTGGAATTTCTGAGTTCTGCCCCAAAATAAGGAGAATTTTTGTCTTTTTGCCCCAACATATAGAGAATTTCTGCCTTTTTGCCCCACAATTAGGGGAATTTCTGCAATTTTGCTCCAAAATACGAGGAATTTCTGCCTTTTTTGCGCGAAAATATGAATAATGCATAACTTTTTGCCATAAAAAAATTGAAATTTCTTCATTTTTGCTCCAAAATAAGGGGAATTTCTGCTTTTTTGCCTCTAAATAAGTGGAATTTCTGTCTTTTTCCCCCAAAACAAAATGAATTCCTGTCTTTTTTGCCCCAAAATAAGGAAAAATTCAGACTTATTACCCTGAAGTAAGTGAAATTTCTGCAATTTTGCCCCAAAATAAGGGAAATTTCTGCCTTTTTGCCCCCAAATAAGGGGAATTTCAGCCTTTTTACACCAAAATAAGGGGAATATCTGCATTTTTACCACAAAATATTAGGAATTTCTGCATTTTTGCCCAAAAATAAGGAAAATTTCTGCCTTTTTTCCCTGAAATAAGTGAAATTTCTGCCTTTTTGCCCCAAAATAAGTGAAATTTCTGCAATTTTGCCCCAAAATAAAGGAAATTTCTGGAATTTTGCCACAAAATATGTGGAATTTCTGAGTTTTGCCCCAAAATAAGGAGAATTTCTGTCTTTTTGCCCTAACTAAAGGGAATTTCTGCCTTTTTGCTCCACAATTAGGGGAATTTCTGCAATTTTGCTCCAAAATACGGGGAATTTTTGCTTTTTTGCCCGAAAATAAGAAGAATGCATACATTTTTGCCATAAAAAAGTGAAATTTCTTCATTTTTGCTTCAAAATAAGGGGAATTTCTGCTTTTTTGCCTCTAAATAAGTGGAATTTCTGTCTTTTCCCCCAAAACAAAGAAAAGTCCTGTCTTTTTTGCCGTAAAATAAGGAAAATTTCTGACTTATTACCCTGAAATAAGTGAAATTTCTGTAATTTTGCCCCAAGAGAAGTGAAATTTCTGCAATTTTGCCCCAAAATAAGGGAAATTTCTGAAATTTTTCCCCAAAATAAGTGGAATTTCTGAGTTTTGCCCCAAAATAAGGAGAATTTCTGTCCTTTTGCCCCAACATATAGGCAATTTCTGCCTTTTTGCCTCACAATTAGGGGAATTTCTGCAATTTTGCTCCAAAATATGGAGAATTTCTGCCTTTTGCCAAAAAATAAGAAGAATGCATTCCTTTTTGCCATAAAATAGGGAAATTTCTTCATTTTTGCTACAAAATAAGGAGAATTTCTGCTTTTTTGCCTATAAATAAGTGGAATTTCTGTCTTTTTTCCCCAAAACAAAGGGAATTACGGTCTTTTTTGCCCCAAAATAAGGAAAAATACTGTCTTATTACCCTGAACTAAGTAAAATTTCTGCAATTTTGCCCCAAAATAAGGGAAATTTCTGACTTTTTGCCCCCAAATAAGGGGAATTTCAGCCTTTTTACCTAAAATAAGAGGAATTTCTGAATTTTTGCCACAAAATATTAGGAATTTCTGCATTTTTGCCCCAAAATAAGGAAAATTTCTGCCTTTTTTCTCTGAAATAAGTGAAATTTCTGAAATTTTGCCCCAAAATAAGTGAAAGTTCTGCAATTTTAGCCGAAAATAAGTTAAATTTCTGCAATTTTGCCCCAAAATAAGGGAAATTTCTGGAATTTTGCCCAAAATAAGTGGAATTTCTGAGTTTTGCCCCAAAATAAGGAGAATTTCTGTCTTTTTGCCCCAACATAAAAAGAATTTCTGCCTTTTTGCCCCACAATTAGGGGAATTTCTGCAATTTTGCTCCAAAATACGGGGAATTTTTGCCTTTTTGCCCGAAAATAAGAAGAATGCATAACTTTTTGCAATAAAAAAGGGAAATTTCTTCATTTTTGCTCCAAAATAAGGGGAATGTCTGCTTTTTTACCTTTAAATAAATGAAATTTCTGTTTTTTTCCCCCAAAACATAGGGAATTCCTGTATTTTTTGCCCCAAAATAAGGAAAATTTCTGACTTATTACCCTGAAATAAGTGAAATTTCTGCAATTTTGCCCCAAATTATAGGAAATTTTTGCCTTTTTGCCCCAAAATAAGAGGAATTTCAGCCTTTTTACCTCAAAATAAGGGGAATTTCTGCATTTTTGCCACAAAATATTAGGAATTTCTGCCTTTTTGCCCCAAAATAAGAAAATTTCTGCTTTTTTTCCCTGAAATAAGTGAAATTTCTGCAATTTTGCCCAAAAATAAGTGAAATTTCTGCAATTTTGCCCCACAATAAGGGAAATTTCTGGAATTTTGCCCCAAAATAAGTGAAATTTCTGAGTTTTTCCCCAAAATAAGGAGAATTTCTGTTTTTTCCCCAACATATAGGCAATTTCTGCCTTTCTGCCACACAATTAGGGGAATTTCTGCAATTTTGCTCCAAAATACAGGGAATTTCTGCCTTTTTGCCCGAAAATAAGAAGAATGCATACCTTTTTGCCGTAAAAATGGGAAATTTCTTCATTTTTGCTCCAAAATAAGAGGAATTTCTGCTTTTTTGCCTCTAAATAAGTGGAATTTCTGTCTTTTTCCCCCAAAACAAAGAGAATTTCTGTCTTTTTTGCCCCAAAATAAGGAAAAATTCTGACTTATTACCCTGAAGTAAGTGAAATTTCTGAAATTTTGCCCCAAAATAAGAGAACATTCTGCCTTTTTGCCCCCAAATAAGGGGAATTTCAGCCTTTTTACCTCAAAATAAGGGGAATTTCTGCTTTTTGCCCCCAAATAAGGGGAATTTCAGCCTTTTTACCTCAAAATAAGGGGAATTTCTGCATTTTTGCCACAAAATATTAGAAATTTCTACATTTTTGCCCCAAAATAAGAAAAATTTCTGCTTTTTTTCCCTGAAGTAAGTGAAATTTCTGCAATTTTGCCCCAAAATAAGTGAAATTTCTGCAATTTTGCCCCAAAATAAGGGAAATTTCTCGAATTTTGCCCCAAAATAAGTGGAATTTCTGAGTTTTGCCCCAAAATAAGGAGAATTTCTGTCTTTTTGCCCCAACATATAGGCAATTTCTGCCTCTTTGCCCCACAATTAGGGGAATTTCTGCAATTTTGCTCCAAAATACGGGGAATTTCTGCATTTTTGCCCAAAAATAAAAAGAATGCATAACTTTTTGCCATAAAAAAGGGAAATTTCTTCATTTTTGCTCCAAATAAGGGGAATTTCTGCTTTTTTGCTTCTAAATAAGTGGAATTTCTGTCTTTTTCCCCCAAAACAAATGGAATTTTTGTATTTTTGCACAAAAAAAAGAAAAATTCTGACTTATTACCCTGAAGTAAGTGAAATTTCTGCAATTTTGCCCCAAAATAAGGGAAATTTCTGCCTTTTTGCCCCCAAATAAGGGGAATTTCAGCCTTTTTACCTCAAAATAAGGAGAATTTCTGCATTTTTGCCACAAAATATTATTAATTTCTGCCTTTTTGCCCCAAAATAAAAAAAAATTCTGCTTTTTTTCCCTGAAATAAGTGAAATTTCTGCCTTTTTGCCCCAATATAAGTGAAATTTCTGCAATTTTGCCCCAAAATTAGGGAAATTTCTGCAATTTTGCCACAAAATAAGTGGAATTTCTGAGTTTTGCCCCAAAATAAGGAGAATTTCTGTCTTTTTGCCCTAACTAAAGGGAATTTCTGCCTTTTTGCCCCACAATTAGGGTAATTTTTGAAATTTTGCTCCAAAATACAGGGAATTTCTGCCTTTTTGCCCGAAAATAAATAGAATGCATACCTTTTTGCCATAAAAAAGTGAAATTTCTTCATTTTTGCTCCAAAATAAGGGGAATTTCTGATTTTTTGCCTCTAAATAAGTGGAATTTATGTCTTTTTCCCCCCAAACAAAGAAAATTCCTGTCTTTTTTGCCCCAAAATTAGGAAAATTTCTGACTTATTACCCTGAAATAATTGAAATTTCTCCAATTTTGCCCCAAAATAAGTGAAATTTCTGCAATTTTGCCCCAAAATAAAGGAAATTTCTGGAATGTTGCCCCAAAATAAGTGGAATTTCTGAGTTTTGCCGCAAAATAAGGAGAATTTCTGTCTTTTTAGCCCAACATATAGGCAATTTCTGCCTTTTTGCCCCACAATTAGAGGAATTTCTGCAATTTTTCTCCAAAATACGGAGAATTTCTGCCTTTTTGCACGAAAATAAGAAGAATGCATACTTTTTTGCCATAAAAAAGGGAAATTTCTTCATTTTTGTTCCAAAATAAGTAGAATTTCTGCTTTTTTGCCTCTAAATAAGTGGAATTTCTGTCTTTTTTCCCCAAAATAAAGGGAATTTCTGTCTTTTTTGCCCCAAAATAAGAAAAAATTCTGACTTATTACCCTGAAGTAAGTGAAATTTCTGCAATCTTGCCCCAAAATTAGGGAAATTAGTGCCTTTTTGCCCCCAAATAAGGAGAATTTTAGCCTTTTTACCTCAAAATAAGGGGTATTTCTGCATTTTTGTCACAAAATATTAGGAATTTCTGCCTTTTTGCCCCAAAATAAGGAAAATTTCTGTCTTTTTTCTCTGAAATAAGTGAAATTTCTGCAATTTTGCCCCAAAATAAGTGAAATTTCTGAGTTTTGCCCCAAAATAAGGAGAATTTCTGTTTTTTGCCCCAGCATATCGAGAATTTCTGCCTTTTTGCCCCACAATTACGGGAATTTCTGCAATTTTGCTCCAAAATACGGAGAATTTCTGCCTTTTTGCCCGAAAATAAGAAGAATGCCTACCTTTTTGCCATAAAAAGGAAATTTCTTTATTTTTGCTCCAAAATAAAAGGAATTTCTGCTTTTTTGCCTCTAAATAAGTGGAATTTCTGTCTTTTTCCCCCAAAACAAAGGGAATTTCTGTCTTTTTTGCCCTAAAATAAGGAAAAATTCTGACTTATTACCCTGTAGTAAGTGAAATTTCTGCAATTTTGCCAAAAAATAAGGGAAATTTCTGTTTTTTGTCTCCAACTAAGGGGAATTTCAGCCTTTTTACCTCAAAATACGGTGAATTTCTGCATTTTTGCCCCCAAATAAGGAAACTTTCAGCCTTTATATCTCAAAATAAGGAGAATTTCTGCATTATTGCCACAAAACATTAGGAATTTCTGCCTTTTTGCCCCAAAATAAGAAAATTTCTCATTTTTTCCCTGAAAAAAGTGAAATTTTTGCAATTTTGCCCCAAAATATGTTAAATTTCTGCAATTTTGTCCCAAAATAAGGGAAATTTCTGGAATTTTGCCCCCAAATAAGTGGAATTTCTGAGTATTTCCCCAAAATAAGAATTTCTGTCTTTTTGCCCCAACATATAGAGAATTTCTGCCTTTTTGCCCCACAATTTGGGAATTTCTGCAATTTTGCTCCAAAATACGGGGAATTTCTGCCTTTTTGTCCGAAAATAAGAAGAATGCATACATTTTTGCCATAAAAAAAAATTTCTTCATTTTTGCTCTAAAATAAGGGGAATTTCTGCTTTTTTGCCTCTAAATAAGTGGAATTTCTGTCTTTATCCCCCCAAACAAAGGGAATTCCTGTCTTTTTTTCCCCAAAATAAAGTAAATTTCTGACTTATTACCCTTAAATAAGTGAAATTTCTGCAATTTTGCCTGAAAATAAAGGAAATTTCTGCCTTTTTGCCCCCAAATAAGGGGAATTTCAGCCATTTTACCTCAAAATAAGGGGAATTTCTTCATTTTTGCCTCCAAATAAGGGGAATTTCAGCTTTTTTACCTCAAAATAAGGGGAATTTCCGCATTTTTGCCACAAAATATTAGGAATTTCTTCCTTTTTTCCCAAAATAAAAAAATTTCTGCTTTTTTTCCCTGAAATAATTGAAATTTCTGCAATTTTGCCCTAAAATATGTGAAATTTCTGCAATTTTGTCCTAAAATAAGGGAAATTCTGGAATTTTGCTTCAAAATAAGAGGAATTTCTGAGTTTTGCTTCAAAATAAGGAGAATTTCTGTCTTTTTGCCCCAACATATAGGAAATTTCTGCTTTTTTGCCCCACAATTAGGGGAATTTCAGCAATTTTGCTCCAAAAGACGGGGAATTTCTGCCTTTTTGCCCGAAAATAAGAAGAATGCATACCTTTTTGCCATCAAAAATGTAATTTCTTCTATTTTGCTTCAAAATAAAGGGAATTTCTATTTTTTTGCCTCTAAATAAGTGGAATTTCTGTCTTTTTCCCTCAAAACAAAGGGAATTTCTGTCTTTTTTGCCCTAAAATAAGGAAAAATTCTGACTTATTACCCTGTAGTAAGTGAAATTTCTTCAATTTTGCTCCAAAATAAGGGAAATTTCTGCCTTTTTGTCCCCAAATAAGGGGAATTTCAGTCTTTTTACCTAAAAATAAGGGGAATTTCTGCATTTTTACCACAAAATATTAGGAATTTCTGCCTTTTTGCCCCAAAATAAGAAAATTCCTGATTTTTTTCCCTGAAATAAGTGAAATTTCTGCAATTTTGCCCCAAAATAAGTGAAATGTCTGCAAGTTTGCCCCAAAATAAGGGAAATTTCTGGAATTTTGTCTCAATATAAGTGAAATTTCTGAGTTTTGCCCCAAAATAAGGAGAATTTCTGTTTTTTTGCCCCAACATATAGGCAATTTCTGCCTTTTTGTCCCACAATTAGGGGAATTTCTGCAATTTTGCTCCAAAATACGGGGAATTTCTGCCTTTTTGCTTGAAAATAAGAAGAATGCATACCTTTTTGCATTAAAAATGGGAAATTTCTTCATTTTTGCTCCAAAATAAAAGGAATTTCTGCTTTTTTGCCACTAAATAAGTGGAATTTCTGTCTTTTTCCCCCAAAACAAAGAGAATTTTTGTCTTTTTTGCCCCAAAATAAAGAAAAATTCTGACTTATTACCTTGAAGTAAGTGAAATTTCTGCCATTTTGCCCCAAAATAAGGGAACTTTCTGCCTTTTTGCCCACAAATAAGGGGAATTTCAGCCTTTTTACCTCAATATAAAGGGAATTTCTGCATTTTTGCCCCCAAATAAGGGGAATTTCAGCCTTTTTACCTCAAAATAAGGGGAATTTCCGCATTTTTGCCACAAAATATTAGGAATTTCTGCATTTTTGCCCCAAAATAAGAAAATTTCTGCTTTTTTTCCCTAAAATAATTGAAATTTCTGCAATTTTGTCCCAAAATAAGTCAAATTTCTGCAATTTTGTCCTAAAATAAAGGAAATTTCTGGAATTTTGCCCCAAAATAAGTGGAATTTCTGAGTTTTGCCCCAAAATAAGATGAATTTCTGTCTTTTTGCCCCAACATATAGGGAATTTCTGCCTTTTTGCCCCACAATTAGGGGAATTTCTGCAATTTTGCTCCAAAATACGGGGAATTTCTGCCTTTTTGCCCGAAAATATGGAGAATGTATACCTTTTTGCCATCAAAAAAGGAAATTTCTTCATTTTTGCTCCAAAATAAGGGGAATTTCTGTATTTGCCTCTAAATAAGTGGAATTTCTTTCTTTTTCCCCCCAAAACACAGGGAATTTCTGTCTTTTTTGACATAAAATAAGGAAAAATTCTGACTTATTACGCTGAAGTAAGTGAAATTTCTGCAATTTTGCTCCAAAATAAGGGAATTTTCTGCGTTTTATTTTCCAAAATAAGGGGAATTTTAGCCATTTTACCTAAAATTAGGGGAATTTCTGCATATTTACCCCCTATTAAGGGGATTTTCAGCATTTTTACCTCAAAATAATGGGAATTTCCGCATTTTTGCCACAAAATATTAGGAATTTCTGCCTTTTTGGCCCAAAATAAGAAAATTTCTGCTTTTTTTCCCTGAAATAAGTGAAATTTCTGCAATTTTGCCCCAATATAAGTGAAATTTCTGCAATTTTGCCCCAAAATAAGGGAAATTTCTGGAATTTTGCCCCAAAAATGGAATTTCTGAGTTTTGCCCCAAAATAAGGAGTATTTCTGTCTTTTTGCCCCAACATATAGAGAATTTCTGCCTTTTTGCCCTACAATTAGGCAAATTTCTGCAATTTTGCTCCAAAATACGGAGAATTTCTGCCTTTTTGCCCGAAAATAAGAAGAATGCATACCTTTTTGCCATAAAAAAGGGAAATTTCTTCATTTTTGCTCCAAAATAAAAGGAATTTCTGCTTTTTTGCCACTAAATAAGTGGAATTTCTGTCTTTTTCCCCCAAAACAAAGGGAATTTCTGTCTTTTTTGCCCCAAAATAAGGAAAAATTCTGTCTTATTACCCTGAACTAAGTAAAATTTCTGCAATTTTTCCCCAAAATAAGGGAAATTTCTGACTTTTTGCCCGCAAATAAGGGGAATTTCAGCCTTTTTACCTAAAATAAGAGGAATTTCTGAATTTTTGCCACAAAATATTAGGAATTTCTGCATTTTTGCCACAAAATAAGGAAAATTTCTGCCTTTTTTCTCTGAAATAAGTGAAATTTCTGAAATTTTGTTCCAAAATAAGTGAAAGTTCTGCAATTTTAGCCCAAAATAAGTGAAATTTCTGCAATTTTGCCCCAAAATGAGGGAAATTTCTGGAATTTTGCCCCAAAATAAGTGGAATTTCTGAGTTTTGCCCCAAAATAAGGAGAATTTCTGTCTTTTTGCCCCAACATATAGGCAATTTCTGCCTTTTTGCCCCACAATTATGGGAATTTCTGCAATTTTGCTCCAAAATACGAAGAATTTCTGCCTTTTTGCCCGAAAATAAGAAGAATGCATACCTTTTTGCCATAAAAAAGGGAAATTTCTTCATTTTTGCCCCAAAATAAGGGGAATTTCTGCTTTTTTGCCTAAATAAGTGGAATATCTGTCTTTTTCCCCTAGAACAAATGGAATTTCTGTGTTTTTTGCCTCAAAATAATGAAAAATTCTGACTTATTACCCTGAAGTAAGTGAAATTTCTGCAATTTTGCTCTAAAATAGAAAAATTTCTGCATTTTTGCCCTCTATTAAAGAAAATTTCAGCCTTTTTACCTCAAAATAAGGGGAATTTCTGCATTTTTGACACAAAATATTAGGAATTTCTAACTTTTTGCCCCAAAATAAGAAAATTTCTGCTTTTTTACTCTGAAATAAGTGAAATTTTGCAACTTTGCCCCAAAATAAGTGAAATTTCTGCAATTTTGCCCCAAAATAAGGGAAATTTCTGGAATTTTGCCCCAAAATAAGTGGAATTTCTGAGTTTTGCCCCAAAATAAGGAGAATTTCTGTTTTTTTGCCCCAACATATAGGCAATTTCTGCCTTTTTGCCCCACAATTAGGGTAATTTCTGCAATTTTGCTCCAAATCCGTGGAATTTCTCCCTTTTTGCACGAAAATAAGAAGAATGCATACCTTTTTGCCATAAAAAAGGGAAATTTCTTCATTTTTGCTCCAAATTAAGGGGAATTTCTGCTTTTTTGCCTCTAAATAAGTGGAATTTTTGTCTTTTTCCCCCAAAACAAAGGGAACTTCTGTCTTTTTTGCCCCAAAATAAGGAAAAATTCTGACTTATTAACCTGAAGTAAGTAAAATTTCTGCAATTTTGCACCAAAATAAGGTAAATTTCTGGAATTTTGCCCCAAAATAAGTGGAATTTTTGTGTTTTTCCCCAAAATAAAGAGAATTTCTGTATTTTTGCCCAAACATATAGAGAATTTCTGTTTTTTTGCCACACAATTAAGGAAATTTCTGTAATTTTGCTCCAAAATACGGGTAATTTCTGCTTTTTTGCCCGAAAATAAGAAGAATGAATACCTTTTTGCCAAAAAATGGGAAATTTCTTCATTTTTGCTCCAAAATAAAAGGAATTTCTGCTTTTTTGCCTCTAAATAAGTGGAATTTCTGTCTATTTCCCCCAAAATAAAGAGAATGTCTGTCTTTTTTGCCCCAAAATAAGGAAAAATTCTGACTTATTACCCTGAAGTAAGTGAAATTTCTGCAATTTTGCCCCAAAATAAGCGAAATTTCTGCCTTTTTGCCCCCAAATAAGGGGAATTTCAGCCTTTTTACATCAAAATAAGGGGAATTTCTGCATTTTTGCCCCCAAATAAGGGGAATTTCAGCCTTTTTACCTCAAAATAAGGGGAATTTCCGCATTTTTGCCACAAAATATTAGGAATTTCTTCCTTTTTGCCCCAAAATAAGAAAATTTCTGCTTTTTTTCCCTGAAATAATTGAAATTTCTGCAATTTTGCCCCAAAATAAGTGAAATTTCTGCAATTTTGTCCTAAAATAAGGGAAATTTCTGGAATTTTGCTTCAAAATAAGAGGAATTTCTGAGTTTTGCTTCAAAATAAGGAGAATTTCTGTCTTTTTGCCCCAACATATAGGAAATTTCTGCCTTTTTGCCCCACAATTAGTGGAATTTCAGCAATTTTGCTCTAAAAGACGGGGAATTTCTGCCTTTTTGCCCGAAAATAAGAAGAATGCATACCTTTTTGCCATCAAAAATGTAATTTCTTCTATTTTGCTTCAAAATAAAGGGAATTTCTATTTTTTTGCCTCTAAATAAGTGGAATTTCTGTCTTTTTCCCTCAAAACAAAGGGAATTTCTGTCTTTTTTGCCCTAAAATAAGGAAAAATTCTGACTTATTACCCTGTAGTAAGTGAAATTTCTTCAATTTTTCCCCAAAATAAGGGAAATTTCTGCCTTTTTGCCCCCAAATAAGGGGAATTTCAGTCTTTTTACCTTAAAATAAGGGGAATTTCTGCATTTTTGCCACAAAATATTAGGAATTTCTGGCTTTTTGCCCCAAAATAAGAAAATTTCTGCTTTTTTTCCCTGAAATAAGTGAAATTTCTGCAATTTTGCCCCAAAATAAGTGAAATGTCTGCAATTTTGCCCCAAAATAAGTGAAATTTCTGCAATTTTGCCCCAAAATAAGGAAAATTTCTGGAATTTTGCCCCAAAATAAGTGGAATTTCTTAGTTTTGCCCCAAAATAAGGAGAATTTCTTTCTTTTTGCCCCAACATATAGAGATTTTCTGCATTTTTGCCCCACAATTAGGGGAAATTCTGCAATTTTGCTCCAAAATACGGGGAATTTCTGCCTTTTTCCCCCGATAATAAGAAGAATGCATTACTTTTTGCCATAAAAAATGGAAATTTCTTCATTTTTGCTCCAAAATAAGGGGAATTTCTGCTTTTTGGCCTTTAAATAAGTGGAATTTCTGTCTTTTTCCCCCAAGACAAAGGGAATTTCTGTCTTTTTTGCCTCAAAATAAGGAAAAATTCTGACTTATTACCCTGAAGTAAGTGAAATTTCTGCAATTTTGCCCCAAAATTAGGAAAATTTCTGCCTTTTTGCCTCCAAATAAGGGGAATTTCAGCCTTTTTACCTCAAAACAAGGAGAATTTCTGCATTTTTGTCACAAAAAAATAGGAATTTCTGCCTTTTTGCCCCATATAAGGAAAATTTCTGTCTTTTTTCTCTGAAATAAGTGAAATTTCTGCAATTTTGCCCCAAAATAAGTGAAATTTCTGCAATTTTGCCCAAAAATAAGTGAAATTTCTGCAATTTTGCCCCAAATTAAGGGAAATTTCTGGAATTTTGCCCCAAAATAAGTGGAATTTCTGAGTTTTGACACAAAATAAGGAGAATTTCTGTCTTTTTGCCCCAATATATAGAGAATTTCTGCATTTTTGTCCTACAATTAAGGGAATTTCTGCAATTTTGCTCCAAAATACAGGGAATTTCTGCGTTTTTGCCCGAAAATAAGAAGAATGCATAACTTTTTGCCATAAAAAAGGGAAATTTCTTCATTTTTGCTCCAAAATCAGGGGAATTTCTGCTTTTTTGCCTCTAAATAAGTGGAATTTCTGTCTTTTTCCCCCAAAACAAAGGGAATTCCTGTCTTTTTTGCCCCAAAATAAGGAAAATTTCTGACTTATTACCCTGAAATATGTGAAATTTCTGCAATTTTGCCCCAAAATAAAGGAAATTTTTGCCTTTTGCCCTCAAATAAAGGGAATTTCAGCCTTTTTACCTCAAAATAAGGGGAATTTCTGCATTTTTGCCACAAAATATTAGGAATTTCTGCCTTTTTGCCCCAAAATAAGAAAATTTCTGCTTTTTTACTCTGAAATAAGTGAAATTTTGCAACTTTGCCCCAAAATAAGTAAAATTTCTGCAATTTTGCCCCAAAATAAGGGAAATTTCTGGAATTTTGCCCCAAAATAAGTGGATTTTCTGAGTTTTGCCCCAAAATAAGGAGAATTTCTGTTTTTTTGCCCCAACATATAGGCAATTTCTGCCTTTTTGCCCCACAATTAGGGTAATTTCTGCAATTTTGCTCCAAAATCCGTGGAATTTCTCCCTTTTTGCACGAAAATAAGAAGAATGCATACCTTTTTGCCATAAAAAAGGGAAATTTCTTCATTTTTGCTCCAAATTAAGGGGAATTTCTGCTTTTTTGCCTCTAAATAAGTGGAATTTTTGTCTTTTTCCCCCAAAACAAAGGGAATTTCTGTCTTTTTTGCCCCAAAATAAGGAAAAATTCTGACTTATTAACCTGAAGTAAGTAAAATTTCTGCAATTTTGCACCAAAATAAGGTAAATTTCTGGAATTTTGCCCCAAAATAAGTGGAATTTTTGTGTTTTTCCCCAAAATAAAGAGAATTTCTGTATTTTTGCCCAAACATATAGAGAATTTCTGTTTTTTTGCCACACAATTAAGGAAATTTCTGTAATTTTGCTCCAAAATACGGGTAATTTCTGCCTTTTTGCCCGAAAAAAAGAAGAATGAATACCTTTTTGCCAAAAAATGGGAAATTTCTTCATTTTTGCTCCAAAATCAAAGGAATTTCTGCTTTTTTGCCTCTAAATAAGTGGAATTTCTGTCTATTTCCCCCAAAATAAAGAGAATATCTGTCTTTTTTGCCCCAAAATAAGGAAAAATTATGACTTATTACCCTGAAGTAAGTGAAATTTCTGCAATTTTGCCCCAAAATAAGGGAAATTTCTACCTTTTTGCCCCCAAATAAGGGGAATTTCAGCCTTTTTACCTCAAAATAAGGGGAATTTCTGCATTTTTGCCCCCAAATAAGGGGAATTTCAGCCTTTTTACCTCAAAATAAGGGGAATTTCCGCATTTTTGCCACAAAATATTAGGAATTTCTTCCTTTTTGCACCAAAATAAGAAAATTTCTGCTTTTTTTCCCTGAAATAATTGAAATTTCTGCAATTTTGCCCCAAAATAAGTGAAATTTCTGCAATTTTGTCCTAAAATAAGGGAAATTTCTGGAATTTTGCTTCACAATAAGAGGAATTTCTGAGTTTTGCTTCAAAATAAGGAGAATTTCTGTCTTTTTGCCCCAACATATAGGAAATTTCTGCCTTTTTGCCCCACAATTAGGGGAATTTCAGCAATTTTGCTCCAAAAGACGGGGAATTTCTGCCTTTTTGCCCGAAAATAAGAAGAATGCATACCTTTTTGCCATCAAAAATGTAATTTCTTCTATTTTGCTTCAAAATAAAGGGAATTTCTATTTTTTTGCCTCTAAATAAGTGGAATTTCTGTCTTTTTCCCTCAAAACAAAGGGAATTTCTGTCTTTTTTGCCCTAAAATAAGGAAAAATTCTGACTTATTACCCTGTAGTAAGTGAAATTTCTTCAATTTTTCCCCAAAATAAGGGAAATTTCTGCATTTTTGCCCCCAAATAAGGGGAATTTCAGCCTTTTTACCTCAAAATAAGGGGAATTTCCGCATTTTTGCCACAAAATATTAGGAATTTCTTCCTTTTTGCCCCAAAATAAGAAAATTTTCCCTGAAATAATTGAAATTTCTGCAATTTTGCCCCAAAATAAGTGAAATTTCTGCAATTTTGTCCTAAAATAAGGGAAATTTCTGGAATTTTGCTTCAAAATAAGAGGAATTTCTGAGTTTTGCTTCAAAATAAGGAGAATTTCTGTCTTTTTGCCCCAACATATAGGAAATTTCTGCCTTTTTGCCCCACAATTAGTGGAATTTCAGCAATTTTGCTCTAAAAGACGGGGAATTTCTGCCTTTTTGCCCGAAAATAAGAAGAATGCATACCTTTTTGCCATCAAAAATGTAATTTCTTCTATTTTGCTTCAAAATAAAGGGAATTTCTATTTTTTTGCCTCTAAATAAGTGGAATTTCTGTCTTTTTCCCTCAAAACAAAGGGAATTTCTGTCTTTTTTGCCCTAAAATAAGGAAAAATTCTGACTTATTACCCTGTAGTAAGTGAAATTTCTTCAATTTTTCCCCAAAATAAGGGAAATTTCTGCCTTTTTGCCCCCAAATAAGGGGAATTTCAGTCTTTTTACCTTAAAATAAGGGGAATTTCTGCATTTTTGCCACAAAATATTAGGAATTTCTGGCTTTTTGCCCCAAAATAAGAAAATTTCTGCTTTTTTTCCCTGAAATAAGTGAAATTTCTGCAATTTTGCCCCAAAATAAGTGAAATGTCTGCAATTTTGCCCCAAAATAAGGGAAATTTCTGGAATTTTGCCCCAAAATAAGTGGAATTTCTGAGTTTTGCCCCAAAATAAGGAGAATTTCTGTTTTTTTGCCCCAACATATAGGCAATTTCTGCCTTTTTGCCCCACAATTAGGGGAATTTCTGCAATTTTGCTCCAAAATACGGGGAATTTCTGCCTTTTTGCTTGAAAATAAGAAGAATGCATACCTTTTTGCCATGAAAAAAGAAAATTTCTTCATTTTTGCTCCAAAAAGGGGAATTTCTGCTTTTTTGCCTCTAAATAAGTGGAATTTCTTTCTTTTTCCCTCAAAACAAAGGGAATTTCTGTGTTTTTTGCCCCAAAATAAGGAAAAATTCTGACTTATTACCCTGAAGTAAGTGTTATTTCTGCAATTTTGCCCCAAAATAAGGGAAATTTCTGCCTTTTGCCCCCAAATAAGGGGAATTTCAGCCTTTTTACCTCGAAATAAAGGGAATTTCTGCATTTTTGCCACAAAATATTAGGAATTTCTGCCATTTTGCTCCAAAATAAGGAAAATTTCTGCCTTTTTCCCCTGAAATAAGTGAAATTTCTGCAATTTTGTTACAAAATATGTAAAATTTCTGCATATTTGCCCCAAAATAAGTGAAATTTCTGCAATTTTGCCCCCAAAAAAGGAAAATTTCTGTAATTTTGCCCCAAAATAAGTGGAATTTCTGAGTTTTGCCCCAAAATAAAGAGAATTTCGGTCTTTTGGCCCCAACATATAGAGATTTTCTGCATTTTTGCCCCACAATTAGGGGAATTTCTGCAATTTTGCTCAAAAATACGGGGAATTTCTGCTTTTTTGCCCGATAATAAGAAGAATGCATACCTTTTTGCCATAAAAAAGGGAAATTTCTTCATTTTTGCTCCAAAATAAGGGGAATTTCTGCTTTTTTGCCTCTGAATAAGTGGAATTTCTGTCTTTTTCCCCCAAGGCAAAGGGAATTCCTGTCTTTTTTGTCCCAAAATAAAGAAAATTTCTGACTTATAACCCTTAAATAAGTAAAATTTCTGCAATTTTGCCCCAAAATAAAGGAAATTTCTGCAATTTTGTCCTAAAATAAGGGAAATTTCTGGAATTTTGCTTCACAATAAGAGGAATTTCTGAGTTTTGCTTCAAAATAAGGAGAATTTCTGTCTTTTTGCCCCAACATATAGGAAATTTCTGCCTTTTTGCCCCACAATTAGGGGAATTTCAGCAATTTTGCTCCAAAAGACGGGGAATTTCTGCCTTTTTGCCCGAAAATAAGAAGAATGCATACCTTTTTGCCATCAAAAATGTAATTTCTTCTATTTTGCTTCAAAATAAAGGGAATTTCTATTTTTTTGCCTCTAAATAAGTGGAATTTCTGTCTTTTTCCCTCAAAACAAAGGGAATTTCTGTCTTTTTTGCCCTAAAATAAGGAAAAATTCTGACTTATTACCCTGTAGTAAGTGAAATTTCTTCAATTTTTCCCCAAAATAAGGGAAATTTCTGCATTTTTGCCCCCAAATAAGGGGAATTTCAGTCTTTTTACCTTAAAATAAGGGGAATTTCTGCATTTTTGCCACAAAATATTAGGAATTTCTGGCTTTTTGCCCCAAAATAAGAAAATTTCTGCTTTTTTTCCCTGAAATAAGTGAAATTTCTGCAATTTTGCCCCAAAATAAGTGAAATGTCTGCAATTTTGCCCCAAAATAAGGGAAATTTCTGGAATTTTGCCCCAAAATAAGTGGAATTTCTGAGTTTTGCCCCAAAATAAGGAGAATTTCTGTTTTTTTGCCCCAACATATAGGCAATTTCTGCCTTTTTGCCCCACAATTAGGGGATTTTCTGCAATTTTGCTCCAAAATACGGGGAATTTCTGCCTTTTTGCTTGAAAATAAGAAGAATGCATACCTTTTTGCCATGAAAAAAGAAAATTTCTTCATTTTTGCTCCAAAAAGGGGAATTTCTGCTTTTTTGCCTCTAAATAAGTGGAATTTCTTTCTTTTTCCCTCAAAACAAAGGGAATTTCTGTGTTTTTTGCCCCAAAATAAGGAAAAATTCTGACTTATTACCCTGAAGTAAGTGATATTTCTGCAATTTTGCCCCAAAATAAGGGAAATTTCTGCCTTTTGCCCCCAAATAAGGGGAATTTCAGCCTTTTTACCTCGAAATAAAGGGAATTTCTGCATTTTTACCACAAAATATTAGGAATTTCTGCCTTTTTGCACAAAATAAGGAAAATTTCTGCCTTTTTTCCCTGAAATAAGTGAAATTTCTGCCTTTTTGCCCCAAAATAAGTGAAATTTCTGCAATTTTGCCCCAAAATAAGGGAAATTTCTGCAATTTTGAAACAAAATAAGTGAAATTTCTGAGTTTTGCCCCCCAAAAAAGAGAATTTCTGTCATTTTGCCCCAACATATAGAGATTTTCTGCATTTTTGCACCACAATTAGGGGAATTTCTGCAATTTTGCTCCAAAATACCGAGAATTTCTGCCTTTTTGCCCGAAAATAAGAAGAATGCATACCTTTTTGCCATAAAAAAGGGAAATTTCTTCATTTTTGCTCCAAAATAAGGGGAATTTCTGCTTTTTTGCCTCTAAATAAGTGGAATTTTTGTCTTTTTCTCCCAAAACAAAGGGAATTTCTGTCTTCTTTGCCCCAAAATAAAAAAAAAATCTGACTTATTACCCTGAAGTAAGTGAAATTCCTGCACTTTTGCTCCAAAATTAGGGAAATTTCTGCCTTTTTGCCCCAAAATAATGTGAATTTCAGCCTTTTTACCTCAAAATAAGGGGAATTTCTGCATTTTTGCCACAAAATAGTAGGAATATCTGCTTTTTGCCCCAAAATAAAGAAAATTTCTGCCTTTTTTCTCTGAAATAAGTGAAATTTCTGCAATTTTGCCCCCAAAAATGTGAAATTTCTGCAATTTTGCCCCAAAATAAGTGAAATTTCTGCAATTTTGCCCCAAAATAAGGTAATTTCTGGAATTTTGCCCAAAAATAAGGAGAATTTCTGTCTTTTTGCCCCAACATATAGGCAATTTCTGCCTCTTTGCCCAACATTTAGGGGAATTTCTTCAATTTTGCTCCAAAATACGGGGGATATCTGCCTTTTTGCCTGAAAATAAGAAGAATGCATAACTTTTTGCCATAAAAAAGGGAAATATCTTCATTTTTGCTCCATAATAAGGGGAATTTCTGCATTTTTGCCTCTAAATAAGTGGAATTTCTGTCTTTTTCCCCCAAAACAAAGGGAATTTTTGTATTTTTGCACCAAAATAAAGAAAAATTCTGACTTATTACCCTGAAGTAAGTGAAATTTCTGCAATTTTGCCCCAAAATAAGGGAAATTTCTGGAATTTTGCTCCAAAATAAGTGGAATTTCTGAGTTTTGCCGCAAATAAGGAGAATTTCTGTCTTTTTAGCCCAACATATTGGCAATTTCTGCCTTTTTGCCCCACAATTAGAGGAATTTCAGCAATTTTGCTCCAAAATATGGAGAATTTCTGCCTTTTTGCACGAAAATAAGAAGAATGCATACTTTTTTTGCCATAAAAAAGGGAAATTTCTTCATTTTTGCTCCAAAATAAGGGGAATTTCTGCTTTTTTGCCTCTAAATAAGTGGAATTTCTGTCTTTTTTCCCCAAAACAAAGGGAATTTCTGTCTTTTTTGCCCCAAAATAAGAAAAAATTCTGACTTATTACCCTGAAGTAAGTGATATTTCTGCAATCTTGCCCCAAAATTAGGGAAATTAGTGCCTTTTTGCCTCCATATAAGGGGAATTTCAGCCTTTTTACCTCAAAATATGGTGAATTTCTGCATTTTTGCCCCCAAATAAGGGGAATTTCAGCCTTTATTTCTCAAAATAAGGGGAATTTCTGCATTATTGCCACAAAACATTAGGAATTTCTGCCTTTTTGCCCCAAAATATAAAAATTTCTCATTTTTTTCCCTGAAAAAAGTGAAATTTCTGCAATTTTGCCCCAAAATATGTTAAATTTCTGCAATTTTGTCCCAAAATAAGGGAAATTTCTGGAATTTTGCCCCCAAATCAGTGGAATTTCTGAGTATTTCCCCAAAATAAGAAGAATTTCTGTCTTTTTGCCCCAACATATAGAGAATTTCTGCCTTTTTGCCCCACAATTAGGGGAATTTCTGCAATTTTGCTCCAAAATACGGGGAATTTCTGCCTTTTTGTGTGAAAATAAGAAGAATGCATACATTTTTGCCATAAAAAAGAAATTTCTTCATTTTTGCTCTAAAATAAGGGGAATTTCTGCTTTTTTGCCTCTATATAAGTGGAATTTCTGTGTTTATCCCCCAAAACAAAGGGAATTCCTGTCTATTTACCCCAAAATAAAGAAAATATCTGACTTATTACCCTTAAATAAGTGAAATTTCTGCAATTTTGCCCGAAAATAAAGGAAATTTTTGCCTTATTGTCCCCAAATAAGGGAATTTCAGTCTTTTTACCTTAAAATAAGGGGAATTTCTGCATTTTTGCCACAAAATATTAGGAATTTCTGCCTTTTTGCCCCAAAATAAGAAAATTTCTGTTTTTTTCCCTGAAATAAGTGAAATTTCTGCAATTTTGCCCCAAAATAAGTGAAATGTCTGCAATTTTGCCCCAAAATAAGGGAAATTTCTGGAATTTTGCCCCAAAATAAGTGGAATTTCTGAGTTTTGCCCCAAAGTAAGGAGAATTTCTGTTTTTTTGCCCCAACATATAGGCAATTTCTGCCTTTTTGCCCCACAATTAGGGGAATTTCTGCAATTTTGCTCCAAAATACGGGGAATTTCTGCCTTTTTGCTTGAAAATAAGAAGAATGCATACCTTTTTGCCATAAAAAAAGAAAATTTCTTCATTTTTGCTCCAAAAAGGGGAATTTCTGCTTTTTTGCCTCTAAATAAGTGGAATTTCTTTCTTTTTTCCTCAAAACAAAGGGAATTTCTGTCTTTTTTGCCCCAAAATAAGGAAAAATTCTGACTTATTACCCTGAAGTAAGTGAAATTTCTGCAATTTTGCCACAAAATAGGGAAATTTCTGCCTATTTGCCTCCAAATAAGGGGAATTTCAGCCTTTTTACCTTAAAATAAGGAGAATTTCTGCATTTTTGCCACAAAATATTAGGAATTTCTGCATTTTTGCCCCAAAATAAGAAAATTTCTGTTTTTTTCCCTGAAATAAGTGAAATTTCTGCAATTTTGCCCCAAAATAAGTGAAATGTCTGCAATTTTGCCCCTAAAATAAGGGAAATTTCTGGAATTTTGCCCCAAAATAAGTGGAATTTCTGAGTTTTGCCCCAAAGTAAGGAGAATTTCTGTTTTTTTGCCCCAACATATAGGCAATTTCTGCCTTTTTGCCCCACAATTAGGGGAATTTCTGCAATTTTGCTCCAAAATACGGGGAATTTCTGCCTTTTTGCTTGAAAATAAGAAGAATGCAGACCTTTTTGCCATAAAAAAAGAAAATTTCTTCATTTTTGCTCCAAAAAGGGGAATTTCTGCTTTTTTGCCTCTAAATAAGTGGAATTTCTTTCTTTTTCCCTCAAAACAAAGGGAATTTCTGTCTTTTTTGCCCCAAAATAAGGAAAAATTCTGACTTATTACCCTGAAGTAAGTGATATTTCTGCAATTTTGCCCCAAAATAAGGGAAATTTTTGACTTTTGCCCCCAAATAAGGGGAATTTCAGCCTTTTTACCTCGAAATAAGGGGAATTTCTGCATTTTTGCCACAAAATATTAGGAATTTCTGCCATTTTGCCCCAAAATAAGGAAAATTTCTGCCTTTTTCCTCTGAAATAAGTGAAATTTCTGCAATTTTGTTACAAAATATGTAAAATTTCTGCATATTTGCCCCAAAATAATTGAAATTTCTGCAATTTTGCCCCAAAATAAAGAAAATTTCTGGAATTTTGCCCCAAAATAAGTGGAATTTCTTAGTTTTGCCCCAAAATAAAGAGAATTTCTTCCTTTTTCCCCAACATATAGAGATTTTCTGCATTTTTGCCCCACAATTAGGGGAATTTCTGCAATTATGCTCCAAAATACGGGGAATTTCTGCCTTTTTGCCCGAAAATAAGAAGAATGCATAACTTTTTGCCATAAAAAAGGGAAATTTCTTCATTTTTGCTCCAAAATAAGGGGAGTTTCTGCTTTTTGGCCTTTAAATAAGTGGAATTTCTGTCTTTTTCCCCCAAGACAAAGGGAATTTCTGTCTTTTTTGCCCCAAAATAAGAAAAAATTCTGACTTATTACCCTGAAGTAAGTGAAATTTCTGCAATTTTGCCCCAAAATAGGGAAATTTCTGCCTTTTTGCCTCCAAATAAGGGGAATTTCAGCCTTTTTACCTCAAAATAAGGAGAATTTCTGCATTTTTGTCACAAAATATTAGGAATTTCTGCCATTTTGCCCCAAAATAAGAAAAATTTCTGTCTTTTTTCCCTGAACTAAGTGAAATTTCTGCAATTTTGCCACAAAATAAGTGAAATTTCTGCAATTTTGCCCAAAAATAAGTGAAATTTCTGCAATTTTGCCCCAAATTAAGGGAAATTTCTGGAATTTTGCCCCAAAATAAGTGGAATTTCTGAGTTTTGACACAAAATAAGGAGAATTTCTGTCTTTTTGCCCCAATATATAGAGAATTTCTGCATTTTTGTCCCACAATTAAAGGAATTTCTGCAATTTTGCTCCAAAATACGGGGAATTTCTGCCTTTTTGCCCGAAAATAAGAAGAATGCATAACTTTTTGCCATAAAAAAAAAAGAAATTTCTTCATTTTTGCTCCAAATTAAAGGGAACTTCTGCTTTTTTGCCTCTAAATAAGTGGATTTTTTGTCTTTTTCCCCCAAAACAAAGGGAATTTCTGTCTTTTTTGCCCCAAAATAAGGAAAATTTCTGACTTGTTACCCTGAAATAAGTGAAATTTCTGCAATTTTGCCCCAAAATAAAGGAAATTTTTGCCTTTTTGCCCCCAAATAAAGGGAATTTCAGCCTTTTTACCTCAAAATAAGGGGAATTTCTGCATTTTTGCCACAAAATATTAGGAATTTCTGCCTTTTTGCCCCAAAATAAGAAAATTTCTGCTTTTTGTCTCTGAAATAAGTGAAATTTTGCAATTTTGCCCTAAAATAAGTGAAATTTCTGCAATTTTGCCCCAAAATAAGGGAAATTTCTGAAATTTTTCCCCAAAATAAGTGGAATTTCTGAGTTTTGCCCCAAAATAAGGAGAATTTCTGTCTTTTTGCCCCAATATATAGGCAATTTCTGCCTTTTTGCCTCACAATTAGGGGAATTTCTGCAATTTTGCTCCAAAATACGGAGAATTTCTGCCTTTTTGCCCAAAAATAAGAAGAATGCATACCTTTTTGCCATAAAAAAGGGAAATTTCTTCATTTTTGCTCCAAAATAAGGAGAATTTTTGCTTTTTTGCCTATAAATATGTGGAATTTCTGTCTTTTTTCCCCAAAACAAAGGGAATTTCTGTCTTTTTTGCCCCAAAATAAGGAAAAATTCTGTCTTATTACCCTGAACTAAGTAAAATTTCTGCAATTTTGCCCCAAAATAAGGGAAAATTTTGACTTTTTGCCCCCAAATAAGGGGAATTTCAGCCTTTTTACCTAAAATAAGAGGAATTTCTGAATTTTTGCCACAAAATATTAGGAATTTCTGCATTTTTGCCCCAAAATAAGGAAAATTTCTGCCTTTTTTCTCTGAAATAAGTGAAATTTCTGAAATTTTGCCCCAAAATAAGTGAAAGTTCTGCAATTTTAGCCCAAAATAAGTGAAATTTCTGCAATTTTGCTCCAAAATAAGGGAAATTTCTGGAATTTTGCCCCAAAATAAGTGGAATTTCTGAGTTTTGCCCCAAAATAAGGAGAATTTCTGTCTTTTTGCCCCAACATATAAAGAATTTCTGCCTTTTTGCCCCACAATTAGGGGAATTTCTGCAATTTTGCTCCAAAATACGGGGAATTTTTGCCTTTTTGCCCGAAAATAAGAAGAATGCATAACTTATTGCCATAAAAAAGGGAAATTTCTTCATTTTTGCTCCAAAATAAGGGGAATGTCTGCTTTTTTACCTTTAAATAAATGAAATTTCTGTTTTTTTTCCCCCAAAACATAGGGAATTCCTGTATTTTTTGCCCCAAAATAAGGAAAATTTCTGACTTATTACCCTGAAATAAGTGAAATTTCTGCAATTTTGCCCCATAATAAAGGAAATTTTTGCCTTTTTACCCCAAAATAAGGGGAATTTCAGCATTTTTACCTCAGAATAAGGGGAATTTCTGCATTTTTGCCACAAAATATTAGGAATTTCTGCCTTTTTGCCCCAAAAAAAGAAAATTTCTGCTTTTTTTCCCTGAAATAAGTGAAATTTCTGCTATTTTGCCCCAAAATAAGTGAAATTTCTGCAATTTTGCCCCACAATAAGTGGAATTTCTGAGTTTTTCCCCAAAATAAGGAGAATTTCTGTTTTTTCCCCAACATATAGGCAATTTCTGCCTTTCTGCCCCACAATTAGGGGAATTTCTGCAATTTTGCTCCAAAATACAGGGAATTTCTGCCTTTTTGCCCGAAAATAAGAAGAATGCATACCTTTTTGCCATAAAAATGGGAAATTTCTTCATTTTTGCTCCAAAATAAGAGGAATTTCTGCTTTTTTGCCTCTAAATAAGTGGAATTTCTGTCTTTTTCCCCCAAAACAAAGAGAATTTCTGTCTTTTTTGCCCCAAAATAAGGAAAAATTCTGACTTATTACCCTGAAGTAAGTGAAATTTCTGAAATTTTGCCAGAAAATAAGGGAACTTTCTGCCTTTTTGCCCCCAAATAAGGAGAATTTCAGCCTTTTTACCTCAAAATAAGGGGAATTTCTGCTTTTTGCCCCCAAATAAGGGGAATTTCAGCCTTTTTACCTCAAAATAAGGGGAATTTCTGCATTTTTGCCACAAAATATTAGAAATTTCTACATTTTTGCCCCAAAATAAGAAAAATTTCTGCTTTTTTCCCTGAAATAAGTGAAATTTCTGCAATTTTGCCCCAAAATAAGTGAAATTTCTGCAATTTTGCCCCAAAATAAAAGAAATTTCTCGAATTTTGCCCCAAAATAAGTGGAATTTCTGAGTTTTGCCCCAAAATAAGGAGAATTTCTGTCTTTTCGCCCATACATATAGGCAATTTCTGCCTCTTTGCCCCACAATTAGGGGAATTTCTGCAATTTTGCTCCAAAATACGGGGAATTTCTGCCTTTTTGCCCCCAAATAAGGGGAATTTCAGCCTTTTTACCTCGAAATAAGGGGAATTTCTGCATTTTTGCCACAGAATATTAGGATTTCTGCCTTTTTGCCCCAAAAGTAAAGAAAATTTTTGCCTTTTTTCCCTATAATATGTGAAATTTCTTCAATTTTGCCACAAAATAAGTGGAATTTCTTAGTTTTGCCCCAAAATAAGGAGAATTTCTGGCTTTTTGCCAAAACATATAGAGATTTTCTGCATTTTTGCCCCACAATTAGGGGAATTTCTGCAATTATGCTCCAAAATACGGGGAATTTCTGCCTTTTTGCCCGAAAATAAGAAGAATGCATAACTTTTTGCCATAAAAAAGGGAAATTTCTTCATTTTTGCTCCAAAATAAGGGGAATTTCTGCTTTTTGGCCTTTAAATAAGTGGAATTTCTGTCTTTTATCCCCCAAGACAAAGGGAATTTCTGTCTTTTTTGCCCCAAAATAAGGAAAAATTCTGACTTATTACCCTGAAGTAAGTGAAATTTCTGCAATTTTGCCCCAAAATTAGGGAAATTTCTGCCTTTTTGCCTCCAAATAAGGGGAATTTCAGCCTTTTTACCTCAAAATAAGGAGAATTTCTGCATTTTTGTCACAAAATATTAGGAATTTCTGCCTCTTTGCCCCAAAATAAGAAAAATTTCTGTCTTTTTTCTCTGAAATAAGTGAAATTTCTGCAATTTTGCCAGAAAATAAGTGAAATTTCTGCAATTTTGCCCAAAAATAAGTGAAATTTCTGCAATTTTGCCCCAAATTAAGGGAAATATCTGGAATTTTGCCCCAAAATAAGTGGAATTTCTGAGTTTTGACACAAAATAAGGAGAATTTCTGTCTTTTTGCCCCAATATATAAAGAATTTCTGCATTTTTGTTCCACAATTAAAGGAATTTCTGCAATTTTGCTCCAAAATACAGGGAATTTCTGCATTTCTGCCCGAAAATAAGAAGAATGCATAACTTTTTGCCATAAAAAAGGGAAATTTCTTCATTTTTGCTCCAAAATAAGGGGAATTTCTGCTTTTTTGCCTATAAATAAGTGGAATTTCTTTCTTTTTCCCCCAAAACAAAGGGAATTTTTTTCTTTTTTGCCCCAAAATAAGGAAAATTTCTTACTTATTACCATGAAATAAGTGAAATTTCTGAAATTTTGCCCCAAATTAAAGGAAATTTTTGCCTTTTTGCCCCCAAATAAAGGGAATTTCAGCATTTTTACCTCAAAATAAGGGGAATTTCTGCATTTTTGCCACAAAATATTAGGAATTTCTGTCTTTTTGCCCCAAAATAACAAAATTTCTGCTTTTTTTCTCTGAAATAAGTGAAATTTTGCAATTTTGCCCCAAAATAAGTGAAATTTCTGCAATTTTGCCCCAAAATAAGGGAAATTTCTGAAATTTTTCCCCAATATAATTGGAATTTCTGAGTTTTGCCCCAAAATAAGGAGAATTTCTGTCTTTTTGCCCCAACATATAGGCAATTTCTGCCTTTTTGCCTCACAATTAGGGGAATTTCTGCAATTTTGCTCCAAAATACGGAGAATTTCTGCCTTTTTGCCCAAAAATAAGAAGAATGCATACCTTTTTGCCATAAAAAAGGGAAATTTCTTCATTTTTGCTCCAAAATATAAAGAATTTCTGCTTTTTTGCCTATAAATAAGTGGAATTTCTGTCTTTTTTCCCCAAAACAAAGGGAATTACTGTCTTTTTTGCCCCAAAATAAGGGAAAATTCTGACTTTTTGCCCCCAAATAAGGGGAATTTCAACCTTTTTACCTAAAATAAGAGGAATTTCTGAATTTTTGCCACAAAATATTAGTAATTTCTGCATTTTTGCCCCAAAATAAGGAAAATTTCTGACTTTTTTCTCTGAAATAAGTGAAATTTCTGAAATTTTGCCCCAAAATAAGTGAAAGTTCTGCAATTTTAGCCCAAAATAAGTGAAATTTCTGCAATTTTGCCCCAAAATAAGGGAAATTTCTGTAATTTTGCCCCAAAATAAGTGGAATTTCTGAGTTTTGCCCCAAAATAAGGAGAATTTCTGTCTTTTTGCCCCAACATATAAAGAATTTCTGCCTTTTTGCCCCACAATTAGGGGAATTTCTGCAATTTTGCTCCAAAATACGGGGAATTTTTGCCTTTTTGCCCGAAAATAAGAAGAATGCATAACTTATTGCCATAAAAAAGGGAAATTTCCTCATTTTTGCTCTAAAATAAGGGGAATGTCTGCTTTTTTACCTTTAAGTAAATGAAATTTCTGTTATTTTTCCCCCAAAACACAGGGAATTCCTGTATTTTTTGCCCCAAAATAAGGAAAATTTCTGACTTATTACCCTGAAATAAGTGAAATTTCTGCAATTTTGCCCCAAAATAAGGGGAATTTAAGCCTTTTTACCTCAAAATAAGGGGAATTTCTGCATTTTTGCCACAAAATAATAGGAATTTCTGCCTTTTTGCCCCAAAATAAGAAAATTTCTGCTTTTTTCCCCTGAAATAAGTGAAATGTCTGCAATTTTGCCCCAAAATATGTGAAATTTCTGCAATTTTGCCCCACATAAAGGAAATTTCTGGAATTTTGCCCCAAAATAAGTGGAATTTCTGAGTTTTTCCCCAAAATAAGGAGAATTTCTGTTTTTTCCCCAACATATAGGCAATTTCTGCCTTTCTGCCCCACAATTAGGGGATTTTCTGCAATTTTGCTCCAAAATACAGGGAATTTCTGCCTTTTTGCCCGAAAATAAGAAGAATGCATACCTTTTTGCCATAAAAATGTGAAATTTCTTCATTTTTGCTCCAAAATAAGAGGAATTTCTGCTTTTTTGCCTCTAAATAAGTGGAATTTCTGTCTTTTTCCCCCAAAACAAAGAGAATTTCTGTCTTTTTTGCCCCAAAATAAGGAAAAATTCTGACTTATTTCCCTGAAGTAAGTGAAATTTCTGAAATTTTGCCCCAAAATAAGGGAACTTTCTGCATTTTTGCCCCCAAATAAGGGGAATTTCAGCCTTTTTACCTCAAAATAAGGAGAATTTCTGCATTTTTGCCACAAAATATTATTAATTTCTGCCTTTTTGCCCCAAAATAAAAAAAATTTCTGCTTTTTTTCCCTGAAATAAGTGAAATTTCTGCCTTTTTGCCCCAATATAAGTGAAATTTCTGGAATTTTGCCCCAAAATAAGGGAAATTTCTGCAATTTTGCCACAAAATAAGTGGAATTTCTGAGTTTTGCCCCAAAATAAGTAGAATTTCTGTCTTTTTTCCCTAACTAAAGGGAATTTCTGCCTTTTTGCCCCACAATTAGGGGAATTTCTGAAATTTTGCTCCAAAATACGGGGAATTTCTGCCTTTTTGCCTCTAAATAAGTGGAATTTCTGTCGTTTTCCCCCAATACAAAGAAAATTCCTGTCTTTTTTGCCCCAAAATAAGGAAAATTTCTGACTTATTACCCTGAAATAAGTGAAATTTCTCCAATGTTGCCCCAAAATAAATGAAATTTCTGCAATTTTGCCCCAAAATAAAGGAAATTTCTGGAATGTTGCCCCAAAATAAGTGGAATTTCTGAGTTTTGCCGCAAAATAAAGAGAATTTCTGTCTTTTTAGCCCGACATATAGGCAATTTCTGCATTTTTGCCCCACAATTAGAGGAATTTCTGCAATTTTTCTCCAAAATACGGAGAATTTCTGCCTTTTTGCACGAAAATAAGAAGAATGCATACTTTTTTGCCATAAAAAAGGGAAATTTCTTCATTATTGCTCCAAAATAAGGGGAATTTCTCCTTTTGTGCCTCTAAATAAGTGGAATTTCTGTCTTTTTTCCCCAAAACAAAGGGAATTTCTGTCTTTTTTGCCCCAAAATAAAAAAAAATTCTGACTTATTACCCTGAAGTAAGTGAAATTTCTGCAATCTTGCCCCAAAATTAGAGAAATTAGTGCCTTTTTGCCCCCAAATAAGGAGAATTTTAGCCTTTTTGCCTCAAAATAAGGGGAATTTCTGCATTTTTGTCACAAAATATTAGGAATTTCTGCCTTTTTGCCCCAAAATAAGGAAAATTTCTGTCTTTTTTCTCTGAAATAAGTGAAATTTCTGCAATTTTGCCCCAAAATAAGTGAAATTTCTGAGTTTTGCCCCAAAATAAGGAGAATTTCTGTTTTTTGCCCCAGCATATCGAGAATTTCTGCCTTTTTGCCCCACAATTACGGGAATTTCTGCAATTTTGCTCCAAAATACGGGGAATTTCTGCCTTTTTGCCCGAAAATAAGAAGAATGCATACCTTTTTGCCATAAAAAGGAAATTTCTTTATTTTTGCCCAAAAATAAAAGGAATTTCTGCTTTTTTGCCTCTAAATAAGTGGAATTTCTGTCTTTTTCCCCCAAAACAAAGGGAATTTTTGTATTTTTGCACCAAAATAAGGAAAAATTCTGACTTATTACCCTGAAGTAAGTGAAATTTCTGCAATTTTGCAAAAAATAAGGGAAATTTCTGCCTTTTTGCCTCCAAATAAGGGGAATTTCAGCCTTTTTACCTCAATATATGGTGAATTTCTGCATTTTTGCCCCCAAATAAGGGGAATTTCAGCCTTTATATATCAAAATAAGGAGAATTTCTGCATTATTGCCACAAAACATTAGGAATTTCTGCCTTTTTGCCCCAAAATAAGAAAATTTCTCATTTTTTTCCCTGAAAAAAGTGAAATTTCTGCAATTTTGCCCCAAAATATGTTAAATTTCTGCAATTTTGTCCCAAAATAAGGGAAATTTCTGGAATTTTGCCCCCAAATAAGTGGAATTTCTGAGTATTTCCCCAAAATAAGAAGAATTTCTGTCTTTTTGCCCCAACATATAGAGAATTTCTGCCTTTTTGCCCCACAATTAGCGGAATTTCTGCAATTTTGCTTCAAAATACGGGGAATTTCTGTCTTTTTGTCCGAAAATAAGAAGAATGCATACATTTTTGCCATAAAAAAGAAATTTCTTCATTTTTGCTCTAAAATAAGAGGAATTTCTGCTTTTTTGCCTCTAAATAAGTGGAATTTCTGTCTTTATCTCCCAAAACAAAGGGAATTCCTGTCTTTTTTGCCCCAAAATCAAGAAAATTTCTGTCTTAATACCCTTAAATAAGTGAAATTTCTGGAATTTTGCCTGAAAATAAAGGAAATTTTTGCCTTATTGCCCCCAAATAAGGGGAATTTCAGCCTTTTTACCTTAAAATGAGGGGAATTTCTGCATTTTTGCCACAAAATATTAGGAATTTCTGTTTTTTTGCCCCAACATATAGGCAATTTCTGCCTTTTTGCCCCACAATTAGGGGAATTTCTGAAATTTTGCTCCAAAATACGGGGAATTTCTGCCTTTTTGCTTGAAAATAAGAAGAATGCATACGTTTTTGCCATGAAAAAAGAAAATTTCTTCATTTTTGCTCCAAAAAGTGGAATTTGTTTTTTGCCTCTAAATAAGTGGAATTTCTTTCTTTTTCCCTCAAAACAAAGGGAATTTCTGTCTTTTTTGCCCCAAAATAAGGAAAAATTCTGACTTATTACACTGAAGTAAGTGATATTTCTGCAATTTAGCACCAAAATAAGGGAAATTTCTGCCTTTTGCCCCCAAATAAGGGGAATTTCAGCCTTTTTACCTCAAAATAAGGGGAATTTCTGAATTTTTGCCACAAAATATTAGGAATTTCTGCCTTTTTGCCCCAAAATAAGGAAAATTTCTGCCTTTTTTCCTGAAATAAGTGAAATTTCTGCAATTTTGTTACAAAATATGTAAAATTTCTGCATATTTGCCCCAAAATAAGTGAAATTTCTGCAATTTTGCCCCCAAAAAAGGAAAATTTCTGTAATTTTTCCCCAAAATAAGTGGAATTTCTGAGTTTTGCCCCAAAATAAAGAGAATTTCGGTCTTTTTGCCAAAACATATAGAGATTTTCTGCATTTTTGCCCCACAATTTGAGGAATTTCTGCAATTTTGCTCAAAAATACGGGGAATTTCTGCTTTTTTGCCCGAAAATAAGAAGAATGCATACCTTTTTGCCAAAAAAAGGGAAATTTCTTCATTTTTGCTCCAAAATAAGGGGAATTTCTGCTTTTTTGCCTCTGAATAAGTGGAATTTCTGTCTTTTTCCCCCAAGGCAAAGGGAATTCCTGTCTTTTTTGTCCCAAAATAAAGAAAATTTCTGACTTATAACCCTTAAATAAGTGAAATTTCTGCAATTTTGCCCCAAAATAAAGGAAATTTTTGCCTTATTGCCCCCAAATAAGGGGAATTTCAGCCTTTTTACCTCAAAATAAAGGGAATTTCTGCATTTTTGCCACAAAATATTAGGAATTTCTGCCTTTTTGCCCCAAAATAAAGAAAATTTCTGCCCTTTTTCCCTAAAATATGTGAAATTTCAATTTTGCCACAAAATAAGTAAAATTTGTTCATATTTGCCCCAAAATAAGTGAAATTCCTGCACTTTTGCCCCAAAATAAGGAAAATTTCTGGAATTTTGCCCCAAAATAAGTGGAATTTCTTAGTTTTGCCCCAAAATAAAGAGAATTTCTGTCTTTTTGCCCAAACATATAGAGATTTTCTGCATTTATGCCCCACAATTAGGGGAATTTCTGCAATTATGCTCCAAAATACGGGGAATTTCTGCCTTTTTGCCCGAAAATAAGAAGAATGCATAACTTTTTGCCATAAAAAAGGGAAATTTCTTCATTTTTGTTCCAAAATAAGGGGAATTTCTGCTTTTTGGCCTTTAAATAAGTGGAATTTCTGTCTTTTTCCCCCAAGACAAAGGGAATTTCTGTCTTTTTTGCCCCAAAATAAGGAAAAATTCTGACTTATTACCCTGAAGTAAGTGAAATTTCTGCAATTTTGCCCCAAAATTAGGGAAATTTCTGCCTTTTTGCCTCCAAATAAGGGGAATTTCAGCCTTTTTACATCAAAATAAGGAGAATTTCTGCATTTTTGTAACAAAATATTAGGAATTTCTGCATTTTGCCCTAAAATAAGAAAAATTTCTGTCTTTTTCCCTGAAATAAGTGAAATTTCTGCAATTTTGCCACAAAATAAGTGAAATTTCTGCAATTTTGCTCAAAAATAAGTGAAATTTCTACAATTTTGCCCCAAATTAAGGGAAATTTCTGGAATTTTGCCCCAAAATAAGTGGAATTTCTGAGTTTTGACACAAAATAAGGAGAATTTCTGTATTTTTGCCCCAATATATAAAGAATTTCTGCATTTTTGTCCCACAATTAAAGGAATTTCTGCAATTTTGCTCCAAAATACGGGGAATTTCTGCCTTTTTGCCCGAAAATAAGAAGAATGCATAACTTTTTGCCATAAAAAAGGGAAATTTCTTCATTTTTGCTCCAAAATAAGGGGAATTTCTGCTTTTTTGCCTCTAAATAAGTGGAATTTCTGTCTTTTTCCCCCAAAACAAAGGGAATTTTTGTCTTTTTTGCACCAAAATAAGGAAAATTTCTGACTTGTTACCCTGAAATAAGTGAAATTTCTGCAATTTTGCCCCAAAATAAAGAAAAATTTTGCCTTTTTGAACCCAAATAAAGGGAATTTCAGCCTTTTTACCTCAAAATAAAGGGAATTTCTGCATTTTTGCCACAAAATATTAGGAATTTCTGCCTTTTTGCCCCAAAATAAGAAAATTTCTGCTTTTTTTCTCTGAAATAAGTGAAATTTTGCAATTTTGCCCCAAAATAAGTGAAATTTCTGCAATTTTTCCCCAAAATAAGGGAAATTTCTGAAATTTTTCCCCAAAATAAGTGGAATTTCTGAGTTTTGCCCCAAAATAAGGAGAATTTCTGTCTTTTTGCCCCAACATATAGGCAATTTCTGCCTTTTTGCCTCACAATTAGGGGAATTTCTGCAATTTTGCTCCAAAATACGGAGAATTTCTGCCTTTTTGCCCAAAAATAAGAAGAATGCATACCTTTTTGCCATAAAAAAGGGAAATTTCTTCATTTTTGCTCCAAAATAAGAAGAATTTCTGCTTTTTTGCCTATAAATAAGTGGAATTTCTGTCTTTTTTCCCCAAAACAAAGGGAATTTCTGTCTTTTTTGCCCCAAAATAAGGAAAAATTCTGTCTTATTACCCTGAACTAATGAAATTTCTTCAATTTTGCCCCAAAATAAGGGAAAATTCTGACTTTTTGCCCCCAAATAAGGGGAATTTCAGCCTTTTTACCTAAAATAAGAGGAATTTCTGAATTTTTGCCACAAAATATTAGTAATTTCTGCATTTTTGCCCCAAAATAAGGAAAATTTCTGCCATTTTTCTCTGAAATAAGTGAAATTTCTGAAATTTTGCCCCAAAATAAGTGAAAGTTCTGCAATTTTAGCCCAAAATAAGTAAAATTTCTGCAATTTTGCCCCAAAATAAGGGAAATTTCTGGAATTTTGCCCCAAAATAAGTAGAATTTCTGAGTTTTGCCCCAAAATAAGGAGAATTTCTGTCTTTTTGCCCCAACATATAAAGAATTTCTGCCTTTTTGCCCCACAATTAGGGGAATTTCTGCAATTTTGCTCCAAAATACGGGGAATTTTTGCCTTTTTGCCCGAAAATAAGAAGAATGCATAACTTTTTGCCATAAAAAAGGGAAATTTCTTCATTTTTGCTCCAAAATAAAGGGAATGTCTCCTTTTTTACCTTTAAATAAATGAAATTTCTGTTTTTTTCCCACAAAACATAGGGAATTCCTGTATTTTTTGCCCCAAAATAAGGAAAATTTCTGACTTATTACCCTGAAATAATTGAAATTTCTGCATTTTTGCCCCAAAATAAAGGAAATTTTTGCTTTTTGCCCCAAAATAAGGGTAATTTCAGCCTTTTTACCTCAAAATAAGGGGAATTTCTGCATTTTTGCCACAAAATATTAGGAATTTCTGCCTTTTTGCCCCAAAATAAGAAAATTTCTGCTTTTTTTCCCTGAAATAAGTGAAATTTCTGCAATTTTGCCCCAAAATAAGTGAAATTTCTGCAATTTTGCCCCACAATAAGGGAAATTTCTGGAATTTTGCCCCAAAATAAGTGGAATTTCTGAGTTTTTCCCCAAAATAAGGAGAATTTCTGTTTTTTCCCCAACATATAGGCAATTTCTGCCTTTCTGCCCCACAATTAGGGGAATTTCTGCAATTTTGCTCCAAAATACAGGGAATTTCTGCCTTTTTGCCCGAAAATAAGAAGAATGCATACCTTTTTGCCATAAAAATGGGAAATTTCTTCATTTTTGCTCCAAAATAAGAGGAATTTCTCCTTTTTTGCCTCTAAATAAGTGGAATTTCTGTCTTTTTCCCCCAAAACAAAGAGAATTTCTGTCTTTTTTGCCCCAAAATAAGGAAAAATTCTGACTTATTACCCTGAAGTAAGTGAAATTTCTGAAATTTTGCCCCAAAATAAGGGAACTTTCTGCCTTTTTGCCCCCAAATAAGGGGAATTTCAGCCTTTTTACCTCAAAATAAGGGGAATTTCTGCTTTTTGCCCCCAAATAAGGGGAATTTCAGGCTTTTTACCTCAAAATAAGGGGAATTTCTGCATTTTTGCCACAAAATATTAGAAATTTCTACATTTTTGCCCCAAAATAAGAAAAATTTCTGCTTTTTTTCTCTGAAATAAGTGAAATTTCTGCAATTTTGCCCCAAAATAAGTGAAATTTCTGCAATTTTGCCCCAAAATAAGGGAAATTTCTCGAATTTTGCCCCAAAATAAGTGGAATTTCTGAGTTTTGCCACAAAATAAGGAGAATTTCTGTCTTTTTGCCCCAACATATAGGCAATTTCTGCCTCTTTGCCCCACAATTAAGGAAATTTCTGCAATTTTGCTCCAAAATACGGGGAATTTCTGCCTTTTTGCCCGAAAATAAAAAGAATGCATAACCTTTTGCCATAAAAAAAGGAAATTTCTTCATTTTTGCTCCAAATAAGGGGAATTTCTGCTTTTTTGCCTCTAAATAAGTGGAATTTCTGTCTTTTTCCCCCAAAACAAATGGAATTTTTGTATTTTTGCACCAAAAAAGGAAAAATTCTGACTTATTACCCTGAAGTAAGTGAAATTTCTGCAATTTTGCCCCAAAATAAGGGAAATTTCTGCCTTTTTGCCCCCAAATAAGGGGAATTTCAGCCTTTTTACCTCGAAATAAGGGGAATTTCTGCATTTTTGCCACAAAATATTAGGATTTCTGCCTTTTTGCCCCAAAATAAAGAAAATTTCTGCCTTTTTTCCCTACAATATGTGAAATTTCTTCAATTTTGCCACAAAATAAGTAAAATTTCTTCATATTTGCCCCAAAATAAGTGAAATTTCTGCAATTTTGCCCTAAAATAAGGAAAATTTCTGGAATTTTGCCCCAAAATAAGTGGAATTTCTTAGTTTTGCCCCAAAATAAGGAGAATTTCTGGCTTTTTGCCCCAACATATAGAGATTTTCTGCATTTTTGCCCCACAATTAGGGGAATTTCTGCAATTATGCTCCAAAATACGGGGAATTTCTGCCTTTTTGCCCGAAAATAAGAAGAATGCATAACTTTTTGCCATAAAAAAGGGAAATTTCTTCATTTTTGCTCCAAAATAAGGGGAATTTCTGCTTTTTGGCCTTTAAATAAGTGGAATTTCTGTCTTTTATCCCCCAAGACAAATGGAATTTCTGTCTTTTTTGCCCCAAAATAAGGAAAAATTCTGACTTATTACCCTGAAGTAAGTGAAATTTCTGCAATTTTGCCCCAAAATTAGGGAAATTTCTGCCTTTTTGCCTCCAAATAAGGGGAATTTCAGCCTTTTTACCTCAAAATAAGGAGAATTTCTGCATTTTTGTCACAAAATATTAGGAATTTCTGCCTCTTTGCCCCAAAATAAGAAAAATTTCTGTCTTTTTTCTCTGAAATAAGTGAAATTTCTGCAATTTTGCCAGAAAATAAGTGAAATTTCTGCAATTTTGCCCAAAAATAAGTGAAATTTCTGCAATTTTGCCCCAAATTAAGGGAAATTTCTGGAATTTTGCCCCAAAATAAGTGGAATTTCTGTGTTTTGACACAAAATAAGGAGAATTTCTGTCTTTTTGCCCCAACATATAGGCAATTTCTGCCTTTTTGCCTCACAATTAGGGGAATTTCTGCAATTTTGCTCCAAAATACGGAGAATTTCTGCCTTTTTGCCCGAAAATAAGAAGAATGCATACCTTTTTGCCATAAACAAGGGAAATTTCTTCATTTTTGCTCCAAAATAAGGAGAATTTCTGCTTTTTTGCCTATAAATAAGTGGAATTTCTGTCTTTTTTCTCCAAAACAAAGGGAATTACTGTCTTTTTTGCCCCAAAATAAGGGAAAATTCTGACTTTTTGCCCCCAAATAAGGGGAATTTCAATCTTTTTACCTAAAATAAGAGGAATTTCTGAATTTTTGCCACAAAATATTAGTAATTTCAGCATTTTTGCCCCAAAATAAGGAAAATTTCTGCCTTTTTTCTCTGAAATAAGTGAAATTTCTGAAATTTTGCCCCAAAATAAGTGAAAGTTCTGCAATTTTAGCCCAAAATAAGTGAAATTTCTGCAATTTTGCCCCAAAATAAGGGAAATTTCTGTAATTTTGCCCCAAAATAAGTGGAATTTCTGAGTTTTGCCCCAAAATAAGGAGAATTTCTGTCTTTTTGCCCCAACATAAAAAAGAATTTCTGCATTTTTGCCCCACAATTAGGGGAATTTCTGCAATTTTGCTCCAAAATACGGGTAATTTTTGCCTTTTTGCCCGAAAATAAGAAGAATGCATAACTTATTGCCATAAAAAAGGGAAATTTCCTCATTTTTGCTCTAAAATAAGGGGAATGTCTGCTTTTTTACCTTTAAATAAATGAAATTTCTGTTATTTTTCCTTCAAAACATAGGGACTTCCTGTATTTTTTGCCCCAAAATAAGGAAAATTTCTGACTTATTACCCTGAAATAAGTGAAATTTCTGCAATTTTGCCCCAAAATAAGGAGAATTTAAGCCTTTTTACCTCAAAATAAGGGGAATTTCTGCATTTTTGCCACAAAATAATAGGAATTTCTGCCTTTTTGCCCCAAAATAAGAAAATTTCTGCTTTTTTTCCCTGAAATAAGTGAAATGTCTGCAATTTTGCCCCAAAATATGTGAAATTTCTGCAATTTTGCCCCACATAAAGGAAATTTCTGGAATTTTGCCCCAAAATAAGTGGAATTTCTGAGTTTTTCCCCAAAATAAGGAGAATTTCTGTTTTTTCCCCAACATATAGGCAATTTTTGCCTTTCTGCCCCACAATTAGGGGATTTTCTGCAATTTTGCTCCAAAATACAGGGAATTTCTGCCTTTTTGCCCGAAAATAAGAAGAATGCATACCTTTTTGCCATAAAAATGGGAAATTTCTTCATTTTTGCTCCAAAATAAGAGGAATTTCTGCATTTTTGCCTCTAAATAAGTGGAATTTCTGTCTTTTTCCCCCAAAACAAAGAGAATTTCTGTCTTTTTTGCCCCAAAATAAGGAAAAATTCTGACTTATTACCCTGAAGTAAGTGAAATTTCTGAAATCTTGCCCCAAAATAAGGGAACTTTCTGCCTTTTTGCCCCCAAATAAGGGGAATTTCAGCCTTTTTACCTCAAAATAAGGAGAATTTCTGCATTTTTGCCACAAAATATTATTAATTTCTGCCTTTTTGCCCCAAAATAAAAAAAATTTCTGCTTTTTTTCCCTGAAATAAGTGAAATTTCTGCCTTTTTGCCCCAATATAAGTGAAATTTCTGGAATTTTGCCCCAAAATAAGGGAAATTTCTGCAATTTTGCCACAAAATAAGTGGAATTTCTGAGTTTTGCCCCAAAATAAGGAGAATTTCTGTCTTTTTGCCCTAACTAAAGGGAATTTCTGCCTTTTTGCCCCACAATTAGGGGAATTTCTGAAATTTTGCTCCAAAATACGGGGAATTTCTGCCTTTTTGCCTCTAAATAAGTGGAATTTCTGTCGTTTTCCCCCAATACAAAGAAAATTCCTGTCTTTTTTGCCCCAAAATAAGGAAAATTTCTGACTTATTACCCTGAAATAAGTGAAATTTCTCCAATGTTGCCCCAAAATAAGTGAAATTTCTGCAATTTTGCCCCAAAATAAAGGAAATTTCTGGAATGTTGCCCCAAAATAAGTGGAATTTCTGAGTTTTGCCGCAAAATAAAGAGAATTTCTGTCTTTTTAGCCCAACATATAGGCAATTTCTGCATTTTTGCCCCACAATTAGAGGAATTTCTGCAATTTTTCTCCAAAATACGGAGAATTTCTGCCTTTTTGAACGAAAATAAGAAGAATGCATACTTTTTTGCCATAAAAAAGGGAAATTTCTTCATTATTGCTCCAAAATAAGGGGAATTTCTGCTTTTTTGCCTCTAAATAAGTGGAATTTCTGTCTTTTTTCCCCAAAACAAAGGGAATTTCTGTCTTTTTTGCCCCAAAATAAAAAAAAATTCTGACTAATTACCCTGAAGTAAGTGAAATTTCTGCAATCTTGCCCCAAAATTAGGGAAATTAGTGCCTTTTTGCCCCCAAATAAGGAGAATTTTAGCCTTTTTACCTCAAAATAAGGGGAATTTCTGCATTTTTGTCACAAAATATTAGGAATTTCTGCCTTTTTGCCCCAAAATAAGGAAAATTTCTGTCTTTTTTCTCTGAAATAAGTGAAATTTCTGCAATTTTGCCCCAAAATAAGTGAAATTTCTGAGTTTTGCCCCAAAATAAGGAGAATTTCTGTTTTTTGCCCCAGCATATCGAGAATTTCTGCCTTTTTGCCCCACAATTACGGGAATTTCTGCAATTTGGCTCCAAAATACGGGGAATTTCTGCCTTTTTGCCCGAAAATAAGAAGAATGCATACCTTTTTGCCATAAAAAGGAAATTTCTTTATTTTTGCTCAAAAATAAAAGGAATTTCTGCTTTTTTGCCTCTAAATAAGTGGAATTTCTTTCTTTTTCCCCCAAAACAAAGGGAATTTTTGTATTTTTGCACCAAAATAAGGAAAAATTCTGACTTATTACCCTGAAGTAAGTGAAATTTCTGCAATTTTGCAAAAAATAAGGGAAATTTCTGCCTTTTTGCCTCCAAATAAGGGGAATTTCAGCCTTTTTACCTCAATATATGGTGAATTTCTGCATTTTTGCCCCCAAATAAGGGGAATTTCAGCCTTTATATATCAAAATAAGGAGAATTTCTGCATTATTGCCACAAAACATTAGGAATTTCTGCCTTTTTGCCCCAAAATAAGAAAATTTCTCATTTTTTTCCCTGAAAAAAGTGAAATTTCTGCAATTTTGCCCCAAAATATGTTAAATTTCTGCAATTTTGTCCCAAAATAAGGGAAATTTCTGGAATTTTGCCCCCAAATAAGTGGAATTTCTGAGTATTTCCCCAAAATAAGAAGAATTTCTGTCTTTTTGCCCCAACATATAGAGAATTTCTGCCTTTTTGTCCCACAATTAGCGGAATTTCTGCAATTTTGCTTCAAAATACGGGGAATTTCCGCCTTTTTGTCCGAAAATAAGAAGAATGCATACATTTTTGCCATAAAAAAGAAATTTCTTCATTTTTGCTCTAAAATAAGAGGAATTTCTGCTTTTTTGCCTCTAAATAAGTGGAATTTCTGTCTTTATCCCCCAAAACAAAGGGAATCCCTGTCTTTTTTGCTTCAAAATAAAGAAAATTTCTGTCTTAATACCCTTAAATAAGTGAAATTTCTGGAATTTTGCCTGAAAATAAAGGAAATTTTTGCCTTATTGCCCCCAAATAAGGGGAATTTCAGCCTTTTTACCTTAAAATAAGGGGAATTTCTGTATTTTTGCCACAAAATATTAGGAATTTCTGTTTTTTTGCCCCAACATATAGGCAATTTCTGCCTTTTTGCCCCACAATTAGGGGAATTTCTGCAATTTTGCTTCAAAATACGGGGAATTTCTGCCTTTTTGCTTGAAAATAAGAAGAATGCATACCTTTTTGCCATGAAAAAAGAAAATTTCTTCATTTTTGCTCCAAAAAGGGGAATTTCTGCTTTTTTGCCTCTAAATAAGTGGAATTTCTTTCTTTTTCCCTCAAAACAAAGGGAATTTCTGTCTTTTTTGCCCCAAAATAAGGAAAAATTCTTACTTATTATACTGAAGTAAGTGATATTTCTGCAATTTAGCACCAAAATAAGGGAAATTTCTGCCTTTTGCCCCCACATAAGGGGAATTTCAGCATTTTTACCTCAAAATAAGGGGAATTTCTGCCTTTTTGCCCCAAAATAAATAAAAATTCTGACTTATTACCCTGAAGTAAGTGAAATTTCTGCAATTTTGCCCCAAAATAAGGCAAATTTCTGCCTTTTTGCTCCAAAATAAGTGGATTTTCAGCCTTTTTACCTCGAAATAAGGGGGATTTCTGCATTTTTGCCACAAAATATTAGGAATTTCTGCCATTTTGCCCCAAAATAAGGAAAATTTCTGCCTTTTTTCCCTGAAATAAGTGAAATTTCTGCAATTTTGTTACAAAATATGTAAAATTTCTGAATATTTGCCCCAAAATAAGTGAAATTTCTGCAATTTTGCCCCAAAAAAAGGAAAATTTCTGTAATTTTGCCCCAAAATAAGGAAAATTTCTGGAATTTTGCCCCAAAATAAGGAGAATTTCTGTCTTTTTGCCCCAACATATAGGCAATTTCTGCCTCTTTGCCCAACATTTAGGGGAATTTCTTCAATTTTGCTGCAAAATACGGGGAATTTCTGCTTTTTGCCCGAAAATAAGAAGAATGCATAACTTTTTGCCATAAAAAAGGGAAATTTCTTCATTTTTGCTCCAAAATAAGGGGAATTCCTGCTTTTTTGCCTCTAAATAAGTGGAATTTCTGTCTTTTTCCCCCAAAACAAAGGGAATTCTTGTCTTTTTTGCCCCAAAATAAGGAAAATTTCTGACTTGTAACCCTGAAATAAGTGAAATTTCTGCAATTTTGCCCCAAAATAAAGGAAATTTTTGCCTTTTGCCCTCAAATATAGGGAATTTCAGCCTTTTTACCTCAAAATAAGGGGAATTTCTGCATTTTTGCCACAAAATATTAGGAATTTCTGCCTGTTTGCCCCAAAATAAGAAAATTTCTGCTTTTTTTCTCTGAAATAATTGAAATTTTGCAATTTTGCCCCAAAATAAGTGAAATTTCTGCAATTTTGCCCCAAAATAAGGGAAATTTCTGGAATTTTGCCCCAAAATAAGTGGAATTTCTGAGTTTTGCCCCAAAATAAGGAGAATTTCTGTTTTTTTGCCCCAACATATAGGCAATTTCTGCCTTTTTGCCCCACAATTAGGGGAATTTCTGCAATTTTGCTCCAAAATACGTGGAATTTCTGCCTTTTTGCACGAAAATAACAAGAATGCATACCTTTTTGCCATAAAAAAGGGAAATTTCTTCATTTTTGCTCCAAATTAAGGGGAATTTCTGCTTTTTTGCCTCTAAATAAGTGGAATTTTTGTCTTTTTCCCAAAAACAAAGGGAATTTCTGTCTTTTTTGCCCCAAAATAAGGAAAAATTCTGACTTATTAACCTGAAATAAGTAAAATTTCTGCAATTTTGCACCAAAATAAGGGAAATTTCTGGAATTTTGTCCCAAAATTAGTGGAATTTTTGTGTTTTTCCCCAAAATAAAGAGAATTTCTGTATTTTTGCCCAAACATATAGAGAATTTCTGTATTTTTGCCACACAATTAGGGAAATTTCTGTAATTTTGCTCCAAAATACGGGTAATTTCTGCCTTTTTGCCCGAAAATAAGAAGAATGAATACCTTTTTGCAAAAAAATGGGAAATTTCTTCATTTTTGCTCCAAAATAAAAGGAATTTCTGCTTTTTTGCCTCTAAATAAGTGGAATTTCTGTTTATTTCCCCCAAAATAAAGAGAATTTCTGTCTTTTTTGCCCCAAAATAAGGAAAAATTCTGACTTATTACCCTGAAGTAAGTGAAATTTCTGCAATTTTGCCCCAAAATAAGGAAAATTTCTGCCTTTTTGCCCCCAAATAAGGGGAATTTCAGCCTTTTTACCTCAAAATAAGGGGAATTTCTGCATTTTTGCCCCCAAATAAGGGGAATTTCAGCCTTTTTACCTCAAAATAAGGGGAATTTCCGCATTTTTGCCACAAAATATTAGGAATTTCTGCCTTTTTGCCCCAAAATAAGAAAATTTCTGCTTTTTTTCCCTGAAATAATTGAAATTTCTGCAATTTTTCCCCAAAATAAGTGAAATTTCTGCAATTTTGTCCTAAAATAAGGGAAATTTCTGGAATTTTGCTTCAAAATAAGAGGAATTTCTGAGTTTTGCTTCAAAATAAGGAGAATTTCTGTCTTTTTGCCCCAACATATAGGAAATTTCTGCCTTTTTGCCCCACAATTAGGGGAATTTCAGCAATTTTGCTCCAAAAGACGGGGAATTTCTGCCTTTTTGCCCGAAAATAAGAAGAATGCATACCCTTTTGCCATCAAAAATGTAATTTCTTCTATTTTGCTTCAAAATAAAGGGAATTTCTATTTTTTTGCCTCTAAATAAGTGGAATTTCTGTCTTTTTCCCTCAAAACAAAGGGAATTTCTGTCTTTTTTGCCCTAAAATAAGGAAAAATTCTGACTTATTACCCTGTAGTAAGTGAAATTTCTTAGATTTTGCCCCAAAATAAGGGATATTTCTGCCTTTTTGCCCCCAAATAAGGGGAATTTCAGCCTTTTTACCTCAAAATAAGGGGAATTTCTGCATTTTTACTACAAAATATTAGGAATTTCTGCATTTTTGCCCCAAAATAAGGAAAATTTCTGCCTTTTTTCCCTGAAATAAGTGAAATTTCTGCATTTTGCCCCAAAATAAGTGAAATTTCTGCAATTTTGCCCCAAAATAAGGGAAATTTCTGCAATTTTGTCACAAAATAAGTTGAATTTCTGAGTTTTTCTTCAAAAAAAGAGAATTTCTGTCTTTTTGCCCCAACATATAGGGAATTTCTGCCTTTTTGCCCCACAATTGGGGGAATTTCTGCAATTTTGCTCTAAAATACCGAGAGTTACTGCCTTTTTGCCCGAAAATAATGCGAATTTCAGCCTTTTTACCTCAAAATAAGGGGAATTTCTGCATTTTTGCCACAAAATATTAGGAATATCTGCTTTTTGCCCTAAAATAAGGAAAATTTCTGCCCTTTTTCTCTGAAATAAGTGAAATTTCTGCAATTTTGCCCAAAATAAGTGAAATTTCTGCAATATTGCCCCAAAATAAGTGAAATTTCTGCAATTTTGCCCCAAAATAAAGAAAATTTCTGGAATTTTGCCCCAAAATAAGAAGAATTTCTGTCTTTTTCCCCAAACATATAGGCAATTTCTGCCTCTTTGCCCAACATTTAGGGGAATTTCTTCAATTTTGCTGCAAAATACGGGGAATATCTGCCTTTTTGCCTGAAAATAAGAAGAATGCATAACTTTTTGCCATAAAAAAAGGAAATTTCTTCATTTTTACTCCATAATAAGGGGAATTTCTGCTTTTTTGCCTCTAAATAAGTGGAATTTCTGTCTTTTTCCCCCAAAACAAAGGGAATTTTTGTATTTTTGCACCAAAATAAGGAAAAATTCTGACTTATTACCCTGAAGTAAGTGAAATTTCTGCAATTTTGCCCCAAAATAAGAGAAATTTCTGGAATTTTGCCCCAAAATAAGTGGAATTTCTGAGTTTTGCCGCAAAATAAGGAGAATTTCTGTCTTTTTAGCCCAACATATAGGCAATTTCTGCCTTTTTGCCCCACAATTAGAGGAATTTCTGCAATTTTGCTCCAAAATACGGAGAATTTCTGGCTTTTTTCACGAAAATAACAAGAATGCATACTTTTTTTCCATAAAAAAGGGAAATTTCTTCATTTTTGCTCCAAAATAAGGGGAATTTCTGCTTTTTTGCCTCTAAATAAGTGGAATTTCTGTCTTTTTTCCCCAAAACAAAGGGAATTTCTGTTTTTTTTGCCCCAAAATAAGAAAAAATTCTGACTTATTACCCTGAAGTAAGTGAAATTTCTGCAATCTTGCCCCAAAATTAGGGAAATTAGTGCCTTTTTGCCCCCAAATAAGGAGAATTTTAGCCTTTTTACCTCAAAATAATGGGAATTTCTGCATTTTTGTCACAAAATATTAGGAATTTCTGCCTTTTTGCCCCAAAATAAGGAAAATTTCTGTCTTTTTTTTCTGAAATAAGTGAAATTTCTCCAATTTTGCCCCAAAATAAGTGAAATTTCTGAGTTTTGCCCCAAAATAAGGAGAATTTCTGTTTTTGGCCCCAGCATATAGAGAATTTCTGCCTTTTTGCCCCACAATTACGGGAATTTCTGCAATTTTGCTCCAAAATACGGGTAATTTCTGCCTTTTTGCCCGAAAATAAGAAGAATGAATACCTTTTTGCCAAAAAATGGGAAATTTCTTCATTTTTGCTCCAAAATAAAAGGAATTTCTGCTTTTTTGCCTCTAAATAAGTGGAATTTCTGTCTATTTCCCCCAAAATAAATAGAATTTCTGTCTTTTTTGCCCCAAAATAAGGAAAAATTCTGACTTATTACCCTGAAGTAAGTGAAATTTCTGCAATTTTGCCCCAAAATAAGGGACATTTCTGCATTTTTGCCCCCAAATCAGGGGAATTTCAGCCTTTTTACCTCAAAATAAGGGAAATTTCTGCATTTTTGCCCCCAAATAAGGGGAATTTCAGCCTTTTTACCTCAAAATAAGGGGAATTTCCGCATTTTTGCCACAAAATATTAGGAATTTCTGCCTTTTTGCCCCAAAATAAGAAAATTTCTGCTTTTTTTCCCTGAAATAATTGAAATTTCTGCAATTTTGCCCCAAAATAAGTGAAATTTCTGCAATTTTGTCCTAAAATAAGGGAAATTTCTGGAATTTTGCTTCAAAATAAGAGGAATTTCTGAGTTTTGCTTCAAAATAAGGAGAATTTCTGTCTTTTTGCCCCAACATATAGGAAATTTCTGCCTTTTTGCCCCACAATTAGGGGAATTTCAGCAATTTTGGTCCAAAAGACGGGGAATTTCTGCCTTTTTGCCTGAAAATAAGAAGAATGCATACCTTTTTGCCATCAAAAATGTAATTTCTTCTATTTTGCTTCAAAATAAAGGGAATTTCTATTTTTTTGCCTCTAAATATGTGGAATTTCTGTCTTTTTCCCTCAAAACAAAGGGAATTTCTGTCTTTTTTGCCCTAAAATAAGGAAAAATTCTGACTTATTACCCTGTAGTAAGTGAAATTTCTTAGATTTTGCCACAGAATAAGGGAAATTTCTGCCTTTTTGCCCCCTAATAAGGGGAATTTCAGTCTTTTTACCTCAAAATAAGGGGAATTTCTCCATTTTTACTACAAAATATTAGGAATTTCTGCCTTTTTGCCCCAAAATAAGGAAAATTTCTGCCTTTTTTCTCTGAAATAAGTGAAATTTCTGCCTTTTTGCCCCAAAATAAGTGAAATTTCTGCAATTTTGCCCCAAAATAAGGGAAATTTCTGCAATTTTGCCACAAAATAAGTGGAATTTCTGAGTTTTGCCCCAAAAAAGAGAATTTCTGTCATTTTGCCCCAACATATAGGGAATTTCTGCCTTTTTGCCCCACAATTAGGGGAATATCTGCAATTTTGCTCCAAAATACCGAGAATTTCTGCCTTTTTGCCCGAAAATAATGCGAATTTCAGCCTTTTTACCTCAAAATAAGGGGAATTTCTGCATTTTTGCCACAAAATATTAGGAATATCTGCTTTTTGCCCCAAAATAAGGAAAATTTCTGCCTTTTTCTCTGAAATAAGTGAAATTTCTGCAATTTTGCCCCCAAATAAGTGAAATTTCTGCAATTTTGCCCCAAAATAAGTGAAATTTCTGCAATTTTGCCGCAAAATAAGTGAAATTTCTGCAATTTTGCCCCAAAATAAGGAAAATTTCTGGAATTTTGCCCCAAAATAAGGAGAATTTCTGTCTTTTTCCCCAAACATATAGGCAATTTCTGCCTCTTTGCCCAACATTTAGGGGAATTTCTTCAATTTTGCTGCAAAATACGGGGAATATCTGCCTTTTTGCCTGAAAATAAGAAGAATGCATAAGTTTTTGCCATAAATAAAGGAAATTTCTTCATTTTTACTCCATAATAAGGGGAATTTCTGCTTTTTTGCCTCTAAATAAGTGGAATTTCTGTCTTTTTCCCCCAAAACAAAGGGAATTTTTGTATTTTTGCACCAAAATAAGGAAAAATTCTGACTTATTACCCTGAAGTAAGTGAAATTTCTGCAATTTTGCCCCAAAATAAGGGAAATTTCTGGAATTTTGCCCCAAAATAAGTGGAATTTCTGAGTTTTGCCGCAAAATAAGGAGAATTTCTGTCTTTTTAGCCCAACATATAGGCAATTTCTACCTTTTTGCCCCACAATTAGAGGAATTTCTGCAATTTTGCTCCAAAATACGGAGAATTTCTGCCTTTTTGCACGAAAATAACAAGAATGCATACTTTTTTTCCATAAAAAAGGGAAATTTCTTCATTTTTGCTCCAAAATAAGGGGAATTTCTGCTTTTTTGCCTCTAAATAAGTGGAATTTCTGTCTTTTTTCCCCAAAACAAAGGGAATTTCTGTCTTTTTTGCCCCAAAATAAGAAAAAATTCTGACTTATTACCCTGAAGTAAGTGAAATTTCTGCAATCTTGCCCCAAAATTAGGGAAATTAGTGCCTTTTTGCCCCCAAATAAGGAGAATTTTAGCCTTTTTACCTCAAAATAATGGGAATTTCTGCATTTTTGTCACAAAATATTAGGAATTTCTGCCTTTTTGCCCCAAAATAAGGAAAATTTCTGTCTTTTTTTTCTGAAATAAGTGAAATTTCTGCAATTTTGCCCCAAAATAAGTGAAATTTCTGAGTTTTGCCCCAAAATAAGGAGAATTTCTGTTTTTTGCCCCAGCATATAGAGAATTTCTGCCTTTTTGCCCCACAATTACGGGAATTTCTGCAATTTTGCTCCAAAATACAGGGAATTTCTGCCTTTTTGCCCGAAAATAAGAAGAATGCATACGTTTTTGCCATAAAAAGGAAATTTCTTTATTTTTGCTCCAAAATAAAAGGAATTTCTGCTTTTTTGCCTCTAAATAAGTGGAATTTCTCTCTTTTTCCCCCAAAACAAAGGGAATTTTTGTATTTTTGCACCAAAATAAGGAAAAATTCTGACTTATTACCCTGAAGTAAGTGAAATTTCTGCAATTTTGCCAAAAAATAAGGGAAATTTCTGCCTTTTTGCCTCCAAATAAGGGGAATTTCAGCCTTTTAACCTCAAAATATGGTGAATTTATGCATTTTTGCCCCCAAATAAGGGGAATTTCAGCCTTTATATCTCAAAATAAGGGGAATTTCTGCATTATTGCCACAAAACATTAGGAATTTCTGCCTTTTTGCCCCAAAATAAGAAAATTTCTCATTTTTTTCCGTGAAAAAAGTGAAATTTCTGCAATTTTGCCCCAAAATATGTTAAATTTCTGCAATTTTTTTCCAAAATAAGGGAAATTTATGGAATTTTGCCCCCAAATAAGTGGAATTTCTGAGTATTTCCTCAAAATAAGAAGAATTTCTGTCTTTTTGCCCCAACATATAGAGAATTTCTGCCTTTTTGCCCCACAATTAGGGGAATTTCTGCAATTTTGCTCCAAAATACGGGGAATTTCTGCCTTTTTGTCCGAAAATAAAAAGAATGCATACATTTTTGCCATAAAAAAGAAATTTCTTCATTTTTGCTCTAAAATAAGGGGAATTTTTGCTTTTTTGCCTCTAAATAAGTGGAATTTCTGTCTTTATCTCCCAAAACAAAGGGAATTCCTGTCTTTTTTGCCCCAAAATAAAGAAAATTTCTGACTTATTACCCTTAAATAAGTGAAATTTCTGCAATTTTGAACGAAAATAAAGGAAATTTTTGCCTTATTGCCCCCATATAAGGGGAATTTCAGCCTTTTTACCTTAAAATAAGGGGAATTTCTGCATTTTTGCCACAAAATATTAGGAATTTCTGCCTTTTTGCCCCAAAATAAGAAAATTTCTGCTTTTTTTCCCTGAAATAAGTGAAATTTCTGCAATTTTGCCCCAAAATAAGTGAAATGTCTGCAATTTTGCCCCAAAATAAGGGAAATTTCTGGAATTTTGCCCCAAAATAAGTGGAATTTCTGAGTTTTGCCCCAAAATAAGGAGAATTTCTGTTTTTTTGCCCCAACATATAGGCAATTTCTGCCTTTTTGCCCCACAATTAGGGGAATTTCTGCAATTTTGCTCCAAAATACGGGGAATTTCTGCCTTTTTGCTTGAAAATAAGAAGAATGCATACCTTTTTGCCATAAAAAAAGAAAATTTCTTCATTTTTGCTCCAAAAAGGGGAAATTCTGCTTTTTTGCCTCTAAATAAGTGGAATTTCTTTCTTTTTCCCTCAAAACAAAGGGAATTTCTGTGTTTTTTGCCCCAAAATAAGGAAAAATTCTGACTTATTACCCTGAAGTAAGTGATATTTCTGCAATTTTGCCCCCAAAAAAGGGAAATTTCTGCCTTTTGCCCCCAAATAAGGGGAATTTCAGCCTTTTTACCTCGAAATAAGGGGAATTTCTGCATTTTTGCCACAAAATATTAGGAATTTCTGCCATTTTGCTCCAAAATAAGGAAAATTTCTGCATTTTTTCCCTGAAATAAGTGAAATTTCTGCAATTTTGTTACAAAATATGTAAAATTTCTGCATATTTGCCCCAAAATAAGTGAAATTTCTGCAATTTTGCCCCAAAAAAAGGAAAATTTCTGTAATTTTGCCCCAAAATAAGTGGAATTTCTGAGTTTTGCCCCAAAATAAAGAGAATTTCGGTCTTTTGGCCCCAACATATAGAGATTTTCTGCATTTTTGCCCCACAATTAGGGGAATTTCTGCAATTTTGCTCAAAAATACGGGGAATTTTTGCTTTTTTGCCCGATAATAAGAAGAATGCATACCCTTTTGCCATAAAAAAGGGAAATTTCTTCATTTTTGCTCCAAAATAAGGGGAATTTCTGCTTTTTTGCCTCTAAATAAGTGGAATTTCTGTCTTTTTCCCCCAAGGCAAAGGGAATTCCTGTCTTTTTTGTCCCAAAATAAAGAAAATTTCTGACTTATAACCCTTAAATAAGTGAAATTTCTGAAATTTTGAACGAAAATAAAGGAAATTTTTGCCTTTTTTGCCCCCAAATAAGGGGAATTTCAGCCTTTTTACCTCAAAATAAGGGGAATTTCTGCATTTATGCCTCAAAATATTAGAAATTTCTGCCTTTTTGCCCCAAAATAAGAAAATTTCTGCTTTTTTTTCCTTAAATAAGTGAAATTTCTGCAATTTTGCCCTAAAATAAGTGAAATGTCTGCAATTGTGCCCCAAAATAAGGGAAATTTCTGGAATTTTGCCCCAAAATAAGTGGAATTTCTGAGTTTTGCCCCAAAATAAGGAGAATTTCTTAGTTTTGCCCCAACATAGAGAGATTTTCTGCATTTTTGCCCCACAATTAGGGGAATTTCTGCAATTATGCTCCAAAATACGGGGAATTTCTGCCTTTTTTCCCGAAAATAAAAAGAATGCATAACTTTTTGCCATAAAAAAGGGAAATTTCTTCATTTTTGCTCCAAAATAAGGGGAATTTCTGCATTTTGGCCTTTAAATAAGTGGAATTTCTGTCTTTTCCCCCAAGACAAAGGGAATTTCTGTCATTTTTGCCCCAAAATAAGGAAAAATTCTGACTTATTACCCTGAAGTAAGTGAAATTTTTGCAATTTTGCCCCAAAATTAGGGAAATTTCTGCCTTTTTGCCTCCAAATTAGAGGAATTTCAGCCTTTTTATCTCAAAATAAGGAGAATTTCTGCATTTTTGTCACAAAATATTAGGAATTTCTGCCTTTTTGCCCCAAAATAAGAAAAATTTCTGTCTTTTTTCTCTGAAATAAGTGAAATTTCTGCAATTTTGCCCCAAAATAAGTGAAATTTCTGCTATTTTGCCCAAAAATAAGTGAAATTTCTGCAATTTTGCCCCAAATTAAAAGAAATTTCTGGAATTTTGCCCCAAAATAAGTGGAATTTCTGAGTTTTGACACAAAATAAGGAGAATTTCTGTCTTTTTGCATTAATATATAGAGAATTTCTGCATTTTTGTCCCACAATTAAAGAAATTTCTGCAATTTTGCTCCAAAATACGGGGAATTTCTGCCTTTTTGCCCGAAAATAAAAAGAATGCATAACTTTTTGCCATAAAAAAGGGAAATTTCTTCATTTTTGCTCCAAAATAAGGGGAATTTCTGCTTTTTTGCCTCTAAATAAGTGGAATTTCTGTCTTTTTCCCCAAAAACAAAGGGAATTCCTGTCTTTTTTGCCCCAAAATAAGGAAATTTTCTGACTTATTACCCTGAAATAAGTGAAATTTCTGCAATTTTGCCCCAAAATAAAGGAAATTTTTACCTTTTTGCCCCCAAATAAAGGGAATTTCAGCCTTTTTACCTCAAAATAAAGGGAATTTCTGCATTTTTGCCCCAAAATAAGAAAATTTCTGCTTTTTTTTCCTTGAAATAAGTGAAATTTTGCAATTTTGCCCCAAAATAAGTGAAATTTCTGCAATTTTGCCCCAAAATAAGGGAAATTTCTGGAATTTTGCCCCAAAATAAGTGGAATTTTTGAGTTTTGCCCCAAAATAAGGAGAATTTCTGTTTTTTTGCCCCAACATATAGGCAATTTCTGCCTTTTTGCCCCACAATTAGGGGAATTTCTTCAATTTTTCTCCAAAATACGTGGAATTTCTGCCTTTTTGCACGAAAATAAGAGGAATGCATACCTTTTTGCCATAAAAAAAAGGGAAATTTCTTCATTTTTGCTCCAAATTAAGGGGAATTTCTGCTTTTTTGCCTCTAAATAAGTGGAATTTCTGTCTTTTTCCCCCAAAACAAAGGGAATTCCTGTCTTTTTTGCCCCAAAATAAGGAAATTTTCTGACTTATTACCCTGAAATAAGTGAAATTTCTGCAATTTTGCCCCAAAATAAGGGAAATTTTTGCTTTTTGCCCCCAAATAAAGGGAATTTCAGCCTTTTTACCTCAAAATAAAGGGAATTTCTGCATTTTTGCCCCAAAATAAGAAAATTTCTGCTTTTTTTTCTCTGAAATAAGTGAAATTTTGCAATTTTGCCCCAAAATAAGTGAAATTTCTGCAATTTTGCCCCAAAATAAGGGAAATTTCTGGAATTTTGCCCCAAAATAAGTGGAATTTCTGAGTTTTGCCCCAAAATAAGGAGAATTTCTGTTTTTTTGCCCCAACATATAGGCAATTTCTGCCTTTTTGCCCCACAATTAGGGGAATTTCTTCAATTTTGCTCCAAAATACGTGGAATTTCTGCCTTTTTGCACGAAAATAAGAGGAATGCATACCTTTTTGCCTTAAAAAAAAGGGAAATTTCTTCATTTTTGCTCCAAATTAAGGGGAATTTCTGCTTTTTTGCCTCTAAATAAGTGGAATTTCTGTCTTTTTCCCCCAAAACAAAGGGAATTTCTGTCTTTTTTGCCCCAAAATAAGGAAAAATTCTGACTTATTAACCTGAAGTAAGTAAAATTTCTGCAATTTTGCACCAAAATAAGGGAAATTTCTGGAATTTTGCCCCAAAATAAGTGGAATTTTTGTGTTTTTCCCCAAAATAAAGAGAATTTCTGTATTTTTGCCCCAACATATAGAGAATTTCTGTTTTTTGATACACAATTAGGGAAATATCTGTAATTTTGCTCCAAAATACGGGTAATTTCTGCCTTTTTGCCCGAAAATAAGAAGAATGAATACCTTTTTGCCAAAAAATGGGAAATTTCTTCATTTTTGCTCCAAAATAAAAGGAATTTCTGCTTTTTTGCCTCTAAATAAGTGGAATTTCTGTCTATTTCCCCCAAAATAAAGAGAATTTCTGTCTTTTTTGCCCCAAAATAAGGAAAAATTCTGACTTATTACCCTGAAGTAAGTGAAATTTCTGTAATTTTTCCCCAAAATAAGGGAAATTTCTACATTTTTGCCCGCAAATAAGGGAAATTTCAGCCTTTTTACCTCAAAATAAGGGGAATTTCTGCATTTTTGCCCCCAAATAAGGGGAATTTCAGCCTCTTTACCTCAAAATAAGGGGAATTTCCGCATTTTTGCCACAAAATATTAGGAATTTCTGACTTTTTGCCCCAAAATAAGAAAATTTCTGCTTTTTTTCCCTGAAATAATTGAAATTTCTGCAATTTTGCCCCAAAATAAGTGAAATTTCTGCAATTTTTTCCTAAAATAAGGGAAATTTCTGGAATTTTGCTTCAAAATAAGAGGAATTTCTGAGTTTTGCTTCAAAATAAGGAGAATTTCTGTCTTTTTGCCCCAACATATAGGAAATTTCTGCCTTTTTGCCCCACAATTAGGGGAATTTCAGCAATTTTGCTCCAAAAGACGGGGAATTTCTGCCTTTTTGCCCGAAAATAAGAAGAATGCATACCTTTTTGCCATCAAAAATGTAATTTCTTCTATTTTGCTTCAAAATAAAGGGAATTTCTATTTTTTTGCCTCTAAATAAGTGGAATTTCTGTCTTTTTCCCTCAAAACAAATGGAATTTCTGTCTTTTTTGCCCTAAAATAAGGAAAAATTCTGACTTATTACCCTGTAGTAAGTGAAATTTCTTCAATTTTGCCCCAAAATAAGGGAAATTTCTGCCTTTTTGCCCCCAAATAAGGGGAATTTCAGTCTTTTTACCTCAAAATAAGGGGAATTTCTGCATTTTTACCACAAAATATTAGGAATTTATGACTTTTTGCCCCATAATAAGGAACATTTTTGCCTTTTTTCCCTGAAATAAATGAAATTTCTGCCTTTTTGCCCAAAATAAGTCAAATTTCTGCAATTTTGCCCAAAAATAAGGGAAATTTCTGCAATTTTGCCACAAAATAAGTGGAATTTCTGAGTTTTGCCCCAAAAAATGGAGAATTTCTGTCTTTTTGCCCCAACATATAGGAAATTTCTGCCTTTTTGCCCCACAATTAGGGGAATTTCTGCAATTTTGCTCCAAAATACCGAGAATTTCTGCTTTTTTGCCTCTAAATAAGTGGAATTTCTCTCTTTTTCTCCCAAAACAAAGGGAATTTCTGTCTTTTTTGCCCCAAAATAAGGAAAAATTCTGACTTATTACCCTGAAGTAAGTGAAATTCCTGTACTTTTGCTCCAAAATTCGGGAAATTTCTGCCTTTTTGCCCCAAAATAATGCGAATTTCAGCCTTTTTACCTCAAAATAAGGGGAATTTCTGCATTTTTGCCACAAAATATTAGGAATATCTGCTTTTTGCCCCAAAATAAGGAAAATTTCTGCCTTTTTTCTCTGATATAAGTGAAATTTCTGCAATTTTGCCCCAAAATAAGTGAAATTTCTGCAATTTTGCCCCAAAATAAGTGAAATTTCTGCAATTTTGCCACAAAATAAGGGAAATTTCTGGAATTTTTCCCCAAAATAAGTGGAATTTCTGAGTTTTGCCCCAAAATAAAGAAAATTTCTGCCTTTTTGCCCCAACATATAGGCAATTTCTGCCTTTTTGCCCAACAATTAAGGGAATTTCTTCAATTTTGCTCCAAAATACGGGGAATATCTGCCTTTTTGCCTGAAAATATAAAGAATGCATAACTTTTTACCATAAAAAAGGGAAATTTCTTCATTTTTGCTCTATAATAAGGGGAATTTCTGCTTTTTTGCCTCTAAATAAGTGGAATTTCTGTCTTTTTTTCCCAAAACAAAGGGAATTTTTGTATTTTTGCACCAAAATACGGAAAAATTCTGACTTATTACCCTGAAGTAAGTGAAATTTCTGCAATTTTGCCTCAAAATAAGAGAAATTTCTGCCTTTTTGCCCACAAATAAGGGGAATTTCAGCCTATTTACCTCAAAATAAAGAGAATTTCTGCATTTTTGCCACAAAATATTATTGATTTCTGCCTTTTGGCCCCAAAATAAAAAAATTTCTGCTTTTTTTCCCTGAAATAAGTGAAATTTCTGCAATTTTGCCCCAAAATAAGGGAAATTTTTGGAATTTTGACCCAAACTAAGTGGAATTACTGAGTTTTGCCCCAAAATAAGGAGAATTTCTGTCTTTTTGCCCCAACATATAAAGAATTTCTGCCTTTTTGCCCCACAATTAGGGGAATTTCTGCAATTTTGCTCCAAAATACAGGGAATTTCTGCCTTTTTGCCCGAAAGTAAGAAGAATGCATATCTTTTTGCCATAAAAAGGAAATTTCTTCATTTTTGCTCAAAAATAAGGGTAATTTCTGCTTTTTTGCCTCTAAATAAGTGGAATTTCTGTATTTTTCCCCCAAAACGAAGGAAATTTCTGTCTTTTTTGCCCCAAAATAAAGAAAAATTCTGACTTATTACCCTGAAGTAAGTGAAATTTCTGCAATTTTGCCCCAAAATAAGAAAAATTTCTGCCTTTTTGCCCCCAAATAAGTGGAATTTCAGCCTTTTTACCTCGAAATATGGGGAATTTCTGCATTTTTGCCACAAAATATTAGGAATTTCTGCTTTTTTGCCCCAAAATAAGGAAAATTTCTGCCTTTTTTCACTGAAATAAGTGAAATTTCTGCAGTTTTGCCCCAAAATAAGTGAAATTTCTGCAAATTTGCCCCAAAATAAGTGAAATTTCTGCCATTTTGCCCCAAAATAAGGGAAATTTCTGGAATTTTGCCCCAAAATAAGTGGAATTTCTGAGTTTTGCCCCAAAATAAGGAGAATTTCTGTTTTTTTGCCCCAACATATAGGCAATTTCTGCCTTTTTGCCCCACAATTAGGGGAATTTCTGCAATTTTGCTCCAAAATACGGGGAATTTCTGCCTTTTTGCTTGAAAATAAGAAGAATGCATACCTTTTTGCCATAAAAAAATAAAATTTCTTCATTTTTGCTCCAAAAAGGGGAATTTCTGCTTTTTTGCCTCTAAATCAGTGGAATTTCTTTCTTTTTCCCTCAAAACAAAGGGTATTTCTCTGTTTTTTGCCCCAAAATAATCTAAAATTCTGACTTATTACCCTGAAGTAAGTGATATTTCTGCAATTTTGCCCCCAAAAAAGGGAAATTTCTGCCTTTTGCCCCCAAATAAGGGGAATTTCAGCCTTTTTACCTCGAAATAAGGGGAATTTCTGCATTTTTGCCACAAAATATTAGGAATTTCTGCCATTTTGCTCCAAAATAAGGAAAATTTCTGCATTTTTTCCCTGAAATAAGTGAAATTTCTGCAATTTTGTTACAAAATATGTAAAATTTCTGCATATTTGCCCCAAAATAAGTGAAATTTCTGCAATTTTGCCCCAAAAAAAGGAAAATTTCTGTAATTTTGCCCCAAAATAAGTGGAATTTCTGAGTTTTGCCTCAAAATAAAGAGAATTTCGGTCTTTTGGCCCCAACATATAGAGATTTTCTGCATTTTTGCCCCACAATTAGGGGAATTTCTGCAATTTTGCTCAAAAATACGGGGAATTTTTGCTTTTTTGCCCGATAATAAGAAGAATGCATACCCTTTTGCCATAAAAAAGGGAAATTTCTTCATTTTTGCTCCAAAATAAGGGGAATTTCTGCTTTTTTGCCTCTAAATAAGTGGAATTTCTGTCTTTTTCCCCCAAGGCAAAGGGAATTCCTGTCTTTTTTGTCCCAAAATAAAGAAAATTTCTGACTTATAACCCTTAAATAAGTGAAATTTCTGAAATTTTGAACGAAAATAAAGGAAATTTTTGCCTTTTTTGCCCCCAAATAAGGGGAATTTCAGCCTTTTTACCTCAAAATAAGGGGAATTTCTGCATTTATGCCTCAAAATATTAGAAATTTCTGCCTTTTTGCCCCAAAATAAGAAAATTTCTGCTTTTTTTTCCTTAAATAAGTGAAATTTCTGCAATTTTGCCCTAAAATAAGTGAAATGTCTGCAATTGTGCCCCAAAATAAGGGAAATTTCTGGAATTTTGCCCCAAAATAAGTGGAATTTCTGAGTTTTGCCCCAAAATAAGGAGAATTTCTGTCTTTTTGCCCCAACACATAGGCAATTTCTGCCTTTTGGCCCCACAATTAGGGGAATTTCTTCAATTTTGCTCCAAAATATGGGGAATTTCTGCCTTTTGCCCGAAAATAAGAAAAATGCATACCTTTTTGCCATAAAAAAGGGAAATTTCTTCATTTTTGCTCCAAAAAGGGGAATTTCTGCTTTTTTGCCTCTAAATAAGTGGAATTTCTGTTTTTTTCCCCCAAAACAAAGGGAATTTCTGTCTTTTTGCCCCAAAATAAGGAAAAATTCTGACTTATTACCCTGAAGTAAGTGAAATTTCTGCAATTTTGCCCCAAAATAAGGGAAATTTCTGCCTTTTTGCCCCCAAATAAGGGGAATTTCAGCCTTTTTACCTCGAAATAAGGGGAATTTCTGCATTTTTGCCACAAAATATTAGGAATTTCTGCCTTTTTGCCCAAAAATAAAGAAAATTTCTGCCTTTTTTCCCTAAAATATGTGAAATTTCTGCAATTTTGCCACAAAATAATTAAAATTTCTTCATATTTGCCCCAAAATAATTGAAATTTCTGCAATTTTGCCCCAAAATAAGGAAAATTTCTGGAATTTTGCCCCAAAATAAGTGGAATTTCTTAGTTTTGCCCCAAAATAAGGAGAATTTCTGTCTTTTTGCCCCAACATAGAGAGATTTTCTGCATTTTTGCCCCACAATTAGGGAAATTTCTTCATTTTTGCTCCAAAATAAGGGGAATTTCTGCATTTTGGCCTTTAAATAAGTGGAATTTCTGTCTTTTCCCCCAAGACAAAGGGAATTTCTGTCATTTTTGCCCCAAAATAAGGAAAAATTCTGACTTATTACCCTGAAGTAAGTGAAATTTTTGCAATTTTGCCCCAAAATTAGGGAAATTTCTGCCTTTTTGCCTCCAAATTAGAGGAATTTCAGCCTTTTTATCTCAAAATAAGGAGAATTTCTGTCTTTTTGCATTAATATATAGAGAATTTCTGCATTTTTGTCCCACAATTAAAGAAATTTCTGCAATTTTGCTCCAAAATACGGGGAATTTCTGCCTTTTTGCCCGAAAATAAAAAGAATGCATAACTTTTTGCCATAAAAAAGGGAAATTTCTTCATTTTTGCTCCAAAATAAGGGGAATTTCTGCTTTTTTGCCTCTAAATAAGTGGAATTTCTGTCTTTTTCCCCAAAAACAAAGGGAATTCCTGTCTTTTTTGCCCCAAAATAAGGAAATTTTCTGACTTATTACCCTGAAATAAGTGAAATTTCTGCAATTTTGCCCCAAAATAAAGGAAATTTTTACCTTTTTGCCCCCAAATAAAGGGAATTTCAGCCTTTTTACCTCAAAATAAAGGGAATTTCTGCATTTTTGCCCCAAAATAAGAAAATTTCTGCTTTTTTTTCCTTGAAATAAGTGAAATTTTGCAATTTTGCCCCAAAATAAGTGAAATTTCTGCAATTTTGCCCCAAAATAAGGGAAATTTCTGCAATTTTGCCACAAAATAAGTGGAATTTCTGAGTTTTGCCCCAAAATAAGGAGAATTTCTGTTTTTTTGCCCCAACATATAGGCAATTTCTGCCTTTTTGCCCCACAATTAGGGGAATTTCTTCAATTTTGCTCCAAAATACGTGGAATTTCTGCCTTTTTGCACGAAAATAAGAGGAATGCATACCTTTTTGCCATAAAAAAAGGGAAATTTCTTCATTTTTGCTCCAAATTAAGGGGAATTTCTGCTTTTTTGCCTCTAAATAAGTGGAATTTCTGTCTTTTTCCCCCAAAACAAAGGGAATTTCTGTCTTTTTTGCCCCAAAATAAGGAAAAATTCTGACTTATTAACCTGAAGTAAGTAAAATTTCTGCAATTTTGCACCAAAATAAGGGAAATTTCTGGAATTTTGCCCCAAAATAAGTGGAATTTTTGTGTTTTTCCCCAAAATAAAGAGAATTTCTGTATTTTTGCCCCAACATATAGAGAATTTCTGTTTTTTGATACACAATTAGGGAAATATCTGTAATTTTGCTCCAAAATACGGGTAATTTCTGCCTTTTTGCCCGAAAATAAGAAGAATGAATACCTTTTTGCCAAAAAATGGGAAATTTCTTCATTTTTGCTCCAAAATAAAAGGAATTTCTGCTTTTTTGCCTCTAAATAAGTGGAATTTCTGTCTATTTCCCCCCAAATAAAGAGAATTTCTGTCTTTTTTGCCCCAAAATAAGGAAAAATTCTGACTTATTACCCTGAAGTAAGTGAAATTTCTGTAATTTTTCCCCAAAATAAGGGAAATTTCTACCTTTTTGCCCGCAAATAAGGGGAATTTCAGCCTTTTTACCTTAAAATAAGGGGAATTTCTGCATTTTTGCCCCCAAATAAGGGGAATTTCAGCCTTTTTACCTCAAAATAAGGGGAATTTCCGCATTTTTGCCACAAAATATTAGGAATTTCTGCCTTTTTGCCCCAAAATAAGAAAATTTCTGCTTTTTTTCCCTGAAATAATTGAAATTTCTGCAATTTTGCCCCAAAATAAGTGAAATTTCTGCAATTTTGTCCTAAAATAAGGGAAATTTCTGGAATTTTGCTTCAAAATAAGAGGAATTTCTGAGTTTTGCTTCAAAATAATGAGAATTTCTGTCTTTTTGCCCCAACATATAGGAACTTTCTACCTTTTTGCCCCAAAATTAGGGGAATTTCAGCAATTTTGCTCCAAAAGACGGGGAATTTCTGCCTTTTTGCCCGAAAATAAGAAGAATGCATACCTTTTTGCCATCAAAAATGTAATTTCTTCTATTTTGCTTCAAAATAAAGGGAATTTCTATTTTTGCCTCTAAATAAGTGGAATTTCTGTCTTTTTCCCTCAAAACAAAGGGAATTTCTGTCTTTTTTGCCCTAAAATAAGGAAAAATTCTGACTTATTACCCTGTAGTAATTGAAATTTCTTCAATTTTGCCCCAAAATAAGGGAAATTTCTGCCTTTTTGCCCCCAAATAAGGGGAATTTCAGTCTTTTTACCTCAAAATAAGGGGAATTTCTGCATTTTTACCACAAAATATTAGGAATTTATGACTTTTTGCCCCAAAATAAGGAACATTTTTGCCTTTTTTCCCTGAAATAAATGAAATTTCTGCCTTTTTGCCCAAAATAAGTGAAATTTCTGCAATTTTGCCCCAAAATAAGGGAAATTTCTGCAATTTTGCCACAAAATAAGTGGAATTTCTGAGTTTTGCCCCAAAAAATGGAGAATTTCTGTCTTTTTGCCCCAACATATAGGAAATTTCTGCCTTTTTGCCCCACAATTAGGGGAATTTCTGCAATTTTGCTCCAAAATACCGAGAATTTCTGCCTTTTTTCCCGAAAATAAGAAGAATGCATACCTATTTGCCATAAAAAAGAGAAATTTCTTCATTTTTGCTCCAAAATAAGGGGAATTTCTGCTTTTTTGCCTCTAAATAAGTGGAATTTCTGTCTTTTTCTCCCAAAACAAAGGGAATTTCTGTCTTTTTTGCCCCAAAATAAGGAAAAATTCTGACTTATTACCCAGAAGTAAGTGAAATTCCTGTACTTTTGCTCCAAAATTAGGGAAATTTCTGCCTTTTTGCCCCAAAATAATGCGAATTTCAGCCTTTTTACATCAAAATAAGGGGAATTTCTGCATTTTTGCCACAAAATATTAGGAATATCTGCTTTTTGCCCCAAAATAAGGAAAATTTCTGCCTTTTTTCTCTGAAATAAGTGAAATTTTGCAATTTTGCCCCAAAATAAGTGAAATTTCTGCAATTTTGCCCCAAAATAAGTGAAATTTCTGCAATTTTGCCCCAAAATAAGGAAAATTTCTGGAATTTTGCCCCAAAATAAGTGGAATTTCTGAGTTTTGCCCCAAAATAAAGAAAATTTCTGTCTTTTTGCCCCAACATATAGGCAATTTCTGCCTTTTTGCCCAAAAATTAGGGGAATTTCTTCAATTTTGCTCCAAAATACGGGGAATATCTGCCTTTTTGCCTGAAAATATAAAGAATGCATAACTTTTTGCCATAAAAAAGGGAAATTTCTTCATTTTTGCTCCATAATAAGGGGAATTTCTGCTTTTTTGCCTCTAAATAAGTGGAATTTCTGTCTTTTTTTCCCAAAACAAAGGGAATTTTTGTATTTTTGCACCAAAATACGGAAAAATTCTGACTTTTTACCCTGAAGTAAGTGAAATTTCTTCAATTTTGCCTCAAAATAAGAGAAATTTTTGCCTTTTTGCCCACAAATAAGGGGAATTTCAGCCTTTTTACCTCAAAATAAAGAGAATTTCTGCATTTTTGCCACAAAATATTATTAATTTCTGCCTTTTTGCCCCAAAATAAAAAAATTTCTGCTTTTTTTCCCTGAAATTAATGAAATTTCTGCAATTTTGCCCCAAAATAAGTGAAATTTCTGCAATTTTGCCCCAAAATAAGGGAAATTACTGGAATTTTGACCCAAACTAAGTGGAATTACTGAGTTTTGCCCCAAAATAAGGAGAAATTCTGTCTTTTGGCCCCAACATATAAAGAATTTCTGCCTTTTTGCCCCACAATTAGGGGAATTTCTGCAATTTTGCTCCAAAATACAGGGAATTTCTGCCTTTTTGCCCGAAAGTAAGGAGAATGCATATCTTTTTGCCATAAAAAGTAAATTTCTTCATTTTTGCTCAAAAATAAGGGTAATTTCTGCTTTTTTGCCTCTAAATAAGTGGAATTTCTGTATTTTTCCCCCAAAACGAAGGAAATTTCTGTCTTTTTTGCCCCAAAATAAAGAAAAATTCTGACTTATTACCCTGAAGTAAGTGAAATTTCTGCAATTTTGCCCCAAAATAAGAAAAATTTCTGCCTTTTTGCCCCCAAATAAGTGGAATTTCAGCCTTTTTACCTCGAAATATGGGGAATTTCTGCATTTTTGCCACAAAATATTAGGAATTTCTGCCTTTTTGCCCCAAAATAAGGAAAATTTCTCCCTTTTTTCACTGAAATAAGTGAAATTTCTGCAGTTTTGCCCCAAAATAAGTGAAATTTCTGCAAATTTGCCCCAAAATAAGTGAAATTTCTGCAATTTTGCCCCAAAATAAGGGAAATTTCTGAAATTTTGCCCAAAAATAAGTGGAATTTTTGAGTTTTGCTCCAAAATAAGGAGAATTTCTGTCTTTTTGCCCCAACATATAGGGAAATTTTGCCTTTTTGCCCCACAATTAGGGGAATTTCTGCAATTTTGCTCCAAAATTCAGGGAATTTCTGCCTTTTTGCCCGAAAATAAGAAGAATGCATACTTTTTTGCCATAAAAAAGAGAAATTTCTGCAATTTTGCTCCAAAATAAGGGGAATTTCTGATTTTTTGCCTCTAAATAAATAAAATTTCTCTCTTTTCCCCCCCAAAAAAGGGAATTTCTGTCTTTTTGGCCCCAAAATAAAGAAAATTTCTGAATTATTACCCTGAAATAAGGAAATTTCTGAAATTTTGCCCCAAAATGAGGGAAATTTCTCCAATTTTGCCCCAAAATAAGGGAAATTTCTGGAATTTTGCCCCAAAATAAGTGGAATTTCTGAGTTTTGCCCCAAAATAAGGAGAATTTCTGTCTCTTTGCCCTAACATATAGGGAATTTCTGCCTTTTTGCACCACAATCAGGGGAATTTCTACAATTTTGCTCCAAAATACGGGGAATTTCTGCTTTTTAGCCCGAAAATAAGGGGAATTTATAACTTTTGCCACAAAAAAGGGAAATTTCTTCATTTTTGCTCCAAAATAAGGGGAATTTCTGCTTTTTTGCCTCTAAATAAGTGGAATTTCTGTCTTTTTCTCTCAAAACAAAGAAAATTTCTGTCATTTTTGCAACAAAATAAGCAAAATTTCTGACTTATTACACTGAAAATAGTGAAATTTCATCAATTTTGCCCCAAAATAAGAGAAATTTCTTCCTTTCTGCCCCTAAATAAGGGAAATTTCAGCCTTTTTACTTCAAAATAAGGGGAATTTCTGCATTTTTGCCACAAAATATTAGGAATTTCTGCCTTTTTGCCCCAAAATAAGGAAATTTTCTGCCTTTCTTCCCTGAAATAAGTGAAATTTCTGCAATTTTGCCCTAAAATAAGTGAAATTTCTGCAATTTTTCTCCAAAATAAGAAAAATTTCTGGAATTTTGCCCCAAAATATGTGAAATTTCTGAGTTTTGCCCCATAATAAGAAGAATTTCTGTCTTTTTGCCCCAACATATAGGGAATTTCTGCCTTTTGGCCCCACATTTAAGGGAATTGCTGCAATTTTGCTCCAAAATACGGGAAATTTCTGCCTTTTTGCCTGAAAATAAGAAGAATGCATTCCTTTTTGCCATAAAAAAGGGAAATTTCTTCATTTTTGCTCCAAAATAAGGGGAATTTCTGCTTTATTGCCTCTAAATAAGTAAAATTTCTTTCTTTTTCCCACAAAACAGAAAGAATTTCTGTCTTTTTTGCCCCAAAATAAGAAAAATTTCTGACTTATTGCACTGAAATAAGTGAAATTTCTGCATTTTTTCCCCCCAAAAAAAAGAAATTTCTGCCTTTTTGCACCCAAATAAGGGGAATTCCAGCTTTTTTACCTCAAAATAAGGGGAATTTCTGCATTTTTGCCACAAAATATGAGAAATTTCTGGCTTTTTGCCCCAAAATAAGAAAATTTCTGCTTTTTTTCCCTGAAATAAGTGAAATTTCTGCAATTTTGCCCCAAAATAAGAGAAATTTTTGCAATTTTGCCCCAAAATAAGTGAAATTTCTGCAATTTTTCTCCAAAATAAGAAAAATTTCTGGAATTTTGCCCCAAAATATGTGAAATTTCTGAGTTTTGCCCCAAAATAAGGAGAAATTCTGTCTTTTTAGCCCAACATATAGGCAATTTCTACCTTTTTGCCCCACAATTAGAGGAATTTCTGCAATTTTGCTCCAAAATACGGAGAATTTCTGCCTTTTTGCACGAAAATAACAAGAATGCATACTTTTTTTCCATAAAAAAGGGAAATTTCTTCATTTTTGCTCCAAAATAAGGGGAATTTCTGCTTTTTTGCCTCTAAATAAGTGGAATTTCTGTCTTTTTTCCCCAAAACAAAGGGAATTTCTGTCTTTTTTGCCCCAAAATAAGAAAAAATTCTGACTTATTACCCTGAAGTAAGTGAAATTTCTGCAATCTTGCCCCAAAATTAGGGAAATTAGTGCCTTTTTGCCCCCAAATAAGGAGAATTTTAGCCTTTTTACCTCAAAATAATGGGAATTTCTGCATTTTTGTCACAAAATATTAGGAATTTCTGCCTTTTTGCCCCAAAATAAGGAAAATTTCTGTCTTTTTTTTCTGAAATAAGTGAAATTTCGGCAATTTTGCCCCAAAATAAGTGAAATTTCTGAGTTTTGCCCCAAAATAAGGAGAATTTCTGTTTTTTGCCCCAGCATATAGAGAATTTCTGCCTTTTTGCCCCACAATTACGGGAATTTCTGCAATTTTGCTCCAAAATACAGGGAATTTCTGCCTTTTTGCCCGAAAATAAGAAGAATGCATACGTTTTTGCCATAAAAAGGAAATTTCTTTATTTTTGCTCCAAAATAAAAGGAATTTCTGCTTTTTTGCCTCTAAATAAGTGGAATTTCTCTCTTTTTCCCCCAAAACAAAGGGAATTTTTGTATTTTTGCACCAAAATAAGGAAAAATTCTGACTTATTACCCTGAAGTAAGTGAAATTTCTGCAATTTTGCCAAAAAATAAGGGAAATTTCTGCCTTTTTGCCTCCAAATAAGGGGAATTTCAGCCTTTTAACCTCAAAATATGGTGAATTTATGCATTTTTGCCCCCAAATAAGGGGAATTTCAGCCTTTATATCTCAAAATAAGGGGAATTTCTGCATTATTGCCACAAAACATTAGGAATTTCTGCCTTTTTGCCCCAAAATAAGAAAATTTCTCATTTTTTTCCGTGAAAAAAGTGAAATTTCTGCAATTTTGCCCCAAAATATGTTAAATTTCTGCAATTTTTTTCCAAAATAAGGGAAATTTATGGAATTTTGCCCCCAAATAAGTGGAATTTCTGAGTATTTCCTCAAAATAAGAAGAATTTCTGTCTTTTTGCCCCAACATATAGAGAATTTCTGCCTTTTTGCCCCACAATTAGGGGAATTTCTGCAATTTTGCTCCAAAATACGGGGAATTTCTGCCTTTTTGTCCGAAAATAAAAAGAATGCATACATTTTTGCCATAAAAAAGAAATTTCTTCATTTTTGCTCTAAAATAAGGGGAATTTTTGCTTTTTTGCCTCTAAATAAGTGGAATTTCTGTCTTTATCTCCCAAAACAAAGGGAATTCCTGTCTTTTTTGCCCCAAAATAAAGAAAATTTCTGACTTATTACCCTTAAATAAGTGAAATTTCTGCAATTTTGAACGAAAATAAAGGAAATTTTTGCCTTATTGCCCCCATATAAGGGGAATTTCAGCCTTTTTACCTTAAAATAAGGGGAATTTCTGCATTTTTGCCACAAAATATTAGGAATTTCTGCCTTTTTGCCCCAAAATAAGAAAATTTCTGCTTTTTTTCCCTGAAATAAGTGAAATTTCTGCAATTTTGCCCCAAAATAAGTGAAATGTCTGCAATTTTGCCCCAAAATAAGGGAAATTTCTGGAATTTTGCCCCAAAATAAGTGGAATTTCTGAGTTTTGCCCCAAAATAAGGAGAATTTCTGTTTTTTTGCCCCAACATATAGGCAATTTCTGCCTTTTTGCCCCACAATTAGGGGAATTTCTGCAATTTTGCTCCAAAATACGGGGAATTTCTGCCTTTTTGCTTGAAAATAAGAAGAATGCATACCTTTTTGCCATAAAAAAAGAAAATTTCTTCATTTTTGCTCCAAAAAGGGGAAATTCTGCTTTTTTGCCTCTAAATAAGTGGAATTTCTTTCTTTTTCCCTCAAAACAAAGGGAATTTCTGTGTTTTTTGCCCCAAAATAAGGAAAAATTCTGACTTATTACCCTGAAGTAAGTGATATTTCTGCAATTTTGCCCCCAAAAAAGGGAAATTTCTGCCTTTTGCCCCCAAATAAGGGGAATTTCAGCCTTTTTACCTCGAAATAAGGGGAATTTCTGCATTTTTGCCACAAAATATTAGGAATTTCTGCCATTTTGCTCCAAAATAAGGAAAATTTCTGCATTTTTTCCCTGAAATAAGTGAAATTTCTGCAATTTTGTTACAAAATATGTAAAATTTCTGCATATTTGCCCCAAAATAAGTGAAATTTCTGCAATTTTGCCCCAAAAAAAGGAAAATTTCTGTAATTTTGCCCCAAAATAAGTGGAATTTCTGAGTTTTGCCCCAAAATAAAGAGAATTTCGGTCTTTTGGCCCCAACATATAGAGATTTTCTGCATTTTTGCCCCACAATTAGGGGAATTTCTGCAATTTTGCTCAAAAATACGGGGAATTTTTGCTTTTTTGCCCGATAATAAGAAGAATGCATACCCTTTTGCCATAAAAAAGGGAAATTTCTTCATTTTTGCTCCAAAATAAGGGGAATTTCTGCTTTTTTGCCTCTAAATAAGTGGAATTTCTGTCTTTTTCCCCCAAGGCAAAGGGAATTCCTGTCTTTTTTGTCCCAAAATAAAGAAAATTTCTGACTTATAACCCTTAAATAAGTGAAATTTCTGAAATTTTGAACGAAAATAAAGGAAATTTTTGCCTTTTTTGCCCCCAAATAAGGGGAATTTCAGCCTTTTTACCTCAAAATAAGGGGAATTTCTGCATTTATGCCTCAAAATATTAGAAATTTCTGCCTTTTTGCCCCAAAATAAGAAAATTTCTGCTTTTTTTTCCTTAAATAAGTGAAATTTCTGCAATTTTGCCCTAAAATAAGTGAAATGTCTGCAATTGTGCCCCAAAATAAGGGAAATTTCTGGAATTTTGCCCCAAAATAAGTGGAATTTCTGAGTTTTGCCCCAAAATAAGGAGAATTTCTTAGTTTTGCCCCAACATAGAGAGATTTTCTGCATTTTTGCCCCACAATTAGGGGAATTTCTGCAATTATGCTCCAAAATACGGGGAATTTCTGCCTTTTTTCCCGAAAATAAAAAGAATGCATAACTTTTTGCCATAAAAAAGGGAAATTTCTTCATTTTTGCTCCAAAATAAGGGGAATTTCTGCATTTTGGCCTTTAAATAAGTGGAATTTCTGTCTTTTCCCCCAAGACAAAGGGAATTTCTGTCATTTTTGCCCCAAAATAAGGAAAAATTCTGACTTATTACCCTGAAGTAAGTGAAATTTTTGCAATTTTGCCCCAAAATTAGGGAAATTTCTGCCTTTTTGCCTCCAAATTAGAGGAATTTCAGCCTTTTTATCTCAAAATAAGGAGAATTTCTGCATTTTTGTCACAAAATATTAGGAATTTCTGCCTTTTTGCCCCAAAATAAGAAAAATTTCTGTCTTTTTTCTCTGAAATAAGTGAAATTTCTGCAATTTTGCCCCAAAATAAGTGAAATTTCTGCTATTTTGCCCAAAAATAAGTGAAATTTCTGCAATTTTGCCCCAAATTAAAAGAAATTTCTGGAATTTTGCCCCAAAATAAGTGGAATTTCTGAGTTTTGACACAAAATAAGGAGAATTTCTGTCTTTTTGCATTAATATATAGAGAATTTCTGCATTTTTGTCCCACAATTAAAGAAATTTCTGCAATTTTGCTCCAAAATACGGGGAATTTCTGCCTTTTTGCCCGAAAATAAAAAGAATGCATAACTTTTTGCCATAAAAAAGGGAAATTTCTTCATTTTTGCTCCAAAATAAGGGGAATTTCTGCTTTTTTGCCTCTAAATAAGTGGAATTTCTGTCTTTTTCCCCAAAAACAAAGGGAATTCCTGTCTTTTTTGCCCCAAAATAAGGAAATTTTCTGACTTATTACCCTGAAATAAGTGAAATTTCTGCAATTTTGCCCCAAAATAAAGGAAATTTTTACCTTTTTGCCCCCAAATAAAGGGAATTTCAGCCTTTTTACCTCAAAATAAAGGGAATTTCTGCATTTTTGCCCCAAAATAAGAAAATTTCTGCTTTTTTTTCCTTGAAATAAGTGAAATTTTGCAATTTTGCCCCAAAATAAGTGAAATTTCTGCAATTTTGCCCCAAAATAAGGGAAATTTCTGGAATTTTGCCCCAAAATAAGTGGAATTTTTGAGTTTTGCCCCAAAATAAGGAGAATTTCTGTTTTTTTGCCCCAACATATAGGCAATTTCTGCCTTTTTGCCCCACAATTAGGGGAATTTCTTCAATTTTTCTCCAAAATACGTGGAATTTCTGCCTTTTTGCACGAAAATAAGAGGAATGCATACCTTTTTGCCATAAAAAAAAGGGAAATTTCTTCATTTTTGCTCCAAATTAAGGGGAATTTCTGCTTTTTTGCCTCTAAATAAGTGGAATTTCTGTCTTTTTCCCCCAAAACAAAGGGAATTCCTGTCTTTTTTGCCCCAAAATAAGGAAATTTTCTGACTTATTACCCTGAAATAAGTGAAATTTCTGCAATTTTGCCCCAAAATAAGGGAAATTTTTGCTTTTTGCCCCCAAATAAAGGGAATTTCAGCCTTTTTACCTCAAAATAAAGGGAATTTCTGCATTTTTGCCCCAAAATAAGAAAATTTCTGCTTTTTTTTCTCTGAAATAAGTGAAATTTTGCAATTTTGCCCCAAAATAAGTGAAATTTCTGCAATTTTGCCCCAAAATAAGGGAAATTTCTGGAATTTTGCCCCAAAATAAGTGGAATTTCTGAGTTTTGCCCCAAAATAAGGAGAATTTCTGTTTTTTTGCCCCAACATATAGGCAATTTCTGCCTTTTTGCCCCACAATTAGGGGAATTTCTTCAATTTTGCTCCAAAATACGTGGAATTTCTGCCTTTTTGCACGAAAATAAGAGGAATGCATACCTTTTTGCCTTAAAAAAAAGGGAAATTTCTTCATTTTTGCTCCAAATTAAGGGGAATTTCTGCTTTTTTGCCTCTAAATAAGTGGAATTTCTGTCTTTTTCCCCCAAAACAAAGGGAATTTCTGTCTTTTTTGCCCCAAAATAAGGAAAAATTCTGACTTATTAACCTGAAGTAAGTAAAATTTCTGCAATTTTGCACCAAAATAAGGGAAATTTCTGGAATTTTGCCCCAAAATAAGTGGAATTTTTGTGTTTTTCCCCAAAATAAAGAGAATTTCTGTATTTTTGCCCCAACATATAGAGAATTTCTGTTTTTTGCTACACAATTAGGGAAATATCTGTAATTTTGCTCCAAAATACGGGTAATTTCTGCCTTTTTGCCCGAAAATAAGAAGAATGAATACCTTTTTGCCAAAAAATGGGAAATTTCTTCATTTTTGCTCCAAAATAAAAGGAATTTCTGCTTTTTTGCCTCTAAATAAGTGGAATTTCTGTCTATTTCCCCCAAAATAAAGAGAATTTCTGTCTTTTTTGCCCCAAAATAAGGAAAAATTCTGACTTATTACCCTGAAGTAAGTGAAATTTCTGTAATTTTTCCCCAAAATAAGGGAAATTTCTACATTTTTGCCCGCAATTAAGGGAAATTTCAGCCTTTTTACCTCAAAATAAGGGGAATTTCTGCATTTTTGCCCCCAAATAAGGGGAATTTCAGCCTCTTTACCTCAAAATAAGGGGAATTTCCGCATTTTTGCCACAAAATATTAGGAATTTCTGACTTTTTGCCCCAAAATAAGAAAATTTCTGCTTTTTTTCCCTGAAATAATTGAAATTTCTGCAATTTTGCCCCAAAATAAGTGAAATTTCTGCAATTTTTTCCTAAAATAAGGGAAATTTCTGGAATTTTGCTTCAAAATAAGAGGAATTTCTGAGTTTTGCTTCAAAATAAGGAGAATTTCTGTCTTTTTGCCCCAACATATAGGAAATTTCTGCCTTTTTGCCCCACAATTAGGGGAATTTCAGCAATTTTGCTCCAAAAGACGGGGAATTTCTGCCTTTTTGCCCGAAAATAAGAAGAATGCATACCTTTTTGCCATCAAAAATGTAATTTCTTCTATTTTGCTTCAAAATAAAGGGAATTTCTATTTTTTTGCCTCTAAATAAGTGGAATTTCTGTCTTTTTCCCTCAAAACAAATGGAATTTCTGTCTTTTTTGCCCTAAAATAAGGAAAAATTCTGACTTATTACCCTGTAGTAAGTGAAATTTCTTCAATTTTGCCCCAAAATAAGGGAAATTTCTGCCTTTTTGCCCCCAAATAAGGGGAATTTCAGTCTTTTTACCTCAAAATAAGGGGAATTTCTGCATTTTTACCACAAAATATTAGGAATTTATGACTTTTTGCCCCATAATAAGGAACATTTTTGCCTTTTTTCCCTGAAATAAATGAAATTTCTGCCTTTTTGCCCAAAATAAGTCAAATTTCTGCAATTTTGCCCAAAAATAAGGGAAATTTCTGCAATTTTGCCACAAAATAAGTGGAATTTCTGAGTTTTGCCCCAAAAAATGGAGAATTTCTGTCTTTTTGCCCCAACATATAGGAAATTTCTGCCTTTTTGCCCCACAATTAGGGGAATTTCTGCAATTTTGCTCCAAAATACCGAGAATTTCTGCTTTTTTGCCTCTAAATAAGTGGAATTTCTCTCTTTTTCTCCCAAAACAAAGGGAATTTCTGTCTTTTTTGCCCCAAAATAAGGAAAAATTCTGACTTATTACCCTGAAGTAAGTGAAATTCCTGTACTTTTGCTCCAAAATTCGGGAAATTTCTGCCTTTTTGCCCCAAAATAATGCGAATTTCAGCCTTTTTACCTCAAAATAAGGGGAATTTCTGCATTTTTGCCACAAAATATTAGGAATATCTGCTTTTTGCCCCAAAATAAGGAAAATTTCTGCCTTTTTTCTCTGATATAAGTGAAATTTCTGCAATTTTGCCCCAAAATAAGTGAAATTTCTGCAATTTTGCCCCAAAATAAGTGAAATTTCTGCAATTTTGCCACAAAATAAGGGAAATTTCTGGAATTTTTCCCCAAAATAAGTGGAATTTCTGAGTTTTGCCCCAAAATAAAGAAAATTTCTGCCTTTTTGCCCCAACATATAGGCAATTTCTGCCTTTTTGCCCAACAATTAAGGGAATTTCTTCAATTTTGCTCCAAAATACGGGGAATATCTGCCTTTTTGCCTGAAAATATAAAGAATGCATAACTTTTTACCATAAAAAAGGGAAATTTCTTCATTTTTGCTCTATAATAAGGGGAATTTCTGCTTTTTTGCCTCTAAATAAGTGGAATTTCTGTCTTTTTTTCCCAAAACAAAGGGAATTTTTGTATTTTTGCACCAAAATACGGAAAAATTCTGACTTATTACCCTGAAGTAAGTGAAATTTCTGCAATTTTGCCTCAAAATAAGAGAAATTTCTGCCTTTTTGCCCACAAATAAGGGGAATTTCAGCCTATTTACCTCAAAATAAAGAGAATTTCTGCATTTTTGCCACAAAATATTATTGATTTCTGCCTTTTGGCCCCAAAATAAAAAAATTTCTGCTTTTTTTCCCTGAAATAAGTGAAATTTCTGCAATTTTGCCCCAAAATAAGGGAAATTTTTGGAATTTTGACCCAAACTAAGTGGAATTACTGAGTTTTGCCCCAAAATAAGGAGAATTTCTGTCTTTTTGCCCCAACATATAAAGAATTTCTGCCTTTTTGCCCCACAATTAGGGGAATTTCTGCAATTTTGCTCCAAAATACAGGGAATTTCTGCCTTTTTGCCCGAAAGTAAGAAGAATGCATATCTTTTTGCCATAAAAAGGAAATTTCTTCATTTTTGCTCAAAAATAAGGGTAATTTCTGCTTTTTTGCCTCTAAATAAGTGGAATTTCTGTATTTTTCCCCCAAAACGAAGGAAATTTCTGTCTTTTTTGCCCCAAAATAAAGAAAAATTCTGACTTATTACCCTGAAGTAAGTGAAATTTCTGCAATTTTGCCCCAAAATAAGAAAAATTTCTGCCTTTTTGCCCCCAAATAAGTGGAATTTCAGCCTTTTTACCTCGAAATATGGGGAATTTCTGCATTTTTGCCACAAAATATTAGGAATTTCTGCTTTTTTGCCCCAAAATAAGGAAAATTTCTGCCTTTTTTCACTGAAATAAGTGAAATTTCTGCAGTTTTGCCCCAAAATAAGTGAAATTTCTGCAAATTTGCCCCAAAATAAGTGAAATTTCTGCCATTTTGCCCCAAAATAAGGGAAATTTCTGGAATTTTGCCCCAAAATAAGTGGAATTTCTGAGTTTTGCCCCAAAATAAGGAGAATTTCTGTTTTTTTGCCCCAACATATAGGCAATTTCTGCCTTTTTGCCCCACAATTAGGGGAATTTCTGCAATTTTGCTCCAAAATACGGGGAATTTCTGCCTTTTTGCTTGAAAATAAGAAGAATGCATACCTTTTTGCCATAAAAAAATAAAATTTCTTCATTTTTGCTCCAAAAAGGGGAATTTCTGCTTTTTTGCCTCTAAATCAGTGGAATTTCTTTCTTTTTCCCTCAAAACAAAGGGTATTTCTCTGTTTTTTGCCCCAAAATAATCTAAAATTCTGACTTATTACCCTGAAGTAAGTGATATTTCTGCAATTTTGCCCCCAAAAAAGGGAAATTTCTGCCTTTTGCCCCCAAATAAGGGGAATTTCAGCCTTTTTACCTCGAAATAAGGGGAATTTCTGCATTTTTGCCACAAAATATTAGGAATTTCTGCCATTTTGCTCCAAAATAAGGAAAATTTCTGCATTTTTTCCCTGAAATAAGTGAAATTTCTGCAATTTTGTTACAAAATATGTAAAATTTCTGCATATTTGCCCCAAAATAAGTGAAATTTCTGCAATTTTGCCCCAAAAAAAGGAAAATTTCTGTAATTTTGCCCCAAAATAAGTGGAATTTCTGAGTTTTGCCTCAAAATAAAGAGAATTTCGGTCTTTTGGCCCCAACATATAGAGATTTTCTGCATTTTTGCCCCACAATTAGGGGAATTTCTGCAATTTTGCTCAAAAATACGGGGAATTTTTGCTTTTTTGCCCGATAATAAGAAGAATGCATACCCTTTTGCCATAAAAAAGGGAAATTTCTTCATTTTTGCTCCAAAATAAGGGGAATTTCTGCTTTTTTGCCTCTAAATAAGTGGAATTTCTGTCTTTTTCCCCCAAGGCAAAGGGAATTCCTGTCTTTTTTGTCCCAAAATAAAGAAAATTTCTGACTTATAACCCTTAAATAAGTGAAATTTCTGAAATTTTGAACGAAAATAAAGGAAATTTTTGCCTTTTTTGCCCCCAAATAAGGGGAATTTCAGCCTTTTTACCTCAAAATAAGGGGAATTTCTGCATTTATGCCTCAAAATATTAGAAATTTCTGCCTTTTTGCCCCAAAATAAGAAAATTTCTGCTTTTTTTTCCTTAAATAAGTGAAATTTCTGCAATTTTGCCCTAAAATAAGTGAAATGTCTGCAATTGTGCCCCAAAATAAGGGAAATTTCTGCAATTTTGCCCCAAAATAAGGGAAATTTTTGCTTTTTGCCCCCAAATAAAGGGAATTTCAGCCTTTTTACCTCAAAATAAAGGGAATTTCTGCATTTTTGCCCCAAAATAAGAAAATTTCTGCTTTTTTTTCTCTGAAATAAGTGAAATTTTGCAATTTTGCCCCAAAATAAGTGAAATTTCTGCAATTTTGCCCCAAAATAAGGGAAATTTCTGGAATTTTGCCCCAAAATAAGTGGAATTTCTGAGTTTTGCCCCAAAATAAGGAGAATTTCTGTTTTTTTGCCCCAACATATAGGCAATTTCTGCCTTTTTGCCCCACAATTAGGGGAATTTCTTCAATTTTGCTCCAAAATACGTGGAATTTCTGCCTTTTTGCACGAAAATAAGAGGAATGCATACCTTTTTGCCTTAAAAAAAAGGGAAATTTCTTCATTTTTGCTCCAAATTAAGGGGAATTTCTGCTTTTTTGCCTCTAAATAAGTGGAATTTCTGTCTTTTTCCCCCAAAACAAAGGGAATTTCTGTCTTTTTTGCCCCAAAATAAGGAAAAATTCTGACTTATTAACCTGAAGTAAGTAAAATTTCTGCAATTTTGCACCAAAATAAGGGAAATTTCTGGAATTTTGCCCCAAAATAAGTGGAATTTTTGTGTTTTTCCCCAAAATAAAGAGAATTTCTGTATTTTTGCCCCAACATATAGAGAATTTCTGTTTTTTGCTACACAATTAGGGAAATATCTGTAATTTTGCTCCAAAATACGGGTAATTTCTGCCTTTTTGCCCGAAAATAAGAAGAATGAATACCTTTTTGCCAAAAAATGGGAAATTTCTTCATTTTTGCTCCAAAATAAAAGGAATTTCTGCTTTTTTGCCTCTAAATAAGTGGAATTTCTGTCTATTTCCCCCAAAATAAAGAGAATTTCTGTCTTTTTTGCCCCAAAATAAGGAAAAATTCTGACTTATTACCCTGAAGTAAGTGAAATTTCTGTAATTTTTCCCCAAAATAAGGGAAATTTCTACATTTTTGCCTGCAAATAAGGGAAATTTCAGCCTTTTTACCTCAAAATAAGGGGAATTTCTGCATTTTTGCCCCCAAATAAGGGGAATTTCAGCCTCTTTACCTCAAAATAAGGGGAATTTCCGCATTTTTGCCACAAAATATTAGGAATTTCTGACTTTTTGCCCCAAAATAAGAAAATTTCTGCTTTTTTTCCCTGAAATAATTGAAATTTCTGCAATTTTGCCCCAAAATAAGTGAAATTTCTGCAATTTTTTCCTAAAATAAGGGAAATTTCTGGAATTTTGCTTCAAAATAAGAGGAATTTCTGAGTTTTGCTTCAAAATAAGGAGAATTTCTGTCTTTTTGCCCCAACATATAGGAAATTTCTGCCTTTTTGCCCCACAATTAGGGGAATTTCAGCAATTTTGCTCCAAAAGACGGGGAATTTCTGCCTTTTTGCCCGAAAATAAGAAGAATGCATACCTTTTTGCCATCAAAAATGTAATTTCTTCTATTTTGCTTCAAAATAAAGGGAATTTCTATTTTTTTGCCTCTAAATAAGTGGAATTTCTGTCTTTTTCCCTCAAAACAAATGGAATTTCTGTCTTTTTTGCCCTAAAATAAGGAAAAATTCTGACTTATTACCCTGTAGTAAGTGAAATTTCTTCAATTTTGCCCCAAAATAAGGGAAATTTCTGCCTTTTTGCCCCCAAATAAGGGGAATTTCAGTCTTTTTACCTCAAAATAAGGGGAATTTCTGCATTTTTACCACAAAATATTAGGAATTTATGACTTTTTGCCCCATAATAAGGAACATTTTTGCCTTTTTTCCCTGAAATAAATGAAATTTCTGCCTTTTTGCCCAAAATAAGTCAAATTTCTGCAATTTTGCCCAAAAATAAGGGAAATTTCTGCAATTTTGCCACAAAATAAGTGGAATTTCTGAGTTTTGCCCCAAAAAATGGAGAATTTCTGTCTTTTTGCCCCAACATATAGGAAATTTCTGCCTTTTTGCCCCACAATTAGGGGAATTTCTGCAATTTTGCTCCAAAATACCGAGAATTTCTGCTTTTTTGCCTCTAAATAAGTGGAATTTCTCTCTTTTTCTCCCAAAACAAAGGGAATTTCTGTCTTTTTTGCCCCAAAATAAGGAAAAATTCTGACTTATTACCCTGAAGTAAGTGAAATTCCTGTACTTTTGCTCCAAAATTCGGGAAATTTCTGCCTTTTTGCCCCAAAATAATGCGAATTTCAGCCTTTTTACCTCAAAATAAGGGGAATTTCTGCATTTTTGCCACAAAATATTAGGAATATCTGCTTTTTGCCCCAAAATAAGGAAAATTTCTGCCTTTTTTCTCTGATATAAGTGAAATTTCTGCAATTTTGCCCCAAAATAAGTGAAATTTCTGCAATTTTGCCCCAAAATAAGTGAAATTTCTGCAATTTTGCCACAAAATAAGGGAAATTTCTGGAATTTTTCCCCAAAATAAGTGGAATTTCTGAGTTTTGCCCCAAAATAAAGAAAATTTCTGCCTTTTTGCCCCAACATATAGGCAATTTCTGCCTTTTTGCCCAACAATTAAGGGAATTTCTTCAATTTTGCTCCAAAATACGGGGAATATCTGCCTTTTTGCCTGAAAATATAAAGAATGCATAACTTTTTACCATAAAAAAGGGAAATTTCTTCATTTTTGCTCTATAATAAGGGGAATTTCTGCTTTTTTGCCTCTAAATAAGTGGAATTTCTGTCTTTTTTTCCCAAAACAAAGGGAATTTTTGTATTTTTGCACCAAAATACGGAAAAATTCTGACTTATTACCCTGAAGTAAGTGAAATTTCTGCAATTTTGCCTCAAAATAAGAGAAATTTCTGCCTTTTTGCCCACAAATAAGGGGAATTTCAGCCTATTTACCTCAAAATAAAGAGAATTTCTGCATTTTTGCCACAAAATATTATTGATTTCTGCCTTTTGGCCCCAAAATAAAAAAATTTCTGCTTTTTTTCCCTGAAATAAGTGAAATTTCTGCAATTTTGCCCCAAAATAAGGGAAATTTTTGGAATTTTGACCCAAACTAAGTGGAATTACTGAGTTTTGCCCCAAAATAAGGAGAATTTCTGTCTTTTTGCCCCAACATATAAAGAATTTCTGCCTTTTTGCCCCACAATTAGGGGAATTTCTGCAATTTTGCTCCAAAATACAGGGAATTTCTGCCTTTTTGCCCGAAAGTAAGAAGAATGCATATCTTTTTGCCATAAAAAGGAAATTTCTTCATTTTTGCTCAAAAATAAGGGTAATTTCTGCTTTTTTGCCTCTAAATAAGTGGAATTTCTGTATTTTTCCCCCAAAACGAAGGAAATTTCTGTCTTTTTTGCCCCAAAATAAAGAAAAATTCTGACTTATTACCCTGAAGTAAGTGAAATTTCTGCAATTTTGCCCCAAAATAAGAAAAATTTCTGCCTTTTTGCCCCCAAATAAGTGGAATTTCAGCCTTTTTACCTCGAAATATGGGGAATTTCTGCATTTTTGCCACAAAATATTAGGAATTTCTGCTTTTTTGCCCCAAAATAAGGAAAATTTCTGCCTTTTTTCACTGAAATAAGTGAAATTTCTGCAGTTTTGCCCCAAAATAAGTGAAATTTCTGCAAATTTGCCCCAAAATAAGTGAAATTTCTGCCATTTTGCCCCAAAATAAGGGAAATTTCTGGAATTTTGCCCCAAAATAAGTGGAATTTCTGAGTTTTGCCCCAAAATAAGGAGAATTTCTGTTTTTTTGCCCCAACATATAGGCAATTTCTGCCTTTTTGCCCCACAATTAGGGGAATTTCTGCAATTTTGCTCCAAAATACGGGGAATTTCTGCCTTTTTGCTTGAAAATAAGAAGAATGCATACCTTTTTGCCATAAAAAAATAAAATTTCTTCATTTTTGCTCCAAAAAGGGGAATTTCTGCTTTTTTGCCTCTAAATCAGTGGAATTTCTTTCTTTTTCCCTCAAAACAAAGGGTATTTCTCTGTTTTTTGCCCCAAAATAATCTAAAATTCTGACTTATTACCCTGAAGTAAGTGATATTTCTGCAATTTTGCCCCCAAAAAAGGGAAATTTCTGCCTTTTGCCCCCAAATAAGGGGAATTTCAGCCTTTTTACCTCGAAATAAGGGGAATTTCTGCATTTTTGCCACAAAATATTAGGAATTTCTGCCATTTTGCTCCAAAATAAGGAAAATTTCTGCATTTTTTCCCTGAAATAAGTGAAATTTCTGCAATTTTGTTACAAAATATGTAAAATTTCTGCATATTTGCCCCAAAATAAGTGAAATTTCTGCAATTTTGCCCCAAAAAAAGGAAAATTTCTGTAATTTTGCCCCAAAATAAGTGGAATTTCTGAGTTTTGCCTCAAAATAAAGAGAATTTCGGTCTTTTGGCCCCAACATATAGAGATTTTCTGCATTTTTGCCCCACAATTAGGGGAATTTCTGCAATTTTGCTCAAAAATACGGGGAATTTTTGCTTTTTTGCCCGATAATAAGAAGAATGCATACCCTTTTGCCATAAAAAAGGGAAATTTCTTCATTTTTGCTCCAAAATAAGGGGAATTTCTGCTTTTTTGCCTCTAAATAAGTGGAATTTCTGTCTTTTTCCCCCAAGGCAAAGGGAATTCCTGTCTTTTTTGTCCCAAAATAAAGAAAATTTCTGACTTATAACCCTTAAATAAGTGAAATTTCTGAAATTTTGAACGAAAATAAAGGAAATTTTTGCCTTTTTTGCCCCCAAATAAGGGGAATTTCAGCCTTTTTACCTCAAAATAAGGGGAATTTCTGCATTTATGCCTCAAAATATTAGAAATTTCTGCCTTTTTGCCCCAAAATAAGAAAATTTCTGCTTTTTTTTCCTTAAATAAGTGAAATTTCTGCAATTTTGCCCTAAAATAAGTGAAATGTCTGCAATTGTGCCCCAAAATAAGGGAAATTTCTGGAATTTTGCCCCAAAATAAGTGGAATTTCTGAGTTTTGCCCCAAAATAAGGAGAATTTCTGTCTTTTTGCCCCAACACATAGGCAATTTCTGCCTTTTGGCCCCACAATTAGGGGAATTTCTTCAATTTTGCTCCAAAATATGGGGAATTTCTGCCTTTTGCCCGAAAATAAGAAAAATGCATACCTTTTTGCCATAAAAAAGGGAAATTTCTTCATTTTTGCTCCAAAAAGGGGAATTTCTGCTTTTTTGCCTCTAAATAAGTGGAATTTCTGTTTTTTTCCCCCAAAACAAAGGGAATTTCTGTCTTTTTGCCCCAAAATAAGGAAAAATTCTGACTTATTACCCTGAAGTAAGTGAAATTTCTGCAATTTTGCCCCAAAATAAGGGAAATTTCTGCCTTTTTGCCCCCAAATAAGGGGAATTTCAGCCTTTTTACCTCGAAATAAGGGGAATTTCTGCATTTTTGCCACAAAATATTAGGAATTTCTGCCTTTTTGCCCAAAAATAAAGAAAATTTCTGCCTTTTTTCCCTAAAATATGTGAAATTTCTGCAATTTTGCCACAAAATAATTAAAATTTCTTCATATTTGCCCCAAAATAATTGAAATTTCTGCAATTTTGCCCCAAAATAAGGAAAATTTCTGGAATTTTGCCCCAAAATAAGTGGAATTTCTTAGTTTTGCCCCAAAATAAGGAGAATTTCTGTCTTTTTGCCCCAACATAGAGAGATTTTCTGCATTTTTGCCCCACAATTAGGGAAATTTCTTCATTTTTGCTCCAAAATAAGGGGAATTTCTGCATTTTGGCCTTTAAATAAGTGGAATTTCTGTCTTTTCCCCCAAGACAAAGGGAATTTCTGTCATTTTTGCCCCAAAATAAGGAAAAATTCTGACTTATTACCCTGAAGTAAGTGAAATTTTTGCAATTTTGCCCCAAAATTAGGGAAATTTCTGCCTTTTTGCCTCCAAATTAGAGGAATTTCAGCCTTTTTATCTCAAAATAAGGAGAATTTCTGTCTTTTTGCATTAATATATAGAGAATTTCTGCATTTTTGTCCCACAATTAAAGAAATTTCTGCAATTTTGCTCCAAAATACGGGGAATTTCTGCCTTTTTGCCCGAAAATAAAAAGAATGCATAACTTTTTGCCATAAAAAAGGGAAATTTCTTCATTTTTGCTCCAAAAAGGGGAATTTCTGCTTTTTTGCCTCTAAATAAGTGGAATTTCTGTTTTTTTCCCCCAAAACAAAGGGAATTTCTGTCTTTTTGCCCCAAAATAAGGAAAAATTCTGACTTATTACCCTGAAGTAAGTGAAATTTCTGCAATTTTGCCCCAAAATAAGGGAAATTTCTGCCTTTTTGCCCCCAAATAAGGGGAATTTCAGCCTTTTTACCTCGAAATAAGGGGAATTTCTGCATTTTTGCCACAAAATATTAGGAATTTCTGCCTTTTTGCCCAAAAATAAAGAAAATTTCTGCCTTTTTTCCCTAAAATATGTGAAATTTCTGCAATTTTGCCACAAAATAATTAAAATTTCTTCATATTTGCCCCAAAATAATTGAAATTTCTGCAATTTTGCCCCAAAATAAGGAAAATTTCTGGAATTTTGCCCCAAAATAAGTGGAATTTCTTAGTTTTGCCCCAAAATAAGGAGAATTTCTGTCTTTTTGCCCCAACATAGAGAGATTTTCTGCATTTTTGCCCCACAATTAGGGAAATTTCTTCATTTTTGCTCCAAAATAAGGGGAATTTCTGCATTTTGGCCTTTAAATAAGTGGAATTTCTGTCTTTTCCCCCAAGACAAAGGGAATTTCTGTCATTTTTGCCCCAAAATAAGGAAAAATTCTGACTTATTACCCTGAAGTAAGTGAAATTTTTGCAATTTTGCCCCAAAATTAGGGAAATTTCTGCCTTTTTGCCTCCAAATTAGAGGAATTTCAGCCTTTTTATCTCAAAATAAGGAGAATTTCTGTCTTTTTGCATTAATATATAGAGAATTTCTGCATTTTTGTCCCACAATTAAAGAAATTTCTGCAATTTTGCTCCAAAATACGGGGAATTTCTGCCTTTTTGCCCGAAAATAAAAAGAATGCATAACTTTTTGCCATAAAAAAGGGAAATTTCTTCATTTTTGCTCCAAAATAAGGGGAATTTCTGCTTTTTTGCCTCTAAATAAGTGGAATTTCTGTCTTTTTCCCCAAAAACAAAGGGAATTCCTGTCTTTTTTGCCCCAAAATAAGGAAATTTTCTGACTTATTACCCTGAAATAAGTGAAATTTCTGCAATTTTGCCCCAAAATAAAGGAAATTTTTACCTTTTTGCCCCCAAATAAAGGGAATTTCAGCCTTTTTACCTCAAAATAAAGGGAATTTCTGCATTTTTGCCCCAAAATAAGAAAATTTCTGCTTTTTTTTCCTTGAAATAAGTGAAATTTTGCAATTTTGCCCCAAAATAAGTGAAATTTCTGCAATTTTGCCCCAAAATAAGGGAAATTTCTGCAATTTTGCCACAAAATAAGTGGAATTTCTGAGTTTTGCCCCAAAATAAGGAGAATTTCTGTTTTTTTGCCCCAACATATAGGCAATTTCTGCCTTTTTGCCCCACAATTAGGGGAATTTCTTCAATTTTGCTCCAAAATACGTGGAATTTCTGCCTTTTTGCACGAAAATAAGAGGAATGCATACCTTTTTGCCATAAAAAAAGGGAAATTTCTTCATTTTTGCTCCAAATTAAGGGGAATTTCTGCTTTTTTGCCTCTAAATAAGTGGAATTTCTGTCTTTTTCCCCCAAAACAAAGGGAATTTCTGTCTTTTTTGCCCCAAAATAAGGAAAAATTCTGACTTATTAACCTGAAGTAAGTAAAATTTCTGCAATTTTGCACCAAAATAAGGGAAATTTCTGGAATTTTGCCCCAAAATAAGTGGAATTTTTGTGTTTTTCCCCAAAATAAAGAGAATTTCTGTATTTTTGCCCCAACATATAGAGAATTTCTGTTTTTTGATACACAATTAGGGAAATATCTGTAATTTTGCTCCAAAATACGGGTAATTTCTGCCTTTTTGCCCGAAAATAAGAAGAATGAATACCTTTTTGCCAAAAAATGGGAAATTTCTTCATTTTTGCTCCAAAATAAAAGGAATTTCTGCTTTTTTGCCTCTAAATAAGTGGAATTTCTGTCTATTTCCCCCCAAATAAAGAGAATTTCTGTCTTTTTTGCCCCAAAATAAGGAAAAATTCTGACTTATTACCCTGAAGTAAGTGAAATTTCTGTAATTTTTCCCCAAAATAAGGGAAATTTCTACCTTTTTGCCCGCAAATAAGGGGAATTTCAGCCTTTTTACCTTAAAATAAGGGGAATTTCTGCATTTTTGCCCCCAAATAAGGGGAATTTCAGCCTTTTTACCTCAAAATAAGGGGAATTTCCGCATTTTTGCCACAAAATATTAGGAATTTCTGCCTTTTTGCCCCAAAATAAGAAAATTTCTGCTTTTTTTCCCTGAAATAATTGAAATTTCTGCAATTTTGCCCCAAAATAAGTGAAATTTCTGCAATTTTGTCCTAAAATAAGGGAAATTTCTGGAATTTTGCTTCAAAATAAGAGGAATTTCTGAGTTTTGCTTCAAAATAATGAGAATTTCTGTCTTTTTGCCCCAACATATAGGAACTTTCTACCTTTTTGCCCCAAAATTAGGGGAATTTCAGCAATTTTGCTCCAAAAGACGGGGAATTTCTGCCTTTTTGCCCGAAAATAAGAAGAATGCATACCTTTTTGCCATCAAAAATGTAATTTCTTCTATTTTGCTTCAAAATAAAGGGAATTTCTATTTTTGCCTCTAAATAAGTGGAATTTCTGTCTTTTTCCCTCAAAACAAAGGGAATTTCTGTCTTTTTTGCCCTAAAATAAGGAAAAATTCTGACTTATTACCCTGTAGTAATTGAAATTTCTTCAATTTTGCCCCAAAATAAGGGAAATTTCTGCCTTTTTGCCCCCAAATAAGGGGAATTTCAGTCTTTTTACCTCAAAATAAGGGGAATTTCTGCATTTTTACCACAAAATATTAGGAATTTATGACTTTTTGCCCCAAAATAAGGAAAATTTTTGCCTTTTTTCCCTGAAATAAATGAAATTTCTGCCTTTTTGCCCAAAATAAGTGAAATTTCTGCAATTTTGCCCCAAAATAAGGGAAATTTCTGCAATTTTGCCACAAAATAAGTGGAATTTCTGAGTTTTGCCCCAAAAAATGGAGAATTTCTGTCTTTTTGCCCCAACATATAGGAAATTTCTGCCTTTTTGCCCCACAATTAGGGGAATTTCTGCAATTTTGCTCCAAAATACCGAGAATTTCTGCCTTTTTTCCCGAAAATAAGAAGAATGCATACCTATTTGCCATAAAAAAGAGAAATTTCTTCATTTTTGCTCCAAAATAAGGGGAATTTCTGCTTTTTTGCCTCTAAATAAGTGGAATTTCTGTCTTTTTCTCCCAAAACAAAGGGAATTTCTGTCTTTTTTGCCCCAAAATAAGGAAAAATTCTGACTTATTACCCAGAAGTAAGTGAAATTCCTGTACTTTTGCTCCAAAATTAGGGAAATTTCTGCCTTTTTGCCCCAAAATAATGCGAATTTCAGCCTTTTTACATCAAAATAAGGGGAATTTCTGCATTTTTGCCACAAAATATTAGGAATATCTGCTTTTTGCCCCAAAATAAGGAAAATTTCTGCTTTTTTTCTCTGAAATAAGTGAAATTTTGCAATTTTGCCCCAAAATAAGTGAAATTTCTGCAATTTTGCCCCAAAATAAGTGAAATTTCTGCAATTTTGCCCCAAAATAAGGAAAATTTCTGGAATTTTGCCCCAAAATAAGTGGAATTTCTGAGTTTTGCCCCAAAATAAAGAAAATTTCTGTCTTTTTGCCCCAACATATAGGCAATTTCTGCCTTTTTGCCCAAAAATTAGGGGAATTTCTTCAATTTTGCTCCAAAATACGGGGAATATCTGCCTTTTTGCCTGAAAATATAAAGAATGCATAACTTTTTGCCATAAAAAAGGGAAATTTCTTCATTTTTGCTCCATAATAAGGGGAATTTCTGCTTTTTTGCCTCTAAATAAGTGGAATTTCTGTCTTTTTTTCCCAAAACAAAGGGAATTTTTGTATTTTTGCACCAAAATACGGAAAAATTCTGACTTTTTACCCTGAAGTAAGTGAAATTTCTTCAATTTTGCCTCAAAATAAGAGAAATTTTTGCCTTTTTGCCCACAAATAAGGGGAATTTCAGCCTTTTTACCTCAAAATAAAGAGAATTTCTGCATTTTTGCCACAAAATATTATTAATTTCTGCCTTTTTGCCCCAAAATAAAAAAATTTCTGCTTTTTTTCCCTGAAATTAATGAAATTTCTGCAATTTTGCCCCAAAATAAGTGAAATTTCTGCAATTTTGCCCCAAAATAAGGGAAATTACTGGAATTTTGACCCAAACTAAGTGGAATTACTGAGTTTTGCCCCAAAATAAGGAGAAATTCTGTCTTTTGGCCCCAACATATAAAGAATTTCTGCCTTTTTGCCCCACAATTAGGGGAATTTCTGCAATTTTGCTCCAAAATACAGGGAATTTCTGCCTTTTTGCCCGAAAGTAAGGAGAATGCATATCTTTTTGCCATAAAAAGTAAATTTCTTCATTTTTGCTCAAAAATAAGGGTAATTTCTGCTTTTTTGCCTCTAAATAAGTGGAATTTCTGTATTTTTCCCCCAAAACGAAGGAAATTTCTGTCTTTTTTGCCCCAAAATAAAGAAAAATTCTGACTTATTACCCTGAAGTAAGTGAAATTTCTGCAATTTTGCCCCAAAATAAGAAAAATTTCTGCCTTTTTGCCCCCAAATAAGTGGAATTTCAGCCTTTTTACCTCGAAATATGGGGAATTTCTGCATTTTTGCCACAAAATATTAGGAATTTCTGCCTTTTTGCCCCAAAATAAGGAAAATTTCTCCCTTTTTTCACTGAAATAAGTGAAATTTCTGCAGTTTTGCCCCAAAATAAGTGAAATTTCTGCAAATTTGCCCCAAAATAAGTGAAATTTCTGCAATTTTGCCCCAAAATAAGGGAAATTTCTGAAATTTTGCCCAAAAATAAGTGGAATTTTTGAGTTTTGCTCCAAAATAAGGAGAATTTCTGTCTTTTTGCCCCAACATATAGGGAAATTTTGCCTTTTTGCCCCACAATTAGGGGAATTTCTGCAATTTTGCTCCAAAATTCAGGGAATTTCTGCCTTTTTGCCCGAAAATAAGAAGAATGCATACTTTTTTGCCATAAAAAAGAGAAATTTCTGCAATTTTGCTCCAAAATAAGGGGAATTTCTGATTTTTTGCCTCTAAATAAATAAAATTTCTCTCTTTTCCCCCCCAAAAAAGGGAATTTCTGTCTTTTTGGCCCCAAAATAAAGAAAATTTCTGAATTATTACCCTGAAATAAGGAAATTTCTGAAATTTTGCCCCAAAATGAGGGAAATTTCTCCAATTTTGCCCCAAAATAAGGGAAATTTCTGGAATTTTGCCCCAAAATAAGTGGAATTTCTGAGTTTTGCCCCAAAATAAGGAGAATTTCTGTCTCTTTGCCCTAACATATAGGGAATTTCTGCCTTTTTGCACCACAATCAGGGGAATTTCTACAATTTTGCTCCAAAATACGGGGAATTTCTGCTTTTTAGCCCGAAAATAAGGGGAATTTATAACTTTTGCCACAAAAAAGGGAAATTTCTTCATTTTTGCTCCAAAATAAGGGGAATTTCTGCTTTTTTGCCTCTAAATAAGTGGAATTTCTGTCTTTTTCTCTCAAAACAAAGAAAATTTCTGTCATTTTTGCAACAAAATAAGCAAAATTTCTGACTTATTACACTGAAAATAGTGAAATTTCATCAATTTTGCCCCAAAATAAGAGAAATTTCTTCCTTTCTGCCCCTAAATAAGGGAAATTTCAGCCTTTTTACTTCAAAATAAGGGGAATTTCTGCATTTTTGCCACAAAATATTAGGAATTTCTGCCTTTTTGCCCCAAAATAAGGAAATTTTCTGCCTTTCTTCCCTGAAATAAGTGAAATTTCTGCAATTTTGCCCTAAAATAAGTGAAATTTCTGCAATTTTTCTCCAAAATAAGAAAAATTTCTGGAATTTTGCCCCAAAATATGTGAAATTTCTGAGTTTTGCCCCATAATAAGAAGAATTTCTGTCTTTTTGCCCCAACATATAGGGAATTTCTGCCTTTTGGCCCCACATTTAAGGGAATTGCTGCAATTTTGCTCCAAAATACGGGAAATTTCTGCCTTTTTGCCTGAAAATAAGAAGAATGCATTCCTTTTTGCCATAAAAAAGGGAAATTTCTTCATTTTTGCTCCAAAATAAGGGGAATTTCTGCTTTATTGCCTCTAAATAAGTAAAATTTCTTTCTTTTTCCCACAAAACAGAAAGAATTTCTGTCTTTTTTGCCCCAAAATAAGAAAAATTTCTGACTTATTGCCCTGAAATAAGTGAAATTTCTGCATTTTTTCCCCCCAAAAAAAAGAAATTTCTGCCTTTTTGCACCCAAATAAGGGGAATTCCAGCTTTTTTACCTCAAAATAAGGGGAATTTCTGCATTTTTGCCACAAAATATGAGAAATTTCTGGCTTTTTGCCCCAAAATAAGAAAATTTCTGCTTTTTTTCCCTGAAATAAGTGAAATTTCTGCAATTTTGCCCCAAAATAAGAGAAATTTTTGCAATTTTGCCCCAAAATAAGTGAAATTTCTGCAATTTTTCTCCAAAATAAGAAAAATTTCTGGAATTTTGCCCCAAAATATGTGAAATTTCTGAGTTTTGCCCCAAAATAAGGAGAAATTCTGTCTTTTTGCCCCAACATATAGGCAATTTCTGCCTTTTTGCCCGACAATTAGGGGAATTTCTTCATTTTTGCTCCAAAATAAGGGGAATTTCTGCTTTTTTGCCTCTAATTAAGTGGAATTTCTCTCTTTTTCCCCCAAAACAAAGGGAATTTCTGTCTTTTTGCCCCAAAATAAGGAAAAATTCTGACATTTTACCCTGAAGTAAGTGAAATTTCGGCAATTTTGTCCCAAAATAAGGGAAATTTCTGCATTTTTGCCCCCAAATAAGGGGATTTTCAGACTTTTTACCTCGAAATAAGGGGAATTTCTGCATTTTTGCAACAAAATATTAGGAATTTCTGCCTTTTTGCCCCAAAATAAGGAAAATTTCTGCCTTTTTTCCCTGAAATAAGTGAAATTTCTGCAATTTTGCCCCAAAATAAGTGAAATTTCTGCATATTTGCCCCAAAATAAGTGAAATTTCTGCAATTTTGCCCCAAATTAAGGAAAATTTCTGGAATTTTGCCCCAAAATAAGTGGAATTTCTGAGTTTTGCCCCAAAATATAGAGAATTTCTGTCTTTTTGCCCCAACATATATAGATTTTCTGCATTTTTGCCCCACAATTAGGGAAATTTCTGCAATTTTGCTCCAAAATACATGGAATTTCTGCCTTTTTGCCCGAAAATAAAAAGAATGCATACCTTTCTGCCTTAAAAAAAGGGAAATTTCTTCATTTTTGCTCCTAAATAAAGGGAATTTCTGCTTTTTTGCCTCTAAATAAGTGGAATTTCTGTCTTTTTCCCCCAAAACAAAGGGAATTCCTGTATTTTTGGCCCAAAAATAAGGAAAAATTCTGACTTATTACTCTGAAGTAAGTGAAATTTCTGCAATTTTGCCCCAAAATAAGGGAAATTTCTACTTTTTTGCTACCATATAAAGGGAATTTCAGCCTTTTTACCTCGAAATAAGGGGAATTTCTACATTTTGCTACAAAATATTAGGAATTTCTGCCTTTTTGCCTCAATATAAGGAAAATTTCTGCCTTTTTTTCCTGAAATAAGTGAAATTTCTGCAATTTTGCCCCAAAATAACTGAAATTTCTGCATTTTGCCCCAAAATATGTGGAATTTCTGAGTTTTGCCCCAAAATAAGAAGAATTTCTGTATTTTTGCCCCAACATATAGAGAATTTCTGCCTTTTTGCCCCACAATTGGGGGAATTTCTGCAATTTTGCTCCAAAATATGGGGAATTTCTGCCTTTTGCCCAAAAATAAGAAGAATGCAAACATTTTTGCCATAAAAAGGAAATTTCTTCATTTTTGCTCCAAAATAAGGGGAATATCTGCTTTTGTGCCTCTAAATAAGTGGAATTACTGTATTTTTCCCCCAAACAAAGGGAATTCCTGTCTTTTTTGCCCCAAAATAAAGAAAATTTCTAACTTATTACCCTGAAAGAAGTGAAATTTCTGCAATTTTGCCCCAAAATAAAAGAAATTTTTGCCTTATTGCCCCCAAATAAGGGGAATTTCAGCCTTTTTACCTCAAAATAAGGAAAATTTCTGCATTTATGCCACAAAATATTAGGAATTTCTGCCGTTTTACCCTAAAATAAGAAAATTTCTGCTTTTTTTCCCTGAAATAAGTGAAATTTCTGCAATTTTGCCCCAAAATAAGTGAAATGTCTGCAATTTTGCCACAAAATAAGGGAAATTTCTGGAATTTTGCCCAAAAATAAGTTTAATTTCTGAGTTTTGCACCAAAATAAGGAGAATTTCTGTCTTTTTGCCCCAACATATAGGCAATTTCTGCCTTTTTGCCCCACAATTAGGGGAATTTCTTCATTTTTGCTCCAAAATAAGGGGAATTTCTGCTTTTTTGCCTCTAATTAAGTGGAATTTCTGTCTTTTTCCCCCAAAACAAAGGAAATTTCTGTCTTTTTGCCCCAAAATAAGGAAAAATTCTGACTTTTTACCCTGAAGTAAGTGAAATTTCGGCAATTTTGTCCCAAAATAAGGGAAATTTCTGCATTTTTGCCCCCAAATAAGGGGAATTTCAGACTTTTTACCCCGAAATAAGGGGAATTTCTGCATTTTTGCAACAAAATATTAGGAATTTCTGCCTTTTTGCCCCAAAATAAGGAAAATTTCTGCCTTTTTTCCCTGAAATAAGTGAAATTTCTGCAATTTTGCGCCAAAATAAGTGAAATTTCTGCAATTTTGCCCCAAAATAAGAGAAATTTTTGCAATTTTGCCCCAAAATAAGTGAAATTTCTGCAATTTTTCTCCAAAATAAGAAAAATTTCTGGAATTTTGCCCCAAAATATGTGAAATTTCTGAGTTTTGCCCCAAAATAAGGAGAAATTCTGTCTTTTTGCCCCAACATATAGGCAATTTCGGCCTTTTTGCCCGACAATTAGGGGAATTTCTTCATTTTTGCTCCAAAATAAGGGGAATTTCTGCTTTTTTGCCTCTAATTAAGTGGAATTTCTCTCTTTTTCCCCCAAAACAAAGGGAATTTCTGTCTTTTTGCCCCAAAATAAGGAAAAATTCTGACATTTTACCCTGAAGTAAGTGAAATTTCGGCAATTTTGTCCCAAAATAAGGGAAATTTCTGCATTTTTGCCCCCAAATAAGGGGAATTTCAGACTTTTTACCTCGAAATAAGGGGAATTTCTGCATTTTTGCAACAAAATATTAGGAATTTCTGCCTTTTTGCCCCAAAATAAGGAAAATTTCTGCCTTTTTTCCCTGAAATAAGTGAAATTTCTGCAATTTTGCCCCAAAATAAGTGAAATTTCTGCATATTTGCCCCAAAATAAGTGAAATTTCTGCAATTTTGCCCCAAATTAAGGAAAATTTCTGGAATTTTGCCCCAAAATAAGTGGAATTTCTGAGTTTTGCCCCAAAATATAGAGAATTTCTGTCTTTTTGCCCCAACATATATAGATTTTCTGCATTTTTGCCCCACAATTAGGGAAATTTCTGCAATTTTGCTCCAAAATACATGGAATTTCTGACTTTTTGCCCGAAAATAAAAAGAATGCATACCTTTCTGCCTTAAAAAAAGGGAAATTTCTTCATTTTTGCTCCTAAATAAAGGGAATTTCTGCTTTTTTGCCTCTAAATAAGTGGAATTTCTGTCTTTTTCCCCCAAAACAAAGGGAATTCCTGTATTTTTGGCCCAAAAATAAGGAAAAATTCTGACTTATTACTCTGAAGTAAGTGAAATTTCTGCAATTTTGCCCCAAAATAAGGGAAATTTCTACTTTTTTGCTACCATATAAAGGGAATTTCAGCCTTTTTTCCTCGAAATAAGGGGAATTTCTACATTTTGCTACAAAATATTAGGAATTTCTGCCTTTTTGCCTCAATATAAGGAAAATTTCTGCCTTTTTTTCCTGAAATAAGTGAAATTTCTGCAATTTTGCCACAAAATAACTGAAATTTCTGCATTTTGCCCCAAAATATGTGGAATTTCTGAGTTTTGCCCCAAAATAAGAAGAATTTCTGTATTTTTGCCCCAACATATAGAGAATTTCTGCCTTTTTGCCCCACAATTGGGGGAATTTCTGCAATTTTGCTCCAAAATATGGGGAATTTCTGCCTTTTTGCTACCATATAAAGGGAATTTCAGCCTTTTTACCTCGAAATAAGGGGAATTTCTACATTTTGCTACAAAATATTAGGAATTTCTGCATTTTTGCCTCAATATAAGGAAAATTTCTGCCTTTTTTTCCTGAAATAAGTGAAATTTCTGCAATTTTGCCCCAAAATAACTGAAATTTCTGCATTTTGCCTCAAAATATGTGGAATTTCTGAGTTTTGCCCCAAAATAAGAAGAATTTCTGTATTTTTGCCCCAACATATAGAGAATTTCTGCCTTTTTGCCCCACAATTGGGGGAATTTCTGCAATTTTGCTCCAAAATATGGGGAATTTCTGCCTTTTTGCCCAAAAATAAGAAGAATGCAAACATTTTTGCCATAAAAAGGAAATTTCTTCATTTTTGCTCCAAAATAAGGGGAATTTCTGCTTTTGTGCCTCTAAATAAGTGGAATTACTGTATTTTTCCCCCAAACAAAGGGAATTCCTGTCTTTTTTGCCCCAAAATAAAGAAAATTTCTAACTTATTACCCTGAAAGAAGTGAAATTTCTGCAATTTTGCCCCAAAATAAAAGAAATTTTTGCCTTATTGCCCCCAAATAAGGGGAATTTCAGCCTTTTTACCTCAAAATAAGGAAAATTTCTGCATTTATGCCACAAAATATTAGGAATTTCTGCCGTTTTACCCTAAAATAAGAAAATTTCTGCTTTTTTTCCCTGAAATAAGTGAAATTTCTGCAATTTTGCCCCAAAATAAGTGAAATGTCTGCAATTTTGCCACAAAATAAGGGAAATTTCTGGAATTTTGCCCAAAAATAAGTTTAATTTCTGAGTTTTGCACCAAAATAAGGAGAATTTCTGTCTTTTTGCCCCAACATATAGGCAATTTCTGCCTTTTTGCCCCACAATTAGGGGAATTTCTTCATTTTTGCTCCAAAATAAGGGGAATTTCTGCATTTTTGCCTCTAATTAAGTGGAATTTCTGTCTTTTTCCCCCAAAACAAAGGAAATTTCTGTCTTTTTGCCCCACAATAAGGAAAAATTCTGACTTTTTACCCTGAAGTAAGTGAAATTTCGGCAATTTTGTCCCAAAATAAGGGAAATTTCTGCATTTTTGCCCCCAAATAAGGGGAATTTCAGACTTTTTACCCCGAAATAAGGGGAATTTCTGCATTTTTGCAACAAAATATTAGGAATTTCTGCCTTTTTGCCCCAAAATAAGGAAAATTTCTGCCTTTTTTCCCTGAAATAAGTGAAATTTCTGCAATTTTGCCCCAAAATAAGTGAAATTTCTGCATATTTGCCCCAAAATAAGTGAAATTTCTGCAATTTTGCCCCAAAATAAGGAAAATTTCTGGAATTTTGCCCCAAAATAAGTGGAATTTCTGAGTTTTGCCCCAAAATATAGAGAATTTCTGTATTTTGCCCCAACATATAGAGATTTTCTGCATTTTTGCCCCACAATTAGGGGAATTTCTGCAATTTTGCTCCAAAATACATGGAATTTCTGCCTTTTTGCCCGAAAATAAAAAGAATGCATACCTTTCTGCCTTAAAAAAGGGGAAATTTCTTCATTTTTGCTCCTAAATAAAGGGAATTTCTGCTTTTTTGCCTCTAAATAAGTGGAATTTCTGTCTTTTTCCCCCAAAACAAAGGGAATTTCTGTCTTTTTGCCCCAAAATAAGGAAAAATTCTGACTTTTTACCCTGAAGTAAGTGAAATTTCGGCAATTTTGTCCCAAAATAAGGGAAATTTCTGCATTTTTGCCCCCAAATAAGGGGAATTTCAGACTTTTTACCCCGAAATAAGGGGAATTTCTGCATTTTTGCAACAAAATATTAGGAATTTCTGCCTTTTTGCCCCAAAATAAGGAAAATTTCTGCCTTTTTTCCCTGAAATAAGTGAAATTTCTGCAATTTTGCCCCAAAATAAGTGAAATTTCTGCAATTTTGCCCCAAAATAAGGAAAATTTCTGGAATTTTGCCCCAAAATAAGTGGAATTTCTGAGTTTTGCCCCAAAATATAGAGAATTTCTGTCTTTTTGCCCCAACATATAGAGATTTTCTGCATTTTTGCCCCACAATTAGGGGAATTTCTGCAATTTTGCTCCAAAATACATGGAATTTCTGCCTTTTTGCCCGAAAATAAAAAGAATGCATACCTTTCTGCCTTAAAAAAAGGGAAATTTCTTCATTTTTGCTCCTAAATAAAGGGAATTTCTGCTTTTTTGCCTCTAAATAAGTGGAATTTCTGTCTTTTTCCCCCAAAACAAAGGGAATTCCTGTATTTTTGGCCCAAAAATAAGGAAAAATTCTGACTTATTACTCTGAAGTAAGTGAAATTTCTGCAATTTTGCCCCAAAATAAGGGAAATTTCTACTTTTTTGCTACCAAATAAAGGGAATTTCAGCCTTTTTACCTCGAAATAAGGGGAATTTCTACATTTTGCTACAAAATATTAGGAATTTCTGCCTTTTTGCCTCAATATAAGGAAAATTTCTGCCTTTTTTTCCTGAAATAAGTGAAATTTCTGCATTTTGCCCCAAAATAAGTGAAATTTCTGCATTTTGCCCCAAAATATGTGGAATTTCTGAGTTTTGCCCCAAAATAAGAAGAATTTCTGTCTTTTTGCCCCAACATATAGAGAATTTCTGCCTTTTTGCCCCACAATTGGGGGAATTTCTGCAATTTTGCTCCAAAATATGGGGAATTTCTGCCTTTTTGCCCAAAAATAAGAAGAATGCAAACATTTTTGCCATAAAAAGGAAATTTCTTCATTTTTGCTCCAAAGTAAGGGGAATTTCTGCTTTTGTGCCTCTAAATAAGTGGAATTTTTGTATTTTTCCCCCAAAACAAAGGGAATTCCTGTCTTTTTTGCCCCAAAATAAAGAAAATTTCTAACTTATTACCCTGAAATAAGTGAAATTTCTGCAATTTTGCCCCAAAATAAGAAAAATTTTTGCCTTATTGCCCCCAAATAAGGGGAATTTCAGCTTTTTTACCTCAAAATAAGGGGAATTTCTGCATTTATGCCTCAAAATATTAGGAATTTCTGCCTTTTTGCCCCAAAATAAGAAAATTTCTGCTTTTTTTCCCTGAAATAAGTGAAATTTCTGCAATTTTGCCTCAAAATTAGGGAAATTTCTGCCTTTTTGCCCCCAAATAAGGGGAATTTCAGCCTTTTTACCTAAAAAAAGAAGAATTTCTGCATTTTTGTCACAAAATATTAGGAATTTCTGCCTTTTTTCCCAAAATAAGGAAAATTTCTGCCTTTTTATTAAATAAGTGAAATTTCTGCAATTTTGCCCCAAAATAAGTGAAATTTCTGCAATTTTGCCCCAAAATAAGTGAAATTTCTGCAATTTTGCCCCAAATTAAGGGAAATTTCTGAAATTTTGCCCCAAAATAAGTGGAATTTCTGAGTTTTGCCCTAAAATAAGAAGAATTTCTGTCTTTTTGCCCCAACATATAGAGAATTTCTGCCTTTTTGCCCCACAATTGGGGGAATTTCTGCAATTTTGCTCCAAAATATGGGGAATTTCTGCCTTTTTGCCCAAAAATAAGAAGAATGCAAACATTTTTGCCATAAAAAGGAAATTTCTTCATTTTTGCTCCAAAGTAAGGGAAATTTCTGCTTTTGTGCCTCTAAATAAGTGGAATTTCTGTATTTTTCCCCCAAAACAAAGGGAATTCCTGTCTTTTTTGCCCCAAAATAAAGAAAATTTCTAACTTATTACCCTGAAATAAGTGAAATTTCTGCAATTTTGCCCCAAAATAAGAAAAATTTTTGCCTTATTGCCCCCAAATAAGGGGAATTTCAGCCTTTTTACCTCAAAATAAGGGGAATTTCTGCATTTATGCCTCAAAATATTAGGAATTTCTGCCTTTTTGCCCCAAAATAAGAAAATTTCTGCTTTTTTTCCCTGAAATAAGTGAAATTTCTGCAATTTTGCCTCAAAATTAGGGAAATTTCTGCCTTTTTGCCCCCAAATAAGGGGAATTTCAGCCTTTTTACCTAAAAAAAGAAGAATTTCTGCATTTTTGTCACAAAATATTAGGAATTTCTGCCTTTTTTCCCAAAATAAGGAAAATTTCTGCCTTTTTATTAAATAAGTGAAATTTCTGAAATTTTGCCCCAAAATAAGTGAAATTTCTGCAATTTTGCCCCAAAATAAGTGAAATTTCTGCAATTTTGCCCCAAATTAAGGGAAATTTCTGAAATTTTGCCCCAAAATAAGTGGAATTTCTGAGTTTTGCCCTAAAATAAGAAGAATTTCTGTCTTTTTGCCCCAACATATAGAGAATTTCTGCCTTTTTGCCAAACAATTAGGGGAATTTCTGCAATTTTGCTCCAAAATACAGGGAATTACTGCCTTTTTGCCCGAAAATAAGAAGAATGCATACCTTTTTGCCATAAAAATGGGGAATTTCTTCATTTTTGCTCCAAAATAAGGAAAATTTCTGCATTTTTGCCTCTAAATAAGTGGAATTTCTGTCTTTTCCCCCCAAAACAAGAGGAATTCCTTTCTTTTTTGCCCCAATATAAGGAAAATTTCTGACTTACTACCCTGAAATAAGTGAAATTTCTGCAATTTTGCCCCAAAATAAAAAAAATTTTTTGCCTTCTTGCCCCCAAATAAGGGGAATTTCAGCCTTTTTACCTCAAAATAAGGGGAATTTCTGCATTTTTGCCACAAAATATTATTAATTTCTGCCTTTTTGCCCCAAAATAAGAAAATTTCTGCTTTTTTTTCTGAAATAAGTGAAATTTCTGCAATTTTGCCCCAAAATAAGTGAAATTTCTGCAATTTTGCCCCAAAATAAGGGAAATTTCTGGAATTTTGCACAAAAATAAGTTGAATTTTTGAGTTTTGCCCCAAAATAAGGAGAATTTCTGTCTTTTTGCCCCAACATTTAGGGAAATTTTGCCTTTTTGCCCCACAATTAGGGGAATTTCTGCAATTTTGCTCCAAAATACGGGGAATTTCTGCCTTTTTGCCCGAAAATAAGAAGAATGCATACCTTTTTGCCATAAAAAAGAGAAATTTCTGCAATTTTGCTCCAAAATAAAGGGAATTTCTGCTTTTTTGCCTCTAAATAAGTAAAATTTCTCTCTTTTCCCCCCCATTAAAAGGGAATTTCTGTCTTTTTGGCCCCAAAATAAAGAAAATTTCTGACTTATTACTCTGAAATAAGTGAAATTTCTGAAATTTTGCCCCAAAATGAGGGAAATTTCTCCAATTTTGCCCCAAAATAAGGGAAATTTCTGGAATTTTGCCCCAAAATAAGTGGAATTTCTGAGTTTTGCCCCAAAATAAGGAGAATTTCTGTCTCTTTGCCCTAACATATAGGGAATTTCTGCCTTTTTGCACCACAATTAGGGGAATTTCTACAATTTTGCTCCAAAATACGGGGAATTTCTGCTTTTTAGCCCGAAAATAAGGGGAATTTATACCTTTTGCCACAAAAAAGGTAAATTTCTTCATTTTTGCTCCAAAATAAGGGGAATTTCTGCTTTTTTGCCTCTAAATAAGTGGAATTTCTCTCTTTTTCCCTCAAAACAAAGAAAATTTCTGTCATTTTTTCCCCAAAATAAGCAAAATTTCTGACTTATTACACTGAAAATAGTGAAATTTCATCAATTTTGCCCCAAAATAAGAGAAATTTCTGCCTTTCTGCCCCTAAATAAGGGGAATTTCAGCCTTTTTACCTCATAATAAGGGGAATTTCTGCATTTTTCCCACAAAATATTAGGAATTTCTGCCTTTTTGCCCCAAAATAAAGAAAATTTCTGCCTTTCTTCCCTTAAATAAGTGAAATTTCTGCAATTTTGCCCTAAAATAAATGAAATTTCTGCAATTTTTCTCCAAAATAAGAAAAATTTCTGGAATTTTGCCCCAAAATATGTGAAATTTCTGAGTTTTGCCCCATAATAAGAAGAATTTCTGTCTTTTTGCCCCAACATATAGGGAATTTCTGCCTTTTGGCCCCACATTTAGGGGAATTTCTGCAATTTTGCTCCAAAATACGGGAAATTTCTGCCTTTTTGCCTGAAAATAAGAAGAATGCATTCCTTTTTGCCATAAAAAAGGGAAATTTCTTCATTTTTGCTCCAAAATAAGGGGAATTTCTGCTTTATTGCCTCTAAATAAGTAATATTTCTGTCTTTTTCCCACAAAACAAAAAGAATTTCTGTCTTTTTTGCCGCAAAATAAGAAAAATTTCTGACTTATTACCCTGAAATAAGTGAAATTTCTGCAATTTTTTCCAAAAAAAAGAAATTTCTGCCTTTTTGCACCCAAATAAGGGGAATTCCAGCTTTTTTACCTCAAAATAAGGGGAATTTCTGCATTTTTGCCACAAAATATGAGAAATTTCTGCCTTTTTGCCCCAAAATAAGAAAATTTCTGCTTTTTTTCCCTGAAATAAGTGAAATTTCTGCAATTTTGCCCAAAAATAAGAGAAATTTTTGCAATTTTGCCCCAAAATAAGTGAACTTTCTGCAATTTTTCTCCAAAATAAGAAAAATTTCTGGAATTTTGCCCCAAAATATGTGAAATTTCTGAGTTTTGCCCCAAAATAAGGAGAAATTCTGTCTTTTTGCCCCAACATATAGGGAATTTCTGCCTTTTGGCCCCACATTTAGGGGAATTTCTGCAATTTTGCTCCAAAATACAGGAAATTTCTTCCTTTTTGTCCGAAAATAAGAAGAATGCATACCTTTTTGCCATAAAAAAGGGAAATTTCTTCATTTTTGCTCCAAAATAAGGGGAATTTCTGCTTTTTTGCCTCAAAATAAGTGGAATTTCTGTCTTTTCCCCCCAAAACAAAGGGAATTTCTGTATTTTTTGCCCCAAAACAAGAAAAATTTCTGACTTATTACCCTGAAATAAGTGAAATTTCTGCAATTTTACCCCAAAATAAGGGAAATTTCTGCATTTTTGCTCCCAAATAAGAGGATTTTAAGCCTTTTTACCTTAAAATAAGGGGAATTTCTGCATTTTTGCCACAACATATGAGAAATTTCTGCCTTTTTGCCCCACAATAAGAAAAATTCTAATTTTTTTCCCTGAAATAAGTGAAATTTCTGCAATTTTGCCCCAATATAAGTGAAATTTCTGCAATTTTGCCCCAAAATAAGGGAAATTTCTGGAATTTTGCCCCAAAATAAGTGGAATTTTAGAGTTTTACCCCAAAATAAGGAGAATTTCTGTCTTTTTGCCCAAACATATAGGGAATTTCTGCATTTTTGCCCCACAATTAGAGGAATTTCTGCAATTTTGCTGCAAAATACGGGGAATTTCTGCCTTTTTGCCTGAAAATAAGAAGAATGCATTCCTTTTTGCCATAAAAAAGATAAATTTCTTCATTTTTGCTCCAAAATATGGGGAATTTCTGCTTTATTGCCTCGAAATAAGTAAAATTTCTGTCTTTTTCTCACAAAACAATGGGAATTTCTGTCTTTTTTGCCGCAAAATAAGAAAAAATTTTGACTTATTATCCTGAAATAAGTGAAATTTCTGCAATTTTGCCCCAAAATAAAGGAAATTTCTGCCTTTTTCCCCCAAATAAGGGGAATTTCAGCCTTTTTGCCTCAAAATAAGGGGAATTTCTGCATTTTTGCCACAAAATATTAGAAATTTCTGCCTTTCTGCCTCAAAATAAGGAAAATTTCTGACTTTTTGCCCTGAAATGAGATAAATTTCTAAAATTTTCCCCAAAATAAGGGAAATGTCTGCTTTTTGCCACAAAATAAGAGGAATTTCTTACTTTTTGCCCCCAAATAAGGGGAATTTCAGCCTTTTTACCTTAAAATAATGGGAATTTCTGCATTTTTCCCCAAAATATGGGAAATTTCTGCATTTTGCCCAAAATAAGAAAAATTTCTGCAATTTTGAACCAAATAAAAGAAATTTCTGCCTTTTTGCCCCCAAATAAGGGGAATTTCAGCCTTTTTACCTCAAAATAAGGGGAATTTCTGCTTTTTTGCCACAAAATATTAGGAATTTCTGCCTTTTTGCCTTAAAATAAGAAAAATTTCTGCAATTTTGTACCAAAATAAAAGAAATTTTTGCCTTTTTGACCCAAAATAAGAAAATTTCTGCTTTTTTCTGAAATAAGTGAAATTTCTGCAATTTTGCCCCAAAATAAGTGAAATTTCTGAGTTTTGCCCGACAATAAGGAGAATTTCTGTCTTTTTGCCCCAACATATAGAAAATTTCTGCCTCTTTGCCCCACAATTAGGGGAATTTCTGCAATTTTGCTCCAAAATACGGGGAATTTCTGCCTTTTTTCCCGAAAATAAGAAGAATGCATACCTTTTTGCCATAAAAAATGGAAATTTCTTCATTTTTGCTCCAAAATAAGTGGAATTTCTGCTTTTTTGCCTCTAAATAAGAGGAATTTCGGTCTTTCTCCCCCAAAACAAAAGGAATTTCTGTCTTTTTTACCCCAAAATAAGGAAAATTTCTGACTTATTACTTTGAAGTAAGTGAAATTTCTGCAATTTTGCCCCAAAATAAGGGAAATTTCTGACTTTTTGCACCCAAATAAGGGGAATTTCAGACTTTTTACCTCAAAATAAGGGGAATTTCTGCATTTTGCCACAAAATATTAGGAATATCTGCCTTTCTGCCCCAAAATAAGGAAAATTTCTGACTTTTTGCCCTGAAATAAGTTAAATTTCTAAAATTTTTCCCAAAAACAAGGGAAATATCTACTTTTGGCACCAAAATAATGGGAATTTCTTACTTTTTGCCCCCAAATAATAGGAATTTCAGCCTTTTTACCTCAAAATAAAAGGAATTTCTTCATTTTTGCCCCAAAATATGGGAAATTTCTGCCTTTTTGCCCAAAATAAGAAAAATTTCTGCAATTTTGTACCAAAATAAAAGAAATTTCTACGTTTTTGCCTCCAAATAAGAAAAATTCTTCATTTTATCCTTGAAATAAGTGAAATTTCTGCAATTTGCCCCAAAAGAAGTGAAATTTCTGCAATTTTGCCCCAAAATAAGGGAAATTTCTGGAATTTTGCCCCAAAATAAGTGGAATAGCTGAGTTTTGCCCCAAAATAATGAGAATTTCTGTCTTTTTGCCCCAACATATAGGGAATTTCTGCCTTTTTGCCCCACAATTAGGGGAATTTCTGCAATTTTGCCCCAAAATACAGGGAATTTCTGCCTTTGTGTCCAAAATAAGAAGAATGCATACTTTTTGCCACAAAATAGGGAAATTTCTGCAATTTTGCTCCACAATAAGGGGAATTTCTGCTTTTTTGCCTCTAAATAAGTGGAATTACTCTCTTTTCTCCCCAAAACAAAGGGAATTTCTGTCTTTTTTGTCCCAAAATAAAAAAAAAATTTCTGACTTATTACCCTGAAATAAGTGAAATTTCTGCAATTTTGCCTCAAAATAAGAGAAATTTCTGCCTTTTTGCCCCCAAATAAGGAGAATTTCAGCATTTTTACCTCATCATAAGGGGAATTTCTGCATTTTGGCCCCAAAATATGGGGAATTTCTGCCTTTTTCCCCCAAAATAACTAAAATTTCTGCAATTTTGTACCAAAATAAAAGTAATTTCTGCTTTTTTTCCCCAAAATAAGAAAATTTCTGATATTTTTCTGAAATAAGTGAAATTTCTGCAATTTTGCGTCAAAATAATTGAAATTTCTGAGTTTTTCTCCAAAATAAGGGGAATTTCTGTCTTTTTGCCCCAACATATAGGGAATTTCTGCCATTTTGCCCCAAAATTAGAGGAATTTCTTCAATTTTGCTCCAAAATACGGGGAATTTCTGCCTTTTTGCCTGAAAATAAGAGGAATGCATACCTTTTTGCCATAAAAAAGGGCAATCTCCTCATTTTTGCTCCAAAATAAGGGGAATTTCTGCATTTTTGCCTCTAAATAAGTAAAATTTCTGTCTTTTTCCCACAAAACAAAGGGAATTTTTGTCTTTTTGCTTCAAAATAAGAAAAATTTCTGACTTATTACCCTGAAATAAGTGAAATTTCTTCAATTTTGCCCAAAAATAAGGGAAATTTCTGCCTTTTTGCCCCCAAATAAGGGGAATTTCAGCCTTTTTACCTCAAAATAAAAGGAATTTCTGCATTTTTGCCACAAAATATTAGGAATTTCTGCTTTTGTGCCCCAAAATAAGAAAAATTTCTGACTTTTTGCCCTGAAATAAGTTAAATTTCTATAATTTTTCCCCAAAATATGGGAAATGTCTGCTTTTTGCCCCAAAATAAGGGGAATTTCTTACTTTTTGCCCCCAAATAAGGGGAATTTCAGCATTTTTACCTCAAAATAATGGGAATTTCTGCATTTTAGCCCCAAAATATGGGAAATTTCTGCTTTTTGGCCCAAAATAAGAAAAATTACTGCAATTTTGTACCAAAATTATAGAAATCTCTGCATTTTTGCCCCCAAATAATGGGAATTTCAGCCTTTTTACCTCAAAATAAGGGGAATTTCTGCATTTTTGCCCTAAAATATGGGAAATTTCTGCCTTTTTGCCCCAAAATAATAAAAATTTCTGCAATTTTGTACCAAAATGAAAGAAATTTCTGCCTTTTTGCCCGAAAATAAGAAAATTTCTGCTTTTTTTCTGAAATAAGTGAAATTTCTGCAATTTTGCCCCAAAATAAGTGAAATTTCTGAGTTTTGCCCCACAATAAGGAGAATTTCTGTCTTTTTGCACCAACATATAGAAAATTTCTGCCTCTTTGCCCCACAATTAGGGGAATTTCTGCAATTTTGCTCCAAAATACGGGGAATTTCTGCCTTTTTGCCTGAAAATAATAAGAATGCATACCTTTATGCCATAAAAAATGGAAATTTCTTCATTTTTGCCCCAAAATAAGGGGAATTTCTGCTTTTTTGCCTCTAAATAAGTGGAATTTCTGTCTTTCTACCCCAAAACAAAAGGAATTTCTGTCTTTTTTACCCCAAAATAAAAAAATTTCAGACTTATTACTTTGAAGTAAGTGAAATTTCTGCAATTTTGCCCCAAAATAAGGGAAATTTCTGACTTTTTGCCCCCAAATAAGGGGAATTTCAGCCTTTTTACCTCAAAATAAGGGGAATTTCTGCATTTTGCCACAAAATATTAGGAATTTCTGCCTTTCTGCCCCAAAATAAGGAAAATTTCTGACTTTTTGCCCTGAAATAAGTTAAATTTCTAAAATTTTTCCCAAAAACAAGGGAAATGTCTGCTTTTGGCACCAAATTAATGGGAATTTCTTACTTTTTGCCCCCAAATAATAGGAATTTCAGCCTTTTTACCTCAAAATAAAAGGAATTTCTGCATTTTTGCCCCAAAATATGGGAAATTTCTGCCTTTTTGCCCAAAATAAGAAAAATTTCTGCAATTTTGTACCAAAATAAAAGAAATTTCTACGTTTTTGCCTCCAAATAAGAAAAATTCTTCATTTTATCCTTGAAATAAGTGAAATTTCTGCAATTTGCCCCAAAATAAGTGAAATTTCTGCAATTTTGCCCCAAAATAAGGGAAATTTCTGGAATTTTGCCCCAAAATAAGTGGAATTTCTGAGTTTTGCCCCAAAATAATGAGAATTTCTGTCTTTTTGCCCCAACATATAGGGAATTTCTGCATTTTTGCCCCACAATTAGGGGAATTTCTGAAATTTTGCTCCAAAATACGAGGAATTTCTGCCTTTTTGCCCGAAAATAAAAAGAATGCATAACTTTTTGCCATAAAAAAGGGAAATTTCTGAAATTTTGCTCCAAAATAAGGGCAATTTCTGCTTTTTTGCCTTTAAATAAGTGGAATTTATATCTTTTTTCCCCAAAACAAAGGGAATTTCTGTCTTTTTTGCCCCAAAATAAGGAAAATTTCTGAATTATTACCCTGAAATAAGTGATGTTTCTGCAATTTTGCCCCAAAATAAGAGAAATTTCTGCCTTTTTGCCTCCAAGTAAGGGAAATTTTAGCGTATTTCCCTCAAAATAAGGGGAATTTCTGCATTTTTGCCCCAAAATATGGGAAATTTCTGCCTTTTGGCCCCAAAATAAGAAAAATTTCTGCAATTTTGTACCAAAATAAAAAAATTTCTGCCTTTTTGCCCCAAAATAAGAAAATTTCTGCTTTTTTTCTGAAATAAGTGAAATTTCTGCAATTTTGCCCCAAAATAAGGGAAATTTCTGCCTTTTTGCCCCCAAATACGGGAAATTTCAGCCTTTTTACCTCAAAATAAGGGGAATTTCTGCATTTTTGCCCCAAAATATGGGAAATTTCTGCCTTTTGGCCCCAAAATAAGAAAAATTTCTGCAATTTTGTACCAAAATAAAAAAATTTCTGCCTTTTTGCCCCAAAATAAGAAAATTTCTGCTTTTTTTCTGAAATAAGTGAAATTTCTGCAATTTTGCCCCAAAATAAGGGAAATTTCAGCCTTTTTGCCCCCAAATACGGGAAATTTCAGCCTTTTTACCTCAAAATAAGGGGAATTTCTGCATTTTTGCACCAAAATATGGGAAATTTCTGACTTTTTGCCTCAAAAAAAAGAAAATTTCTTCTTTTTTCCATGAAATAAGTGAAATTTCTGCAATTTTGAGCCAAAATAAGTGAAATTTCTGCAATTTTGCCACAAAATAAAAGAAATTTCTGGAATTGTGCTCCAAAATAAGTGGAATTTCTGAGTTTTGCCCCAAAATAAAGAGAATTTCTAATTTTGCCCCAAAATATAGGGAATTTCTGACTTTTTGCCCCACAATTATGGGAATTTCTGAAATTTTGCTCCAAATTACAGGGAATTTCTGCCTTTTTGCCCAAAAATAAAAAGAATGCATACCCTTTTGCCATAAAAAAGGGAAATTTCTGCAATTTTGCTCCAAAATAAGGGGAATTTCTGCTTTTTTGCCTCTAAATAAGTGGAATTTCTGTCTTTTTCCCGCAAAACAAAGAGAATTTCTGTCTTTTTTGCTCCAAAATAAGGAAAATTTCTGACTTATTACCCTGAAATAAGTGAAATTTCTGCAATTTTGCCCCAAAATAAGAGAAATTTCTGCCTTTTTGCCCCCAAATAAGGGGAATTTCAGCCTTTTTACCTCAAAATAAGGGGAATTTCTGCATTTTTGCCAGAAAATATTAGGAATTTCTGCATTTTGCACAAAATAAAGAAAATTTCTGTTTTTTTTCTCTGAAATAAGTGAAATTTCTGCAATTTTGCCCCAAAATAACTGAAATTTCTGCAATTTTGCCCCAAAATTAGGGAAATTTCTGGAATTTTGCCCCAAAATACGTGCAATTTCTGAGTTTTGCCCCAAAATAAGGAGAATTTCTGTCTTTTTGCCCCAACATATAGGCAATTTCTGCCTTTTTGCCCCACAATTAAGGGAATTTCTGCAATTTTGCTCAAAAATAAAGGGAATTTCTGCTTTTTAGCCTGAATATAAGGAGAATGTATAGCTTTTGCCACAAAAAAGAAAAATTCATTTTTGCTCCAAAATAAAAGGAATTTCTGCTTTTTTGCCTCCAAAAATGTGGAATTTCTGTCTTTTTCCCCTAAAAACAAAGGGAATTTCTGTCTTTTTTGCCCCAAAATAAGGAAAATTTCTGACTTATTACCCTGAAATAAGTGAAATTTCTGAAATTTTGCCCCAAAATAAGGGAAATTTCTGCCTTTTTGCCCCCAAATAAGGGGAATTTCAGCCTTTTTACCTCAAGATATTGGGAAATTCTGCATTTTTTCCCCAAAATATGAGAAATTTCTGCCTTTTTGACCCAAAATAAGAAAAATTTCTGCAATTTTGTACCAAGATAAAAGAAATTTCTGCCTTTTTGCCCCAAAATAAGAAAATTTCTGCTTTTTTTTCTGAAATAAGTGAAATTTCTGCAATTTTGCCCCAAAATAAGTGAAATTTCTGCAATTTTGCCACAAAATAAAAGAAATTTCTGGAATTTTGCCCCAAAATAAGTGGAATTTCTGAGTTTTGCCACAAAATAAGGAGAATTTCTGTCTTTTTGCCGCAACATATAGGGAATTTCTGCCTTTTTGCCCCACAATTAGGGGAATTACTGCAATTTTGCTCCAAAATACAGAAAATTTCTGCCTTTTGGCTGGAAAATAAGAAGAATGCATAACTTTTTGCCATAAAAAAGGTAAATTTCTTCATTTTTGTTCCAAAATAATGGGAATTTCTGCTTTTTTGCTTCTAAATAAGCAGAATTTCTGTCTTTTTCCCCCAAAACAAAGGGAATTTCGGTCCATTTTGCCCCATAATAAAGAATATTTCTGATTATTACCCTGAAATAAGTGAAATTTCTGCAATTTTGCCCCAAAATAAGAGAAAATTTCTGCTTTTTTGCCCCCAAATAAGGGGAATTTCAGCCTTTTTACCTCAAAATAAGGGGAATTTCTGCATTTTTGCCACAAAATATTAGGAATTTCTGCCTTTTTGCTCCAAAATAAAGGGAAATTTCTGGAATTTTGCCCCCAAAATAAGTGGAATTTCTGAGTTTTGCCCCAAAGTAAGGAGAATTTCTGCCTTTTTGCCCCAACATATAGGGAATTTCTGACTTTTTGCCCCACAATTAGGGGAATTTCTGCAATTTTGCTCTAAAATACGAGGAATTTCTGCCTTTTTGCCCGAAAATAAGAAAAATGCATACCTTTTTGCCATAAAAAGGGAAATTTCTTAATTTTTGCTCCAAAATAAGGGGAATTTCTGCTTTTTGCCACTAAATATTTGGAATTTCTGTATTTCTCTCCCAAAACAAAAAGAATTTCTGTCTTTTTTGCCGCAAAATAAATAAAATTTCTGACATATTACTTTGAAGTAAGTGAAATTTCTGCAATTTTGCCCCAAAATAATGGAAATTTCTGACTTTTTGCCCCCAAATAAAGGGAATTTCAGCATTTTTTCTCAAAATAAGGGGAATTTCGGCATTTTTGCTACAAAATATTAGGAATTTCTGCCTTTTTGCCCCAAAAGAAAGGAAATTTCTGGAATTTTGCCACAAAATAAGTGGAATTTTTGAGTTTTGCCCCAAAATAAAGAGAATTTCTGTCTTTTTGACCCAACATATAGGGAATTTCTGCATTTTTGCCCCACAATTCGGGGAATTTCTGCATTTTTGCTTTACAATTCGGGGAATTTCTGCAATTTTGCTATAAAATACGGTGTATTTCTGCCTTTTTGCCCGAAAATAAGAAGAATGCACTCCTTTTTGGAATAAAAAAGGGAAATTTCTTCATTTTTGCTTCAAAATAAGATGAATTTCTGCTTTTTTGCCACAAAATATGAGAAATTTCTGCCATTTTGCCCCGAAATAAGATAAATTCTGCTTTTTTTTTCTGAAATAAGTGAAATTTATGCAATTTTGCCCCAAAATAAGTGAACATTCTGCAATTTTGCCCCAAAATAAGGGAAATTTCTGAAATTTTGCCCCAAAATAAGTGGAATTTCTGAGTTTTGCCCCAAAATAAGGTGAATTTCTGTAATTTTGCCCCAATATAGGAAATTTCTGCCTTTTTTCCCCACAAATAGGGGAATTTCTGCAATTTTGCTCCAAAATACGAGGAATTTCAACCTTTTTGCCTGAAAATAAGAAGAATGCATTTCTTTTTGCCATAAAAAAGGGAAATTTCTTCATTTTTACTCCAAAATAAGGGGAATTTCTGCTTTTTTGCATCTAAATAAGTAAAATTTCTGTATTTTCCCCCCAAAACAAAGGGAATTTCTGTCTTTTATGCCCCAAAATAAGGAAAATTTCTTACTTATTACCCTAAAATAAGTGAAATTTCTGCAATTTTGCCCCAAAATAAGGGAAATTTCTGCAATTTTGCCCCAAAATAAGGGAAATTTCTGGAATTTTGCCCCCAAATAAGTGGAATTTCTGAGTTTTGCCCCAAAATAAAAAGAAATTCTGTCTTTTTGCCCCAACATATAGGGAATTTCTGCCTTTTTGCCTCACAAATAGAAGAATTTCTGCAATTTTGCTCCAAAATACGGGGAATTTCTGCCTTTTTGCCTGAAAATAAGAAGAATGCATTCCTTTTTTTCCATAAAAAAAGAAAAATTTCTTCATTTTTGCTTCAAAATAAGGAGAATTTCTGCTTTTTTGCCTCTAAATAAGTAAAATTTCTGTCTTTTTCCCACAAAACAAAGGGAATTTCTGTGTTTTTGCTGCAAAAAAAGAAAAATTTTTGACTTATTACCCTGAAATAAGTTAAATTTCTGCAATTTTGCTTCAAAATAAGGGAAATTTCTGCCTTTTTGCCCCCAAATAAGGGGAATTTCAGCCTTTTTACCTCAAAATAAGGGGAATTTCTGCATTTTTGCCACAAAATATTAGGAATTTCTGCCTTTCTGCCCCAAAATGAGGATAATTTCTGACTTTTTGCCCTGAAATAAGTTAAATTTCTAAAATTTTCCCCAAAATAAGTGAAATGTCTGCTTTTTGCCCAAAAATAAGAGGAATTTCTTACTTTTTGCCCCCAAATAAGGGGAATTTCAGCCTTTTTACTTCAAAATAAGGGGAATTTCTGCATTTTTGCCCCAAAATATGGGAAATTTCTGATTTTGCCCAAAATAAGAAAAATTTTTGCAATTTTGTACCAAAATAAAAGAAATTTCTGCCTTTTTGCCCCCAAATAAGGGGAATTTGAGCCTTTTTACCTCAAAATATGGGGAATTTCTGCATTTTTGCCACAAAATATTAAGAATTTCTGCCTTTTGCCCTAAAATAAGAAAAATTTCTGCAATTTTGTACCAAAATAAAAGCAATTTCTGCCTTTTTGATCCAAAATAAGAAAATTTCTGCTTTTTTTCTGAAATAAGTGAAATTTCTGCAATTTTGCCCCAAAATAAGTGAAATTTCTCAGTTTTGCCCCAAAGTAAGGAGAATTTCTGTCTTTTTGCCCCAACATATAGGGAATTTCTGCGTTTTCTAGCCACAATTAGAGGAATTTCTGCAATTTTGCTGCAAAATACAGGAAATTTCTTCCTTTTTGTCCGTAAATAAGAAGAATGCATACCTTTTTGCCATAAAAAAGTGAAATTTCTTCATTTTTGTTCCAAAATAAGAAGAATTTCTGCTTTTTTGCCTCTAAATAAGTGGAATTTCTGTCTTTTCCCCCCAAAACAAAGGGATTTTCTGTTTTTTGGCCCCAAAATAAGGAAAATTTCTGACTTATTACCCTGAAATAAGTGAAATTTCTGCAATTTTTTCCCAAAATAAAAGAAAATTCTGCCTTTTTGCACCCAAATAAGGGGAATTTCAGCTTTTTTACCTCAAAATAAGAGGAATTTCTGCATTTTTGCCACAAAATATGAGAAATTTCTTCTCTTTTGCCCCAAAATAAGAAAATTTCTGCTTTTTTTCCCTGAAATACGTGAAATTTCTGCAATTTTGCCCCAAAATAAGTAAAATTTTTGCAATTCTGCCCCCAAAATAAGGGAAATTTCTGCAATTTTGCCCCAAAATAAGTGGAATTTCTGAGTTTTGCCCCAAAATAAAAAGAATTTCTGTCTTTTTGCCCCAACATATAGAGAATTTCAGCCTTTTTGCCCCACAATTAGGGGAATTTCTGCAATGTTGCTCCAAAATACAGGAAATTTCTGCCTTTGTGTCCAAAATAAGAAGAATGCATACCTTTTTGCCACAAAAAAGAGAAATTTCTGCAATTTTGCTCCAAAATAAGGGGAATTTCTGCTTTTTTGCCTTTATATAAGTAAAATTTCTGTCTTTTTCCCCCAAAACTAAGGGAATTTCTGTCTTTTTGCTTCAAAATAAGAAAAATTTCTGATTTATTACCCTGAAATAAGTGAAATTTCTTCAATTTTGCCCCAAAATAAGGGAAATTTCTGCCTTTTTGCCCCCAAATAATGGGAATTTCAGCCTTTTTACCTCAAAATAATAGGAATTTCTGCATTTTTGCCACAAAATATTAGGAATTTCTGCCTTTTTCCCACAAAATAAGGAAAATTTCTGACTTTTTGCCCTGAAATAAGTTAAATTTCTAAAATTTTTCCCCAAAATATGGGAAATGTCTGCTTTTCGCCCCAAAATAAAGGGAATTTCTTACTTTTTGCCCCCAAATAAGGGGAATTTCAGCCTTTTTACCTCAAAATAATGGAAATTTCTGCATTTTTGCATCAAAATATGGCAAATTTCTGTTTTTTTGCCCAAAATAATGGAAATTTCTGCATTTTTGCCCCAAAATATGGGAAATTTCTTCCTTTTTGCCTCCAAATAATGGGAATTTCAGCCTTTTTACCTCAAAATAAGGGGAATTTCTGCATTTTTTGCCTCAAAATATGGGAAATTTCTGCCTTTTTGCCCCAAAATAAGAAAAATTTCTGCAATTTTGTACAAAAATAAAAGAAATTTGTGCCTTTTTGCCCCAAAATAAAAAAATTTCTGCTTTTTTTCTGAAATAAGTGAAATTTCTGCAATTTTGCCCCAAAATAAGGAAAATTTCTGCCTTTATGCCCCCAAATACGGGGAATTTAAGCCTTTTTACCTCAAAATAAGGGGAATTTCTGCATTTTTGCCCCAAAATATGGGAAATTTCTGCCTTTTTGCCCCGAAATAAGAAAATATCTGCTTTTTTCCATGAAATAAGTGAAATTTCTGCAATTTTGCCAAAAAATAAGTGAAATTTCTGCAATTTTGCAACACAATAAAAGAAATTTCTGGAATTTTGTCCCAAAATAATTGGAATTTCTGAGTTTTGCTCCAAAATAAGGAGAATTTCTGTCTTTTTGCCCCAAAATAAGGAAAATTTCTGACTTATTACCCTGAAATAAGTGAAATTTCTGCAACTTTGCCCCAAAATAAGAGAAATTTCTGCCTTTTTTTCCCGAATAAGGGGAATTTCAGCCTTTTTACCTCAAAATAAAGGGACTTTCTGCATTTTTGCCACAAAATATTAGGAATTTCTGCATTTTGCCAAAAAATAAAAAAAAATTTCTGCCTTTTTTCCCTGAAATAAGTGAAATTTCTGCAATTTTGCCCCAAAATAAGTGAAATTTCTGCAATTTTGCCCCCAAATAAGGGAAACTTCTGGAATTTTTCCTTAAAATAAGTGGAATTTCATTGTTTTGCCCCAAAATAAGGAGAATTTCTGTCTTTTTGCCCTAACATATAGGGAATTTCTGCCTTTTTGCCACACAATTAGGGGAATTTCTGCAATTTTGCTCCAAAATAAAGGGAATTTCTGCTTTTTAGCCTGAAAATAAGGGGAATGTATACCTTTTGCCACAAAAAAGGGAAATTTCTTCATTTTTGCTTTAAAATAAAAGGAATTTCTGCTTTTTTACCTTCAAAAATGTGGAATTTCTGTCTTTTTCCCCTAAAAACAAAGGGAATTTCTGTCTTTTTGCCCCAAAATAAAGAAAATTTTTGACTTATTACCCTGAAATAAGTGAAATTTCTGAAATTTTGCCCCAAAATAAGGGAAATTTCTGCCTTTTTGCCCCCAAATAAGGGGAATTTCAGCCTTTTTACCTCAAGATAATGATAATTTCTGCATTTTTGCCCCAAAATATGGGATATTTCTGCCTTTTTGCCCCAAAATAAGAAAAATTTCTGCAATTTTGTACCAAGATGAAAGAAATTTCTGCCTTTTTGCGCCAAAATAAGAAAAATCCTGCTTTTTTTTCTGAAATAAGTGAAATTTCTGCAATTTTGCCCCAAAATAAGGGAAATTTCTGGAATTTTGCCCCAAAATAAGTGGAAATTCTGAGTTTTGCTCCAAAATAAGGAGAATTTCTGTCTTTTTGCCCCAACATATAGGGAATTTCTGCCTTTTTGCCCCACAATTAGGGGAATTTCTTCATATTTGCTCCAAAATAACGTGGAATTTCTGCCTTTTTGCCCGAAAATAAAAAGAATGCATAACTTTTTGCAATAAAAAAGGAAATTTCTGCAATTTTGCTCCAAAATAAGGGGAATTTCTGCTTTTTTGCCTCTAAATAAGTGGAATTTCAGTCTTTTTCCCCCAAAACAAAGAGAATTTCTGTCTTTTTTGCCCCAAAATAAGGAAAATTTCTGACTTATTACCCTGAAATAAGTGAAATTTCTGCAATTTTGCCCCAAAATTTGAGAAATTTCTGACTTTTTGCCACCGAATAAGGGGAATTTCAGCCTTTTTTACCTCAAAATAAAAGGAATTTCTATTTTTGCCACAAAATATTAGGAATTTCTGCATTTTGCCCAAAAATAAAAAAAATTTCTGCCTTTTTTCCCTGAAATAAGTGAAATTTCTCCAATTTTGCCCCAAAATAAATGAAATTTCTGCAATTTTGCCCGAAAATAAGGGAAATTTCTGGAATTTTGCTCCAAAATAAGTGGAATTTCAGAGTTTTGCCCCAAAATAAGGAGAATTTCTGACTTTTTGCCCTAACATATAGGGAATTTCTGCCTTTTTGCCCCACAATTAGGGGAATTTCTGCAATTTTGCTCCAAAATAAAGGGAATTTCTGCTTTTTAGCCTGAAAATAAGGGGAATGTATACCTTTTGCCACAAAAAAGGGAAATTTCTTCATTTTTGCTCCAAAATAAAAGAAATTTCTGCTTTTTTGCCTTCAAAAATGTGGAATTTCTGTCTTTTTCCCCTTAAAACAAAGGGAATTTCTGTCTTTTTTGCCCCAAAATTAAGAAAATTTCTGACTTATTACCCTGAAATAAGTGAAATTTCTGAAATTTGCCCCAAAATAAGGGAAATTTCTGCCTTTTTCCCCCCAAATAAGGGGAATTTCAGCCTTTTTACCTCAAGATAATGATAATTTCTGCATTTTTGCCCCAAAATATGGGATATTTCTGCCTTTTTGCCCCAAAATAAGAAAAATGTCTGCAATTTTCTACCAAGAGAAAAGAAATTTCTGCCTTTTTGCCCCAAAATAAGAAAATTTCTGCTTTTTTTTCTGAAATAAGTGAAATTTCTGCAATTTTGCCCCAAAATAAAGGAAATTTCTGGAATTTTGCCCCAAAATAAGTGGAATTTCTGAGTTTTGCCCCCAAATAAGGAGTATTTCTGTCTTTTTGCCCCAACATATAGGGAATTTCTGCCTTTTTGCCCCACAATTAGGGGAATTTCTGCAATTTTGCTCCAAAATACGGAAAATTTCTGCCTTTTTGCTGGAAAATAAGAAGAATGCATAACTTTTTGCCATAAAAAGGGAAATTTTTTCATTTTTGCTCCAAAATAAGGGGAATTTCTGCTTTTTTGCTCCTAAATAAGTAGAATTTCTATCTTTTTCCCCCAAACAAAGGGAATATCTGTCCTTTTTGCCCCAAAATAAGGAATATTTCTGATTATTACCCTGAAATAAGTGAAATTTCTGAAATTTTGCCCCAAAATGAGAGAAAATTTCTGCTTTTTTGCCCCCAAATAAGGGGAATGTCAGCCTTTTTACCTCAAAATAAAGGGAATTTCGGCATTTTTGCTACAAAATATTAGGAATTTCTGCTTTTTTGCCCCAAAAGAAGAGAAATTTCTGGAATTTTGCCCCAAAATAAGTGGAATTTCTGAGTTTTTCCCCAAAATAAGGAGAATTTCTGTCTTTTTGACCCAACATATAGGGAATTTCTGCCTTTTTGCCCCACAATTAGGGGAATTTCTGCAATTTTGCTATAAAATACGATGACTTTCTGCCTTTTTGCCCGAAAATAAGAAGAATGCATTTATTTGGCATATAAAAGGGAAATTTCTTTATTTTTGCTCCAAAATAAGGGGAATATCTGCTTTTTTGCCACAAAATATGAGAAATTACTGCCTTTTTGCCCCAAAATGAGACAAATTCTGCTTTTTTTCCCAGAAATAAGTGAAATTTCTGCAATTTTGCCCCAAAATAAGTGAAATTTCTGCAATTTTGCCCCAAAATAAGGGAAATTTCTGGAATTTTGCCACAAAATACAGGGAATTTCTGCCTTTTTGCCTGAAAATAAGAAGAATGCATTACTTTTTGCCATAAAAAATGGAAATTTCCTCATTTTTGCTCCAAAATAAGAGGAATTTCTGCTTTTTTGCCTCTAAATAAGTAAAATTTCTGTCTTTTTCCCACAAAACAAAGAAAATTTCTGTCTTTTTTGCCGCAAAATAAGAAAAAATTTTGACTTATTACCCTGAAATAAGTGAAATTTTTGCAATTTTGCCCCAAAATAATGGAAATTTCTGCCTTTTTGCCCCAAAATAAGAAAATTTCTGAATTTTTTCCGTGAAATAAGTGAAATTTCTGCACTTTTGCCCCAAAATAAGTGAAATTTTTGCAATTTTGCCCCAAAATAAGTGGAATTTCTGAGTTTTGCCCCAAAATAAGGAGAATTTCTGTCTTTTTGCCCCAACATATAGGGAATTTCTGCCTTTTTTCCCCACAATTAGAGAAATTTCTGCAATTTTGCTCCAAAATACAGGGAACTTCTGCCTTTTTATTCAAAATAAGAAGAATTCATTCCTTTTTGCCACAAAAAAGGGAAATTTCTGCAATTTTGCTCCAAAATAAGGTGAATTTCTGCTTTTTTGCCTCTAAAAGTGGAATTACTCTCTTTTCCCCCCAAAACAAAGGGAATTTCTGTCTTTTTTGTCCCAAAATAAAAAAAATTTCTGACTTATTACCCTGAAATAAGTGAAATTTCTGCAATTTTGCCTCAAAATAAGGGAAATTTCTGCTTTTTTGCCCCCAAATAAGGGGAATTTCAGCCTTTTTACCTCAAAATAAGGGGGATTTCTGCATTTTTGCCCAAAAATATGGGAAAGTTCTGCCTTTTTGCCCCAAAATAAGAAAAATTTCTGCAATTTTGTACTAAAATAAAAGTAATTTCTTCCTTTTTGCCCCAAAATAAGAAAATTTCTTTTTTTTTTACTGAAATAAGTGAAATTTCTGCAATTTTGCCCAAAAATAAGTGAAATTTCTGAGTTTTGCCCCACAATAAGGAGAATTTCTGTCTTTTTGCCCCAACATAGAGGGAATTTCTGCCTTTTTCCCCACAATTAGAGGAATTTCTGCAATTTTGCTCCAAAATACGGGGAATTTTTGCCTTTTTGCCCGAAAATAAGAATGCATACCTTTTTGCCATAAAAAAGGAAATTTCTTCATTTTTGCTCCAAAATAAGGGGAATTTCTTCTTTTTTGCCTCTAAATAAGTGGAATTTCTATCTTTTTCCCCCAAAACAGAGGGAATTTCTGTATTTTTTGCCCCAAAATAAGGAAAATTTCTGAAGTATTACCCTGTAATAAGTGAAATTTCTGCAATTTTGCCCCAAAATAAGGGAAATTTCTGCCTTTTTGCCCCCAAATAAGGGGAATTTCATTCTTTTTACCTCAAAATAAGGGGAATTTCTGCATTTTTGCCACAAAATATTAAGAATTTTTGGCTTTTTGCCCCAAAATAAAAAAATTTTCTGCTTTTTTCCCTGAAATAAGTGAAATTTCTGCAATTTTGCCCCAAAATAAGTGAAATTTCTGCAATTTTGCCCCAAAATAAGGGAATTTTCTGGAATTTTGCCCCAAAATAAGTGGAATTTCAGAGTTTTGCCCCAAATAAGGAGAATTTCTGTATTTTTGCCCAAACATATAGGGAATTTCTGCCTTTTTGCCCCACAATTAGGGGATTTTCTGCAATTTTGCTCCAAAATAAAGGGAATATCTGCTTTTTAGCCTGAAAATAAGGGGAATGTATACCTTCTGCCACAAAAAAGAGAAATTTCTTCATTTTTGCTCCAAAATAAAAGGAATTTCTGCTTTTTTGCCTCTAAAAATGTGGAATTTCTGTCTTTTTCCCCTAAAAACAAAGGGAATTTCTGTCTTTTTTGCCCCAAATAAGGAAAATTTCTGACTTATTACCCTGAAATAAGTGAAATTTCTGAAATTTTGCCCCAAAATAAGGGAAATTTCTGCCTTTTTGCCCCCAAATAAGGGGAATTTCAGCCTTTTTACCTCAAGATAATGGGAATTTCTGCATTTTTGCCCCCAAATACGGGGAATTTCAGCCTTTTTAAATCAAAACAAGGGGAATTTCTGCATTTTTGCCCCAAATATGGGAAATTTCTGCTATTTTGCCCCAAAATAAGAAAATTTCTGCTTTTTTCCATGAAATAAGTGAAATTTCTGCAATTTTGCCCCAAAATAAGTGAAATTTCTGCAATTTTGCTTCAAAATAAGGGAAATTTCTGGAATTTTGCCTCAAAATAAGTGGAATTTCTAAGTTTTGCCCTAAAATAAGGAGAATTTCGGTCTTTTTGGCCCCCAAATAAGGGGAATTTCAGCCTTTTTACCTCAAAATAAAGGGAATTTCTGCATTTTTGCCACAAAATATTAGGAATTTCTGAATTTTTGCCCCAAAATAAGGGAAATTTCTGTATTTTACCCCAAAATAAGTGGAATTTCTGAGTTTTGCCCCATAATTTGGAGAATTTCTGCCTTTTTGCCCCAACATATAGGGAATTTCTACCTTTTTGCCCGACAATTAGGGGAATTTCTGCAATTTTGCTCTAAAATACGAGGAATTTCTGCCTTTTTGCCCGAAAATAAGAAGAATGCATACCTTTTTGCCATAAAAAGGGAAATTTCTTCATTTTTGCTCCAAAATAAGGGGAATTTCTGCTTTTTGCCTCTAAATAAGTGGAACTTCTGTCTTTCTCCCCCAAAACAAAAAGAATTTCTGTCTTTTTTGCCCCAAAATATATAAAATTCTGATTTATTACTTTGAAGTAAGTGAAATTTCTGCAATTTTGCCCCAAAATAATGGAAATTTCTCCTTTTTTGCCCCCAAATAAAGGGAATTTCCGCCTTTTTACCTGAAAATAAGGAGAATTTCGGCATTTTTGCTACAAAATATTAGGAATTTCTGCCTTTTTGCCCGAAAAGAAGGGAAATTTCTGGAATTTTGCCCAAAATAAGTGGAATTTCTGAGTTTTGCCCCAAAATAAAGAGAATTTCTGTCTTTTTGACCCAACATATAGGGAATTTCAGCCTTTTTCCCCCACAATTAGGGGAATGTCTGCAATTTTGCTATAAAATACGGTGAATTTTTGCCTTTTTGCTCGAAAATAAGAAGAATGCATACCTTTTTGCCATAAAAAGGGAAATTTCTTCATTTCTGCTCCAAAATAAGGGGAATTTCTGCTTTTTTCCTCTAAATAAGTGGAATTTCTGTCTTTTTCCCTAAAACAAAAGGAATTTCTGTCTTTTTTACCCCAAAATAAGGAAAATTTCTGACTTATTACTTTGAAGTAAGTGAAATTTCTGCAATTTTGCCCCAAAATAAGGGAAATTTCTGCCTTTTTGCCCCCAAATAAGGGGAATTTCAGCCTTTTTACCTCAAAATATGGGGGATTTCAGCATTTTTGCCACAAAATATTAGGAATTTTTACCTTTCTGCCCCAAAATAGGGAAAATATCTGACTTTTTGCTCTGAAATAAGTTAAATTTCTAAAATTTTTCCCGAAAATAAGGGAAATGTCTGTTTTTGGCACCAAAATAATGGGAATTTCTTACTTTTTGCCCCCAAATAATAGGAATTTCAGCCTTTTTACCTCAAAATAAAAGGAATTTCTGCATTTTTGCCCAAAAATATGGTAAATTTCTGCCTTTTTGCCCAAAATAAGAAAAATTTCTGCAATTTTGTACCAAAATAAAAGAAATTTCTGCCTTTTTGCCTCAAAATAAGGAAATTTCTGCATTTTTTTCTCTGAAATAAGTGAAATTTCTGGAATTTTGCCCCGAAATAGGTGGAATTTCTGTCTTTTGCCCCAAAATAAGGAGAATTTCTGTCTTTTTGCCCCACAATTAGGGGATTTCTGAAATTTTGCTCCAAAATACGAAGAATTTCTGCCTTTTTGCCCGAAAATAAAAGAATGCATAATTTTTTGCCATAAAAAAGGGAAATTTCTTCATTTTTGCTCCAAAATAAGGGGAATTTCTGCTTTTTTGCCTCTAAATAAGTAGAATTTCTGTCTTTTCCCCCCAAAACAAAGAGTATTTCTATTTTTTGGCCCCAAAATAAGGAAAATTTCTGACTTATTACCCTGAAATAGATGAAGTTTCTGAAATTTTGCCCCAAAATAAGAGAAATTTCTGACTTTTTGCCTCCAAATAAGGGGAATTTGAGCCTTTTTACCTCAAAATAAAGGGAATTTCTGCATTTTTGCCCCAAAATATGGGAAATTTCTGTTTTTTGGCCACAAAATAAGAAAAATTTCTGCAATTTTGTACAAAAATAAAAAAAATTTCTGCCTTTTTGCCCCAAAATAAGAAAATTTCTGCTTTTTTTGAAATAATTGAAATTTCTGCAATTTTGCCCCAAAATAAGTGTAATTTCTGAGTTTTGCCCCAAAATAAGGAGAATTTCTGTCTTTTTGCCCCAACATATAGGGAATTTCTGCATTTTTGCCCAACAATTAGGGGAATTTCAGCAATTTTGCTTTAAAATATGGGGAATTTCTGCCTTTTTGTCCGAAAATGAGAAGAATGCATACCTTTTTGCCATAAAAAAGTGAAATTTCTTCATTTTTGCTCCAAAATAAGGGGAATTTCTGCTTTTTTGCCTCTAAATAAGGGAAATTTCTGTCCTTTTCCCGCAAAACAAAGGGATTTTCTGTCTTTTTTGCCCCAAAATAAGGAAAATTTCTGACTTTTTACCCTTAAATAAGTGAAATTTCTGCAATTTTGCGCCAAAATATGGGAAATTTCTGCCTTTTGCCCCAAAATAAGAAAATTTCTGCTTTTTTCCATGAAATAAGTGAAATTTCTGCAATTTTGCCCCAAAATAAGTGGCATTTCTGAGTTTTGCCCCAAAATAAGGAGACTTTCTGTCTTTTTGCCCCAACATATAGGGAATTTCTGCCTTTTTGCCCCAAAATTAGGGGAATTTCTGCAATTTTGCTCCTAAATACGAGGAATTTCTGCCTTTTGACCGAAAATAAGAAGAATGCATACCTTTTTGCCATAAAAAAGGGAAATTTCTGCAATTTTGCTCCAAAATAATAGAAATTTCTGCTTTTTTTGCCTCCAAAAATGTGGAATTTCTGTCTTTTTCCCCTAAAAACAAAGGAAATTTCTGTCTTTTTTGCCCCAAAATAAGGAAAGTTTCTGACTTATTACCCTGAAGTAAGTGAAATTTCTGCAATTTTGCCCAAAAATAAGGGAAATTTCTGCCTTTTTGCCCCCAAATAAGGGGAATTTCAGCCTTTTTACCTAAAGATAATGGGAATTTCTGCATTTTTGCCCCAAAATATCGGAAATTTCTGACTTTTTGCCCCAAAATAAAAAAATTTCTGCAATTTTGTACCAAGATAAAAGAAATTTCTGCCTTTTTGCCCCAAAATAAGAAAATTTCTGCTTTTTTTTCTGAAATAAGTGAAATTTCTACAATTTTGCCCCAAAATAAGTGAAATTTCTGCAATTTTGCCCCAAAATAAGTGGAATTTCTGAGTTTTGCCCCAAAATAAGGAGAATTTCTGTCTTTTTGCCCCAACATATAGGGAATTTCTGCCTTTTTGCCCCATAATTAGGGGAATTTCTGAAATTTTGCTCCAAAATACGGAAAATTTCTGCCTTTTTGCTGGAAAATAAGAAGAATGCATAACTTTTTGCTATAAAAAAGGGAAATTTCTTCATTTTTGCTCCAAAATAATGGGAATTTCTGCTTTTTTGCTTCTGAATAAGTAGAATTTCTGTCTTTTTCCCCCAAAACAAAGGGAATTTCTGTCTTTTTGCCCCAAAATAAGGAATATTTCTGATTATTACCCTGAAAAAAGTGAAATTTCTGAAATTTTGCCCCGAAATAAGAAAAAATTTCTGCTTTTTTGCCAAAAATAAAAGGAATTTTAGCCTTTTTACCTCGAAATAAGGGGAAATTCTGCATTTTTGCCACAAAATATTAGGAATTTCTGCCTTTTTGGCCCAAAATAATGAAAATTTCTATTTTGCCCCAAAATAAGTGGAATTTCTGAGTTTTGCCCCAAAATAAAGAGAATTTCTGCCTTTTTGCCCCAACATATAGGGAATTTCTGCCTTTTTGCCCCACAATTAGGAGAATTTCTGAAATTTTGCTCTATAATACGAGGAATTTCTGCCTTTTTGCCCGAAAATAAGAAGAATGCATACCTTTTTGCTATAAAAAGGGAAATTTCTTCATTTTTGCTCCAAAATAAGAGGAATTTCTGCTTTTTTGCCTCTAAATTAGTGGAATTTCTCTTTTTCTACCCGAAAACAAAGGGAATTTCTTTTTTTTTTACCCCAAAATAAGGAAAATTTCTGACTTATTACTTTGAAGTAAGTGAAATTTCTGCAATTTTGCCCCAAAATAAGGGAAATTTCTGCCTTTTTGCCCCCAAATAAGGGGAATTTCAGCCTTTTTACCTCAAAATAAGGGGAATTCCTGCATTTTTGCCACAAAATATTAGGAATTTCTGCCTTTCTGCCCCAAAATAAGGAAAATTTCTGACTTTTTGCCCTGAAATAAGTTAAATTCCTAAAATTTTTCCCGAAAATAAGAGAAATGTCTGCTTTTGGCACCAAAGTAATGGGAATTTCTTACTTTTTGCCCCCAAATAAGAGGAATTTCAGCCTTTTTACCTCAAAATAAAAGGAATTTTTGCATTTTTGCCCCAAAATATGGGAAATTTCTGCCTTTTTGCCCAAAATAAGAAAAATTTCTGCAATTTTGTACCAAAATAAAAGAAATTTCTGCCTTTTTGTCTCAAAATAATGAAAATTTCTGCATTTTTTCCCTGAAATAAGTGAAATTTCTGCAATTTCGCCGCAAAATAAGTGAAATTTCTGCAATTTTTCCCCAAAATAAGGGAAATTTCTGGAATTTTGCCCCAAAATAAGTGGAATTTCTGAGTTTTCCTCCAAAATAAGGAGAATTTCTGTCTTTTTGCCCCAACATATAGGGAATTTCTGCCTTTTTGCCCCACAATTAGGGGAATTTCTGAAATTTTGCTCCAAAATACGGGGAATTTCTGCCTTTTTGCCCGAAAATAAAAAGAATGCATAACTTTTTGCCATAAAAAAGGGAAATTTCTTCATTTTTGCTCCAAAATATGGGGAATTTCTGCTTTTTTGACTCTAAATAAGTGGAATTTCTGTCCTTTTCCACCAAAACAAAGGGAATTTCTGTCTTTTTTGCCCCAAAATAAGGAAAATTTCTGACTTATTTCCCTGAAATAAGTGAAATTTCTGCAATTTTGCACCAAAATAAGGGAAATTTCTGCCTTTTTGCCCCCAAATAAGGGGAATTTCAGCCTTTTTACCTCAAAATAAAAGGAATTTCTGCATTTTTGCCCCAAATAATGGGAAATTTCTGCCTTTTGCGCCAAAATAAGAAAATTTCTGCTTTTTTCCATGAAATAATTGAAATTTCTGATATTTTTCCCCAAAATAAGTGAAATTTCTGCAATTTTGCCCCAAAATAAGAGAAATTTCTGGAATTTTGCCCCAAAATAAGTGGAAATTCTGAGATTTGCCCCAAAATAAGGAGACTGTCTGTCTTTTTGCACCAACATTTAGGGAATTTCTGCCTTTTTGCCCCAAAGTTAGGGGAATTTCTGCAATTTTGCTCCAAAATACGAGGAATTTCTGCCTTTTGACCGAAAATAAGAAGAATGCATACCTTTTTGCCATAAAAAAGGGAAATTTCTGCAATTTTGCTCCAAAATAAGGGGAATTGCTGCTTTTTTGCCTCTAAATAAGTGGAATTTCTGTCTTATTCTCCCAAAACAAAGAGAATTTCTGTCTTTTTTGCCCCAAAATAAGGAAAATTTCTGACTTATTACCCTGAAATAAGTGAAATTTCTCAATTTTCCCCAAAATAATAGAAATTTCTGCCTTTTTGCCCCCAAATAAGGGGAATTTCAGGCTTTCTACCTCAAAATAAGGGGAATTTCTGCATTTTTGTCACAAAATATTAGGAATTTCTGCATTTTGCCCAAAAATAAGGAAAATTTCTGCCTATTTTCCCTGAAATAAGTGAAATTTCTGCAATTTTGCCCCAAAATTAGTGAAATTTCTGCAATTTTGCCCCAAAATAAGTGAAAATTTCTGCAATTTTGACCCAAAATAAGGGAAATTTCTGGAATTTTGCTCCAAAATAAGTGGAATTTCAGAGTTTTGCCCCAAAATAAAAAGAATTGTTGTCTTTTTGTGCTAACATATAGGGAATTTCTGCATTTTTGCCCCACAATTAGGGGAATTTCTGCAATTTTGCTCCAAAATAAAGGGAATTTCTGCTTTTTAGCCTGAAAATAAGGGGAATGTATACCTTTTGCCACAAAAAAAGGGAAATTTCTTTATTTTTGCTCCAAAATAATAGAAATTTCTGCTTTTTTGCCTCCAACAATGTGGAATTTCTGTCTCTTTCCCCTAAAAACAAAGGAAATTTCTGTCTTTTTTGCCCCAAAATAAGGAACATTTCTGACTTATTACCCTGAAGTAAGTGAAATTTCTGAAATTTTCCTTCAAAATAAGGGAAATTTCTGCATTTTTGCCCCCAAATAAGAGGAATTTCAGCCTTTTTACCTCAAGATAATGGGAATTTCTGCATTTTTGCCCCAAAATATCGGAAATTTCTGACTTTTTGCCCCAAAATAAAAAAATTTCTGCAATTTTGTACCAAGATAAAAGAAATTTCTGCTTTTTTGCCCCAAAACAAGAAAATTTCTGCTTTTTTTTCTGAAATAAGTGAAATTTCTACAATTTTGCCCCAAAATAAGTGAAATTTCTGCAATTTTGCACCAAAATAAAGGAAATTTCTGGAATTTTGCCCCAAAATAAGTGGAATTTCTGAGTTTTGCCCCAAAATAAGGAGAATTTCTGTCTTTTTGCCCCATAATATAGGGAATTTCTGCCTTTTTGCCCCACAATTAGGGGAATTTCTGCAATTTTGCTCCAAAATACGGAAAATTTCTGCCTTTTTGCTGGAAAATAAGAGGAATGCATAACTTTTTGCTATAAAAAAGGGAAATTTCTTCATTTTTGCTCCAAAATAAGGGGAATTTCTGCTTTTTTGCTTCTGAATAAGTAGAATTTCTGTCTTTTTCCCCCAAAACAAAGGGAATTTCTGTCTTTTTGCCCCAAAATAAGGAATATTTCTGATTATTACCCTGAAATGAGTGAAATTTCTGCAATTTTGCCCCGAAATAAGAAAAAATTTCTGCTTTTTTGCCCCCAAATAAAAGGAATTTTAGCCTTTTTACCTCGAAATAAGGGGAATTTCTGCATTTTTGCAACAAAATATTAGGAATTTCTGCCTTTTTGCCCCAAAATAATGAAAATTTCTATTTTGTCCCAAAATAAGTGGAATTTCTGAGTTTTGCCCCAAAATAAAGAGAATTTCTGCTTTTTTGCCCCAACATATAGGGAATTTCTGCCTTTTTGCCCCCAAATAAGGGGAATTTCAGCCTTTCTACCTCAAAATAAGGGGAATTTCTGCATTTTTGTCACAAAATATTAGGAATTTCTGCATTTTGCCCAAAAATAAGGAAAATTTCTGCCTATTTTCCCTGAAATAAGTGAAATTTCTGCAATTTTGCCCCAAAATTAGTGAAATTTCTGCAATTTTGCCCCAAAATAAGTGAAAATTTCTTCAATTTTTACCCAAAATAAGGGAAATTTCTGGAATTTTGCCCCAAAATAAGTGGAATTTCAGAGTTTTGCCCCAAAATAAGGAGAATTGTTGTCTTTTTGCGCTAACATATAGGGAATTTCTGCCTTTTTGCCCCACAATTAGGGGAATTTCTGCAATTTTGCTCCAAAATAAAGGGAATTTCTGCTTTTTAGCCTGAAAATAAGGGGAATGTATACCTTTTGCCACAAAAAAAGGGAAATTTCTTCATTTTTGCTCCAAAATAATAGAAATTTCTGCTTTTTTGCCTCCAAAAATGTGGAATTTCTGTCTTTTTCCCCTAAAAACTAAGGAAATTTCTGTCTTTTTTGCCCCAAAATAAGGAACATTTCTGACTTATTACCCTGAAGTAAGTGAAATTTCTGAAATTTTCCTTCAAAATAAGGGAAATTTCTGCCTTTTTGCCCCCAAATAAGAGGAATTTCAGCCTTTTTACCTCAAGATAATGGGAATTTCTGCATTTTTGCCCCAAAATATTGGAAATTTCTGACTTTTTGCCCCAAAATAAAAAAATTTCTGCAATTTTGTACCAAGATAAAAGAAATTTCTGCTTTTTTGCCCCAAAATAAGAAAATTTCTGCTTTTTTTTCTGAAATAAGTGAAATTTCTACAATTTTGCCCCAAAATAAGTGAAATTTCTGCAATTTTGCCCCAAAATAAAGGAAATTTCTGGAATTTTGCCCCAAAATAAGTGGAATTTCTGAGTTTTGCCCCAAAATAATGAGAATTTCTGTCTTTTTGCCCCAACATATAGGGAATTTCTGCCTTTTTGCCCCACAATTAGGGGAATTTCTGCAATTTTGCTCCAAAATACGGAAAATTTCTGCCTTTTTGCTGGAAAATAAGAAGAATGCATAACTTTTTGCTATTAAAAAAGGGAAATTTCTTCATTTTTGCTCCAAAATAAGGGGAATTTCTGCTTTTTTGCTTCTGAATAAGTAGAATTTCTGTCTTTTTCCCCCAAAACAAAGGGAATTTCTGTCTTTTTGCCCCAAAATAAAGAATATTTCTGATTATTACACTGAAATAAGTGAAATTTCTGCAATTTTGCCCCGAAATAAGAAAAAATTTCTGCTTTTTTGCCCCCAAATAAAAGAATTTTAGCCTTTTTACCTCGAAATAAGGGGAAATTCTGCATTATTGCCACAAAATATTAGGAATTTCTGCCTTTTTGCCCCAAAATAATGAAAATTTCTATTTTGCCCCAAAATAAGTGGAATTTCTGAGTTTTGCCCCAAAATAAAGAGAATTTCTGCCTTTTTGCCCCACAATTAGGAGAATTTCTGCAATTTTGCTCTATAATACGAGGAATTTCTGCCTTTTTGCCCGAAAATAAGAAGAATGCATACCTTTTTGCCATAAAAAGGGAAATTTCTTCATTTTTGCTTTAAAATAAGAGGAATTTCTGCTTTTTTGCCTCTAAATTAGTGGAATTTCTTCTTTTCTCCCCGAAAACAAAGGGAAATTTCTGCCTTTTTACCCCCAAATAAGGGGAATTTCAGCCTTTTTACCTCAAAATAAAAGGAATTTCTGCATTTTTGCCCCAAATAATGGGAAATTTCTGCCTTTTGCGCCAAAATAAGAAAATTTCTGTTTTTTTCCATGAAATAAGTGAAATTTCTGATATTTTGCCCCAAAATAAGTGAAATTTCTGCAATTTTGCCCCAAAATAAGGGAAATTTCTGGAATTATGCCCCAAAATAAGTGGAAATTCTGAGTTTTGCCCTTAAATAAGGAGACTTTCTGTCTTTTTGCCTCAACATTTAGGGAATTTCTGCCTTTTTGCCCCAAAATTAGGGGAATTTCTGCAATTTTGCTCCAAAATACGAGGAATTTCTGTTTTTTGCCCGAAAATAAGGGGAATGCATACCTTTTTGCCATAAAAAAAAGAAATTTCTGCAATTTTGCTCCAAAATAAGGGGAATTGCTGCTTTTTTGCCTCTAAATAAGTGGAATTTTTGTCTTATTCCCCCAAAACAAAGAGAATTTCTGTCTTTTTTGCTCCAAATTAAGGAAAATTTCTGACTTATTACCCACTAATAAGTGAAATTTCTGAAATTTTGCCCCAAAATAAAAGAAATTTCTGCCTTTTTGCTCCCAAATAAGGAAAATTTCAGCCTTTTTACCTCAAAATAAGGCGAATTTCTGCATTTTTGTCACAAAATATTAGGAATTTCTGCATTTTGCCCAAAAATAAGGAAAATTTCTACCTTTTTTCCCTGAAATAAGTGAAATTTCTGCAATTTTGCCCCAAAATAAGTGAAATTTCTGCAATTTTGCCCCAATATAAGTGAAATTTCTGCAATTTTGCCCCAAAATAAGGTAAATTTCTGGAACTTTGCCCGAAAATTAGTGGAATTTCAGAGTTTTGCCCCAAAAAAAGGAGAATTTCTGTCTTTTTTCCCTAACATATAGGGAATTTCTGCCTTTTTGCCCCACAATTAGGGGAATTTCTGCAATTTTGCTCCAAAATAAAGGGAATCTCTGCTTTTTAGCCTGAAAATAAGGGGAATGTATACCTTTTGCCACAAAAAAGGGAAATTTCTTCATTTTTGCTCCAAAATAAAAGGAATTTCTGCTTTTTTGCCTCCAAAAATGTGGAATTTCTGTCTTTTTCCCCTAAAAACGAAGGAAATTTCTGTCTTTTTTGCCCCAAAATAAGGAAAATTTCTTACTTATTACCCTGAAATAAGTGAAATTTTTGAAATTTTGCTTCAAAATAAGGGAAATTTCTGCCTTTTTGCCCCCAAATAAGGGGAATTTCAGCCTTTTTACCTCAAGATAATGGGAATTTCTGCATTTTTCCCCAAAATATCGGAAATTTCTGCATTTTTGCCCCAAAATAAGAAAAATTTCTGAAATTTTGTACCAAGATAAAAGAAATTTCTGCCTTTTTGCCCCAAAATAAGAAAATTTCTGCTTTTTTTTTCTGAAATAAGTGAAATTTCTACAATTTTGCCCCAAAATAAGTGAAATTTCTGCAATTTTGCCACAAAATAAGGGAAATTTCTAGAATTTTGCCCCAAAATATGTGGAATTTCTGAGTTTTGCCCCAAAATAAGGAGAATTTCTTTCATTTTGCCCCAACATATAGGGAATTTCTGCCTTTTTGCCCCACAATTAGAGTAATTTCTGCAATTTTGCTCCAAAATACAGAAAATTTCTACCTTTTTGCTGGAAAATAAGAAGAATGCATAACTTTTTGCTATAAAAAATGAAACTTCTTCATTTTTGCTCCAAAATAAGGGGAATTTCTGTTTTTTGCTTCTAAATAAGTAGAATTTCTGTCTTTTTCCCCTAAAAAAAAGGGAATTTCTGTCCTTTTTGGCCCAAAATAAGGAATATTTCTGATTATTACCCTGAAATAAGTGAAATTTCTGCAAATTTGCCCCAAAATAAGAAAAAATTTATGCTTTTTTGCCCCAAATGAGGGGAATTTCAGCCTTTTTACCTCAAAATAAGGGGAATTTCTGCATTTTTGCCACAAAATATTAGGAATTTCTGCCTTTTTGCCACAAAATAAGGGAAATTTCTGGAATTTTGCCCCAAAATAAGTGGAATTTCTGAGTTTTGCCCCAAAATAAGAATTTCTACCTTTTTGCCCCAACATATAGGGAATTTCTGCCTTTTTGCCCCACAATTAGGGGAATTTCTGCAATTTTGCTCTAAAATACTAGGAATTTCTGCCTTTTTGCCGAAAGTAAGAAGAATGCATACTTTTTTGCCATAAAAAGGGAAATTTCTTCATTTTTGCTCCAAAATAAGGGGAATTTCTGCTTTTTTGCCTCTAAATTAGTGGAATTTCTCTCTTTCTCCCCCAAAACAAAGGGAATTTCTGTTTTTTTTACCCCAAAATAAGGAAAATTTCTGACTTATTACTTTGAAGTAAGTGAAATTTCTGCAATTTTGCCCCAAAATAAGTGGAATTTCTGAGTTTTGCCCCAAAATAAGGAGAATTTCTGTCTTTTTGCCCCAACATATAGGGAATTTCAGCCTTTTTGCCCCACAATTAGGGGAATTTCTGCAATTTTGCCCCAAAATACAGGGAATTTCTGCCTTTGTGTCCAAAATAAGAAGAATGCATACCTTTTTGCCACAAAATAGGGAAATTTCTGCAATTTTGCTCCACAATAAGGGGAATTTCTGCTTTTTTGCCTCTAAATAAGTGGAATTACTCTCTTTTCTCCCCAAAACAAAGGGAATTTCTGTCTTTTTTGTCCCAAAATAAAAAAAAAAAATTCTGACTTATTACCCTGAAATAAGTGAAATTTCTGCAATTTTGCCTCAAAATAAGAGAAATTTCTGCCTTTTTGCCCCCAAATAAGGAGAATTTCAGCATTTTTACCTCAACATAAGGGGAATTTCTGCATTTTTGCCCCAAAATATGGGAAATTTCTGCCTTTTTGCCCCAAAATAAGAAAAATTTCTGCAATTTTGTACCAAAATAAAAGAAATTTCTGCTTTTTTGCCCCAAAATAAGAAAATTTCTGCTTTTTTTCTGAAATAAGTGAAATTTCTGCAATTTTGCCTCAAAATAATTGAAATTTCTGAGTTTTTCTCCTAAATAAGGAGAATTTCTGTCTTTTTGCCCCAACATATAGGGAATTTCTGCCTTTTTGCCCCACAATTAGGAGAATTTCTTCAATTTTGCTCCAAAATACAGGGAATTTCTGCCTTTTTGCCTGAAAATAAGAGGAATGCATACCTTTTTGCCATAAAAAAGGGAAATTTCTTAATTTTTGCTCCAAAATAAGGGGAATTTCTGTCTTTTTGCCCCAACATATAGGGAATTTCTGCCATTTTGCCCCAAAATTAGAGGAATTTCTTCAATTTTGCTCCAAAATACGGGGAATTTCTGCCTTTTTGCCTGAAAATAAGAGGAATGCATACCTTTTTGCCATAAAAAAGGGAAATCTCCTCATTTTTGCTCCAAAATAAGGGGAATTTCTGCATTTTTGCCTCTAAATAAGTAAAATTTCTGTCTTTTTCCCACAAAACAAAGGGAATTTTTGTCTTTTTGCTTCAAAATAAGAAAAATTTCTGACTTATTACCCTGAAATAAGTGAAATTTCTTCAATTTTGCCCCAAAATAAGGGTAATTTCTGCCTTTTTGCCCCCAAATAAGGGGAATTTCAGCCTTTTTACCTCAAAATAAAAGGAATTTCTGCATTTTTGCCACAAAATATTAGGAATTTCTGCCTTTGTGCCCCAAAATAAGAAAAATTTCTGACTTTTTGCCCTGAAATAAGTTAAATTTCTAAAATTTTTCCCCAAAATATGGGAAATGTCTGCTTTTTGCCCCAAAATAAGGTGAATTTCTTACTTTTTGCCCCCAAATAAGGGGAATTTCAAGCTTTTTACCTCAAAATAATGGGAATTTCTGCCTTTTAGCCCCAAAATATGGGAAATTTCTGCTTTTTTGCCCAAAATAAGAAAAATTTCTGCAATTTTGTACCAAATTATAGAAATCTCTGCCTTTTTGCCCCCAAATAAGGGGAATTTCAGCCTTTTTACCTCAAAATAAGTGGAATTTCTGCATTTTTGCCCTAAAATATGGGAAATCTTTGCCTTTTTGCCCCAAAATAAGAAAAATTTTTGCAATTTTGTACCAAAATAAAAGAAATTTCTGCCTTTTTGCCCGAAAATAAGAAAATTTCTGCTTTTTTTCTGAAATAAGTGAAATTTCTGCAATTTTGCCCCAAAATAAGTGAAATTTCTGAGTTTTGCCCCACAATAAGGAGAATTTCTGTCTTTTTGCCCCAACATATAGTAAATTTCTGCCTCTTTGCCCCACAATTAGGGGAATTTCTGCAATTTTGCTCCAAAATACGGGGAATTTCTGCCTTTTTGCCCGAAAATAATAAGAATGCATACCTTTATGCCATAAAAAATGGAAATTTCTTCATTTTTGCCCCAAAATAAGGGGAATTTCTGCTTTTTTGCCTCTAAATAAGTGGAATTTCTGTCTTTCTCCCCCAAAACAAAAGGAATTTCTGTCTTTTTTACCCCAAAATAAAAAAATTTCAGACTTATTACTTTGAAGTAAGTGAAATTTCTGCAATTTTGCCCCAAAATAAGGGAAATTTCTGACTTTTTGCCCCCAAATAAGGGGAATTTCAGCCTTTTTACCTCAAAATAAGGGGAATTTCTGCATTTTGCCACAAAATATTAGGAATTTCTGCCTTTCTGCCCCAAAATAAGGAAAATTTCTGACTTTTTGCCCTGAAATAAGTTAAATTTCTAAAATTTTTCCCATAAACAAGGGAAATGTCTGCTTTTGGCACCAAAATAATGGGAATTTCTTAGTTTTTGCCCCCAAATAATAGGAATTTCAGCCTTTTTACCTCAAAATAAAAGGAATTTCTGCATTTTTGCCCCAAAATATGGGAAATTTCTGCCTTTTTGCCCAAAATAAGAAAAAATTCTGCAATTTTGTACCAAAATAAAAGAAATTTCTACGTTTTTGCCTCCAAATAAGAAAAATTTTTCATTTTATCCTTGAAATAAGTGAAATTTCTGCAATTTGCCCCAAAATAAGTGAAATTTCTGCAATTTTGCCCCAAAATAAGGGAAATTTCTGGAATTTTGCCCCAAAATAAGTGGAATTTCTGAGTTTTGCCCCAAAATAATGAGAATTTCTGTCTTTTTGCCCCAACATATAGGGAATTTCTGCCTTTTTGCCCCACAATTAGGGGAATTTCTGAAATTTTGCTCCAAAATACGAGGAATTTCTGCCTTTTTGCCCGAAAAAGAAGAATGCATACCTTTTTGCCATAAAAAAGGGAAATATCTGAAATTTTGCTCCAAAATAAGGGCAATTTCTGCTTTTTTGCCTTTAAATAAGTGGAATTTATTTCTTTTTTCCCCAAAACAAAGGGAATTTCTGTCTTTTTTGCCCCAAAATAAGGAAAATTTCTGAATTATTACCCTGAAATAAGTGATGTTTCTGCAATTTTGCCCCAAAATAAGAGAAATTTCTGCCTTTTTGCCTCCAAGTAAGGGAAATTGTAGCCTATTTCCCTCAAAATAAGGGGAATTTCTGCATTTTTGCCCCAAAATATGGGAAATTTCTGCCTTTTGGCCCCAAAATAAGAAAAATTTCTGCAATTTTGTACCAAAATAAAAAAATTTCTGCCTTTTTGCCCCAAAATAAGAAAATTTCTGCTTTTTTTCTGAAATAAGTGAAATTTCTGCAATTTTGCCCCAAAATAAGGGAAATTTTGCCTTTTTGCCCCCAAATACGGGAAATTTCAGCCTTTTTACCTCAAAATAAGGGGAATTTCTGCATTTTTGCACCAAAATATGGGAAATTTCTGACTTTTTGCCTCAAAAAAAAGAAAATTTCTTCTTTTTTCCATGAAATAAGTGAAATTTCTGCAATTTTGCCCCAAAATAAGTGAAATTTCTGCAATTTTGCCACAAAATAAAAGAAATTTCTGGAATTGTGCTCCAAAATAAGTGGAATTTCTGAGTTTTGCCCCAAAATATAGAGAATTTCTGATTTTTGCCCCAAAATATAGGGAATTTCTGACTTTTTGCCCCACAATTATGGGAATTTCTGAAATTTTGCTCCAAATTACAGGGAATTTCTGCCTTTTTGCCCAAAAATAAAAAGAATGCATACCTTTTTGCCACAAAAAAGGGAAATTTCTGCAATTTTGCTCCAAAATAAGGGGAATTTCTGCTTTTTTGCCTCTAAATAAGTGGAATTTCTGTCTTTTTCCCGCAAAACAAAGAGAATTTCTGTCTTTTTTGCTCCAAAATAAGGAAAATTTCTGACTTATTACCCTGAAATAAGTGAAATTTCTGCAATTTTGCCCCAAAATAAGAGAAATTTCTGCCTTTTTGCCCCCAAATAAGGGGAATTTCAGCCTTTTTACCTCAAAATAAGGGGAATTTCTGCATTTTTGCCACAAAATATTAGGAATTTCTGCATTTTGCACAAAATAAGGAAAATTTCTGTTTTTTTTCTCTGAAATAATGAAATTTCTGCAATTTTGCCCCAAAATAACTGAAATTTCTGCAATTTTGCCCCAAAATTAGGGAAATTTCTGGAATTTTGCCCCAAAATACGTGCAATTTCTGAGTTTTGCCCCAAAATAAGGAGAATTTCTGTCTTTTTGCCCCAACATATAGGCAATTTCTGCCTTTTTGCCCCACAATTAAGGGAATTTCTGCAATTTTGCTCAAAAATAAAGGGAATTTCTGCTTTTTAGCCTGAAAATAAGGAGAATGTATACCTTTTGCCACAAAAAAGAAAAATTCATTTTTGCTCCAAAATAAAAGGAATTTCTGCTTTTCTGCCTCCAAAAATGTGGAATTTCTGTCTTTTTCCCCTAACAACAAAGGGAATTTCTGTCTTTTTTGCCCCAAAATAAGGAAAATTTCTGACTTATTACCCTGAAATAAGTGAAATTTCTGAAATTTTGCCCCAAAATAAGGGAAATTTCTGCCTTTTTGCCCCCAAATAAGGGGAATTTCAGCCTTTTTACCTCAAGATAATGGGAAATTCTGCATTTTTCCCCAAAATATGAGAAATTTCTGCCTTTTTGACCCAAAATAAGAAAAATTTCTGCAATTTTGTACCAAGATAAAAGAAATTTCTGCCTTTTTGCCCCAAAATAAGAAAATTTCTGCTTTTTTTTTCTGAAATAAGTGAAATTTCTGCAATTTTGCCCCAAAATAAGTGAAATTTCTGCAATTTTGCCACAAAATAAAAGAAATTTCTGGAATTTTGCCCCAAAATAAGTGGAATTTCTGAGTTTTGCCCCAAAATAAGGAGAATTTCTGTCTTTTTGCCGCAACATATAGGGAATTTCTGCCTTTTTGCCCCACAATTAGGGGAATTACTGCAATTTTGCTCCAAAATACGGAAAATTTCTGCCTTTTTTTGCCCCCAAATAAGGGGAATTTCAGCCTTTTTACCTCAAAATAAGGGGAATTTCTGCATTTTTGCCACAAAATATTAGGAATTTCTGCCTTTCTGCCCCAAAATGAGGATAATTTCTGACTTTTTGCCCTGAAATAAGTTAAATTTCTAAAATTTTCCCCAAAATATGTGAAATGTCTGCTTTTTGCCCAAAAATAAGAGGAATTTCTTACTTTTTGCCCCCAAATAAGGGGAATTTCAGCCTTTTTACCTCAAAATAAGGGGAATTTCTGCATTTTTGCCCCAAAATATGGGAAATTTCTGATTTTGCCCAAAATAAGAAAAATTTTTGCAATTTTGTACCAAAATAAAAGAAATTTCTGCCTTTTTGCCCCCAAATAAGGGGAATTTCAGCCTTTTTACCTCAAAATAAGGGGAATTTCTGCATTTTTGCCACAAAATATTAAGAATTTCTGCCTTTTGCCCCAAAATAAGAAAAATTTCTGCAATTTTGTACCAAAATAAAAGCAATTTCTGCCTTTTTGATCCAAAATAAGAAAATTTCTGCTTTTTTTCTGAAATAAGTGAAATTTCTGCAATTTTGCCCCAAAATAAGTGAAATTTCTTAGTTTTGCCCCAAAATAAGGAGAATTTCTGTCTTTTTGCCCCAACATATAGGGAATTTCTGCGTTTTCTAGCCACAATTAGAGGAATTTCTGCAATTTTGCTGCAAAATACAGGAAATTTCTTCCTTTTTGTCCATAAATAAGAAGAATGCATACCTTTTTGCCATAAAAAAGTGAAATTTCTTCATTTTTGTTCCAAAATAAGAAGAAGTTCTGCTTTTTTGCCTCTAAATAAGTGGAATTTCTGTCTTTTCCCCCCAAAACAAAGGGATTTTCTGTTTTTTGGCCCCAAAATAAGGAAAATTTCTGACTTATTACCCTGAAATAAGTGAAATTTCTGCAATTTTTTCCCAAAATAAAAGAAAATTCTGCCCTTTTGCACCCAAATAAGGGGAATTTCAGCTTTTTTACCTCAAAATAAGGGGAATTTCTGCATTTTTGCCACAAAATATGAGAAATTTCTTCTCTTTTGCCCCAAAATAAGAAAATTTCTGCTTTTTTTCCCTGAAATAAGTGAAATTTCTGCAATTTTGCCCCAAAATAAGTAAAATTTTTGCAATTCTGCCCCCAAAATAAGGGAAATTTCTGCAATTTTGCCCCACAATGAGTGGAATTTCTGAGTTTTGCCCCAAAATAAAAAGAATTTCTGTCTTTTTGCCCCAACATATAGGGAATTTCAGCCTTTTTGCCCCACAATTAGGGGAATTTCTGCAATTTTGCTCCAAAATACAGGAAATTTCTGCCTTTGTGTCCAAAATAAGAAGAATGCATACCTTTTTGCCACAAAAAAAAGAAATTTCTGCAATTTTGCTCCAAAATAAGGGGAATTTCTGCTTTTTTGCCTTTATATAAGTAAAATTTCTGTCTTTTTTCCACAAAACTAAGGGAATTTCTGTCTTTTTGCTTCAAAATAAGAAAAATTTCTGACTTATTACCCTGAAATAAGTGAAATTTCTTCAATTTTGCCCCAAAATAAGGAAAATTTCTGCCTTTTTGCCCCCAAATAAGGGGAATTTCAGCCTTTTTACCTCAAAATAATAGGAATTTCTGCATTTTTGCCACAAAATATTAGGAATTTCTGCCTTTTTCCCACAAAATAAGGAAAATTTCTGACTTTTTGCCCTGAAATAAGTTAAATTTCTAAAATTTTTCCCCAAAATATGGGAAATGTCTGCTTTTCGCCCCAAAATAAAGGGATTTTCTTACTTTTTGCCCCCAAATAAGGGGAATTTCAGCCTTTTTACCTCAAAATAATGGAAATTTCTGCATTTTTGCATCAAAATATGGTAAATTTCTGCCTTTTTGCCCAAAATAATGGAAATTTCTGCATTTTTGCCCCAAAATATGGGAAATTTCTTCCTTTTTGCCCCCAAATAAGGGGAATTTCAGCCTTTTTACCTCAAAATAAGGGGAATTTCTGCATTTTTGCCTCAAAATATGGGAAATTTCTGCCTTTTGGCCCCAAAATAAGAAAAATTTCTGCAATTTTGTACCAAAATAAAAAAATTTCTGCCTTTTTGCCCCAAAATAAAAAAATTTCTGCTTTTTTTCTGAAATAAGTCAAATTTCTGCAATTTTGCCCCAAAATAAGGAAAATTTCTGCCTTTATGCCCCCAAATACGGGGAATTTAAGCCTTTTTACCTCAAAATAAGGGGAATTTCTGCATTTTTGCCCCAAAATATGGGAAATTTCTGCCTTTTTGCCCCAAAATAAGAAAATATCTGCTTTTTTCCATGAAATAAGTGAAATTTCTGCAATTTTGCCAAAAAATAAGTGAAATTTCTGCAATTTTGCCACAAAATAAAAGAAATTTCTGGAATTTTGCACCAAAATAATTGGAATTTCTGAGTTTTGCTCCAAAATAAGGAGAATTTCTGTCTTTTTGCCCCAAAATAAGGAAAATTTCTGACTTATTACCCTGAAATAAGTGAAATTTCTGCAACTTTGCCCCAAAATAAGAGAAATTTCTGCCTTTTTGCCCCCGAATAAGGGGAATTTCAGCCTTTTTACCTCAAAATAAAGGGACTTTCTGCATTTTTGCCACAAAATATTAGGAATTTCTGCATTTTGCCAAAAAATAAAAAAAATTTCTGCCTTTTTTCCCTGAAATAAGTGAAATTTCTGCAATTTTGCCCCAAAATAATTGAAATTTCTGCAATTTTGCCCCAAAATAAGGGAAACTTCTGGAATTTTTCCTTAAAATAAGTGGAATTTCATTGTTTTGCCCCAAAATAAGGAGAATTTCTGTCTTTTTGCCCTAACATATAGGGAATTTCTGCCTTTTTGCCACACAATTACGGGAATTTCTGCAATTTTGCTCCAAAATAAAGGGAATTTCTGCTTTTTAGCCTGAAAATAAGGGGAATGTATACTTTTTGCCACAAAAAAGGGAAATTTCTTCATTTTTGCTTTAAAATAAAAGGAATTTCTGCTTTTTTACCTTCAAAAATGTGGAATTTCTGTCTTTTTCCCCTAAAAACAAAGGGAATTTCTGTCTTTTTGCCCCAAAATAAAGAAAATTTCTGACTTATTACCCTGAAATAAGTGAAATTTCTGAAATTTTGCCCCAAAATAAGGGAAATTTCTGCATTTTGCCCCCAAATAAGGGGAATTTCAGCCTTTTTACCGCAAGATAATGATAATTTCTGCATTTTTGCCCCAAAATATGGGATATTTCTGCCTTTTTGCCCCAAAATAAGAAAAATTTCTGCAATTTTGTACCAAGATGAAAGAAATTTCTGCCTTTTTGCCCCAAAATAAGAAAATTTCTGCTTTTTTTTTCTGAAATAAGTGAAATTTCTGCAATTTTGCCCCAAAATAAGGGAAATTTCTGGAATTTTGCCCCAAAATAAGTGGAATTTCTGAGTTTTGCTCCAAAATAAGGAGAATTTCTGTCTTTTTGCCCCAACATATAGGGAATTTCTGCCTTTTTGCCCCAAAATTAGGGGAATTTCTGCAATTTTGCTCCAAAATAACGTGGAATTTCTGCCTTTTTGCCCGAAAATAAAAAGAATGCATAACTTTTTGCAATAAAAAAGGGAAATTTCTGCCATTTTGCTCCAAAATAAGGGGAATTTCTGCTTTTTTGCCTCTAAATAAGTGGAATTTCAGTCTTTTTCCCCCAAAACAAAGAGAATTTCTGTCTTTTTTGCCCCAAAATAAGGAAAATTTCTGACTTATTACCCTGAAATAAGTGAAATTTCTGCAATTTTGCCCCAAAATATGAGAAATTTCTGCCTTTTTGCCCCCGAATAAGGGGAATTTCAGCCTTTTTTACCTCAAAATAAAAGGAATTTCTGCATTTTTGCCACAAAATATTAGGAATTTCTGCATTTTGTCCAAAAATAAAAAAAATTTCTGCCTTTTTCCCTGAAATAAGTGAAATTTCTGCAATTTTGCCCCAAAATAAATGAAATTTCTGCAATTTTGCCCGAAAATAAGGGAAATTTCTGGAATTTTGCTCCAAAATAAGTGGAATTTCAGAGTTTTGCCCCAAAATAAGGAGAATTTCTGACTTTTTGCCCTAACATATAGGGAATTTCTGCCTTTTTGCCCCACAATTAGGGGAATTTCTGCAATTTTGCTTAAAATAAAGGGAATTTCTGCTTTTTAGCCTGAAAATAAGGAGAATGTATACCTTTTGCCATAAAAAAGAAAAATTCATTTTTGCTCCAAAATAAAAGGAATTTCTGCTTTTTTGCCTCCAAAAATGTGGAATTTCTGTCTTTTTCCCCTAAAAACAAAGGGAATTTCTGTCTTTTTTGCCCCAAAATAAGGAAAATTTCTGACTTATTACCCTGAAATAAGTGAAATTTCTGAAATTTTGCCCCAAAATAAGGGAAATTTCTGCCTTTTTGCCCCCAAATAAGGGGAATTTCAGCCTTTTTACCTCAAGATAATGGGAAATTCTGCATTTTTTCCCCAAAATATGAGAAATTTCTGCCTTTTTGACCCAAAATAAGAAAAATTTCTGCAATTTTGTACCAAGATAAAAGAAATTTCTGCCTTTTTGCCCCAAAATAAGAAAATTTCTGCTTTTTTTTTTCTGAAATAATTGAAATTTCTGCAATTTTGCCCCAAAATAAGTGAAATTTCTGCAATTTTGCCACAAAATAAAAGAAATTTCTGGAATTTTGCCCCAAAATAAGTGGAATTTCTGAGTTTTGCCCCAAAATAAGGAGAATTTCTGTCTTTTTGCCGCAACATATAGGGAATTTCTGCCTTTTTGCCCCACAATTAGGGGAATTACTGCAATTTTGCTCCAAAATACGGAAAATTTCTGCCTTTTGGCTGGAAAATAAGAAGAATGCATAACTTTTTGCCATAAAAAAGGTAAATTTCTTCATTTTTGTTCCAAAATAATGGGAATTTCTGCTTTTTTGCTTCTAAATAAGCAGAATTTCTGTCTTTTTCCCCCAAAACAAAGGGAATTTCTGTCCATTTTGCCCCATAATAAAGAATATTTCTGATTATTACCCTGAAATAAGTGAAATTTCTGCAATTTTGCCCCAAAATAAGAGAAAATTTCTGCTTTTTTGCCCCCAAATAAGGGGAATTTCAGCCTTTTTACCTCAAAATAAGGGGAATTTCTGCATTTTTGCCACAAAATATTAGGAATTTCTGCCTTTTTGCTCCAAAATAAAGGGAAATTTCTGGAATTTTGCCCCCAAAATAAGTGGAATTTCTGAGTTTTGCCCCAAAGTAAGGAGAATTTCTGCCTTTTTGCCCCAACATATAGTGAATTTCTGACTTTTTGCCCCACAATTAGGGGAATTTCTGCAATTTTGCTCGAAAATACGAGGAATTTCTGCCTTTTTGCCCGAAAATAAGAAAAATGCATACCTTTTTGCCATAAAAAGGGAAATTTCTTAATTTTTGCTCCAAAATAAGGGGAATTTCTGCTTTTTGCCACTAAATAATTTTAATTTCTGTATTTCTCTCCCAAAACAAAAAGAATTTCTGTCTTTTTTGCCCCAAAATAAATAAAATTTTTGACATATTACTTTGAAGTAAGTGAAATTTCTGCAATTTTGCCCCAAAATAATGGAAATTTCTGACTTTTTGCCCCCAAATAAAGGGAATTTCAGCATTTTTACCTCAAAATAAGGGGAATTTCGGCATTTTTGCTACAAAATATTAGGAATTTCTGCCTTTTTGCCCCAAAAGAAAGGAAATTTCTGGAATTTTGCCACAAAATAAGTGGAATTTCTGAGTTTTGCCCCAAAATAAAGAGAATTTCTGTCTTTTTGACCCAACATATAGGGAATTTCTGCATTTTTGCCCCACAATTCGGGGAATTTCTGCATTTTTTCCCCACAATTCGGGGAATTTCTGCAATTTTGCTATAAAATACGGTGAATTTCTGCCTTTTTGCCCGAAAATAAGAAGAATGCACTCCTTTTTGGAATAAAAAAGGGAAATTTCTTCATTTTTGCTTCAAAATAAGGGGAATTTCTGCTTTTTTGCCACAAAATATGAGAAATTTCTGCCATTTTGCCCCGAAATAAGATAAATTCTGCTTTTTTTTTTCTGAAATAAGTGAAATTTATGCAATTTTGCCCCAAAATAAGTGAACATTCTGCAATTTTGCCCCAAAATAAGGGAAATTTCTGAAATTTTGCCCCAAAATAAGTGGAATTTCTGAGTTTTGCCCCAAAATAAGGTGAATTTCTGTAATTTTGCCCCAATATATAGGAAATTTCTGCCTTTTTTCCCCACAAATAGGGGAATTTCTGCAATTTTGCTCCAAAATACGAGGAATTTCAACCTTTTTGCCTGAAAATAAGAAGAATGCATTTCTTTTTGCCATAAAAAAGGGAAATTTCTTCATTTTTACTCCAAAATAAGGGGAATTTCTGCTTTTTTGCATCTAAATAAGTAAAATTTCTGTCTTTTCCCCCCAAAACAAAGGGAATTTCTGTCTTTTATGCCACAAAATAAGGAAAATTTCTTACTTATTACCCTAAAATAAGTGAAATTTCTGCAATTTTGCCCCAAAATAAGGGAAATTTCTGCAATTTTGCCCCAAAATAAGGGAAATTTCTGGAATTTTGCCCCAAAATAAGTGGAATTTCTGAGTTTTGCCCCAAAATAAAAAGAAATTCTGTCTTTTTGCCCCAACATATAGGGAATTTCTGCCTTTTTGCCTCACAAATAGGGGAATTTCTGCAATTTTGCTCCAAAATACGGGGAATTTCTGCATTTTTGCCTGAAAATAAGAAGAATGCATTCCTTTTTTTCCATAAAAAAGAAAAATTTCTTCATTTTTGCTTCAAAATAAGGAGAATTTCTGCTTTTTTGCCTCTAAATAAGTAAAATTTCTGTCTTTTTCCCACAAAACAAAGAGAATTTCTGTGTTTTTGCCGCAAAAAAAGAAAAATTTTTGACTTATTACCCTGAAATAAGTTAAATTTCTGCAATTTTGCTTCAAAATAAGGGAAATTTCTGCCTTTTTGCCCCCAAATAAGGGGAATTTCAGCCTTTTTACCTCAAAATAAGGGGAATTTCTGCATTTTTGCCACAAAATATTAGGAATTTCTGCCTTTCTGCCCCAAAATGAGGATAATTTCTGACTTTTTGCCCTGAAATAAGTTAAATTTCTAAAATTTTCCCCAAAATATGTGAAATGTCTGCTTTTTGCCCAAAAATAAGAGGAATTTCTTACTTTTTGCCCCCAAATAAGGGGAATTTCAGCCTTTTTACCTCAAAATAAGGGGAATTTCTGCATTTTTGCCCCAAAATATGGGAAATTTCTGATTTTGCCCAAAATAAGAAAAATTTTTGCAATTTTGTACCAAAATAAAAGAAATTTCTGCCTTTTTGCCCCCAAATAAGGGGAATTTCAGCCTTTTTACCTCAAAATAAGGGGAATTTCTGCATTTTTGCCACAAAATATTAAGAATTTCTGCCTTTTGCCCCAAAATAAGAAAAATTTCTGCAATTTTGTACCAAAATAAAAGCAATTTCTGCCTTTTTGATCCAAAATAAGAAAATTTCTGCTTTTTTTCTGAAATAAGTGAAATTTCTGCAATTTTGCCCCAAAATAAGTGAAATTTCTTAGTTTTGCCCCAAAATAAGGAGAATTTCTGTCTTTTTGCCCCAACATATAGGGAATTTCTGCGTTTTCTAGCCACAATTAGAGGAATTTCTGCAATTTTGCTGCAAAATACAGGAAATTTCTTCCTTTTTGTCCGTAAATAAGAAGAATGCATACCTTTTTGCCATAAAAAAGTGAAATTTCTTCATTTTTGTTCCAAAATAAGAAGAAGTTCTGCTTTTTTGCCTCTAAATAAGTGGAATTTCTGTCTTTTCCCCCCAAAACAAAGGGATTTTCTGTTTTTTGGCCCCAAAATAAGGAAAATTTCTGACTTATTACCCTGAAATAAGTGAAATTTCTGCAATTTTTTCCCAAAATAAAAGAAAATTCTGCCCTTTTGCACCCAAATAAGGGGAATTTCAGCTTTTTTACCTCAAAATAAGGGGAATTTCTGCATTTTTGCCACAAAATATGAGAAATTTCTTCTCTTTTGCCCCAAAATAAGAAAATTTCTGCTTTTTTTCCCTGAAATAAGTGAAATTTCTGCAATTTTGCCCCAAAATAAGTAAAATTTTTGCAATTCTGCCCCCAAAATAAGGGAAATTTCTGCAATTTTGCCCCACAATAAGTGGAATTTCTGAGTTTTGCCCCAAAATAAAAAGAATTTCTGTCTTTTTGCCCCAACATATAGGGAATTTCAGCCTTTTTGCCCCACAATTAGGGGAATTTCTGCAATTTTGCTCCAAAATACAGGAAATTTCTGCCTTTGTGTCCAAAATAAGAAGAATGCATACCTTTTTGCCACAAAAAAAGAAATTTCTGCAATTTTGCTCCAAAATAAGGGGAATTTCTGCTTTTTTGCCTTTATATAAGTAAAATTTCTGTCTTTTTCCCACAAAACTAAGGGAATTTCTGTCTTTTTGCTTCAAAATAAGAAAAATTTCTGACTTATTACCCTGAAATAAGTGAAATTTCTTCAATTTTGCCCCAAAATAAGGGAAATTTCTGCCTTTTTGCCCCCAAATAATGGGAATTTCAGCATTTTTACCTCAAAATAATAGGAATTTCTGCATTTTTGCCACAAAATATTAGGAATTTCTGCCTTTTTCCCACAAAATAAGGAAAATTTCTGACTTTTTGCCCTGAAATAAGTTAAATTTCTAAAATTTTTCCCCAAAATATGGGAAATGTCTGCTTTTCGCCCCAAAATAAAGGGAATTTCTTACTTTTTGCCCCCAAATAAGGGGAATTTCAGCCTTTTTCCCTCAAAATAATGGAAATTTCTGCATTTTTGCATCAAAATATGGTAAATTTCTGCCTTTTTGCCCAAAATAATGGAAATTTCTGCATTTTTGCCCCAAAATATGGGAAATTTCTTCCTTTTTCCCCCAAATAAGGGGAATTTCAGCCTTTTTACCTCAAAATAAGGGGAATTTCTGCATTTTTGCCCCAAAATATGGGAAATTTCTGCCTTTTTGCCACAAAATAAGAAAAATTTCTGCAATTTTGTACAAAAATAAAAGAAATTTGTGCCTTTTTGCCCCAAAATAAAAAAATTTCTGCTTTTTTCTGAAATAAGTGAAATTTCTGCAATTTTGCCCCAAAATAAGGAAAATTTCTGCCTTTATGCCCCCAAATACGGGGAATGTAAGCCTTTTTACCTCAAAATAAGGGGAATTTCTGCATTTTTGCCCCAAAATATGGGAAATTTCTGCCTTTTTGCCCCAAAATAAGAAAATATCTGCTTTTTTCCATGAAATAATTGAAATTTCTGCAATTTTGCCAAAAAATAAGTGAAATTTCTGCAATTTTGCCACAAAATAAAAGAAATTTCTGGAATTTTGCCCCAAAATATTTGGAATTTCTGAGTTTTGCTCCAAAATAAGGAGAATTTCTGTCTTTTTGCCCCAAAATAAGGAAAATTTCTGACTTATTACCCTGAAATAAGTGAAATTTCTGCAACTTTGCCCCAAAATAAGAGAAATTTCTGCCTTTTTGCCCCCGAATAAGGGGAATTTCAGCCTTTTTACCTCAAAATAAAGGGACTTTCTGCATTTTTGCCACAAAATATTAGGAATTTCTGCATTTTGCCAAAAAATAAAAAAAATTTCTGCCTTTTTTCCCTGAAATAAGTGAAATTTCTGCAATTTTGCCCCAAAATAAGTGAAATTTCTGCAATTTTGCCCCAAAATAAGGGAAACTTCTGGAATTTTTCCTTAAAATAAGTGGAATTTCATTGTTTTGCCCCAAAATAAGGAGAATTTCTGTCTTTTTGCCCTAACATATAGGGAATTTTTGCCTTTTTGCCACACAATTAGGGGAATTTCTGCAATTTTGCTCCAAAATAAAGGGAATTTCTGCTTTTTGGCCTGAAAATAAGGGGAATGTATACTTTTTGCCACAAAAAAGGGAAATTTCTTCATTTTTGCTTTAAAATAAAAGGAATTTCTGCTTTTTTACCTTCAAAAATGTGGAATTTCTGTCTTTTTCCCCTAAAAACAAAGGGAATTTCTGTCTTTTTCCCCAAAATAAAGAAAATTTCTGACTTATTACCCTGAAATAAGTGAAATTTCTGAAATTTTGCCCCAAAATAAGGGAAATTTCTGCCTTTTTGCTCCCAAATAAGGGGAATTTAAGCCTTTTTACCGCAAGATAATGATAATTTCTGCATTTTTGCCCCAAAATATGGGATATTTCTGCCTTTTGCCCCAAAATAAGAAAAATTTCTGCAATTTTGTACCAAGATGAAAGAAATTTCTGCCTTATTGCCCCAAAATAAGAAAATTTCTGCTTTTTTTTTCTGAAATAAGTGAAATTTCTGCAATTTTGCCCCAAAATAAGGGAAATTTCTGGAATTTTGCCCCAAAATAAGTGGAATTTCTGAGTTTTGCTCAAAAATAAGGAGAATTTCTGTCTTTTTGCCCCAACATATAGGGAATTTCTGCTTTTTTGCCCCACAATTAGGGGAATTTCTGCAATTTTGCTCCAAAATAACGTGGAATTTCTGCCTTTTTGCCCGAAAATAAAAAGAATGCATAACTTTTTGCAATAAAAAAGGGAAATTTCTGCTATTTTGCTCCAAAATAAGGGGAATTTCTGCTTTTTTGCCTCTAAATAAGTGGAATTTCAGTCTTTTTCCCCCAAAACAAAGAGAATTTCTGTCTTTTTTGCCCCAAAATAAGGAAAATTTCTGACTTATTACCCTGAAATAAGTGAAATTTCTGCAATTTTGCCCCAAAATATGAGAAATTTCTGCCTTTTTGCCCCCGAATAAGGGGAATTTCAGCCTTTTTTACCTCAAAATAAAAGGAATTTCTGCATTTTTGCCACAAAATATTAGGAATTTCTGCATTTTGTCCAAAAATAAAAAAAATTTCTGCCTTTTTTCCTGAAATAAGTGAAATTTCTGCAATTTTGCCCCAAAATAAATGAAATTTCTGCAATTTTGCCCGAAAATAAGGGAAATTTCTGGAATTTTGCTCCAAAATAAGTGGAATTTCAGAGTTTTGCCCCAAAATAAGGAGAATTTCTGACTTTTTGCCCTAACATATAGGGAATTTCTGCCTTTTTGCCCCACAATTAGGGGAATTTCTGCAATTATGCTCCAAAATAAAGGGAATTTCTGCTTTTTAGCCTGAAAATAAGGGGAATGTATACCTTTTGCCACAAAAAAGGAAAATTTCTTCATTTTTGCTCCAAAATAAAAGGAATTTCTGCTTTTTTGCCTTCAAAAATGTGCAATTTCTGTCTTTTTCCCCTAAAAACAAAGGGAATTTCTGTCTTTTTTGCCCCAAAATTAAGAAAATTTCTGACTTATTACCCTGAAATAAGTGAAATTTCTGAAATTTTGCCCCAAAATAAGAGAAATTTCTGCCTTTTTCCCCCCAAATAAGGGGAATTTCAGCCTTTTTACCTCAAGATAATGATAATTTCTGCATTTTTGCCCCAAAATATGGGATATTTCTGCCTTTTTGCCCCAAAATAAGAAAAATGTCTGCAATTTTCTACCAAGAGAAAAGAAATTTCTGCCTTTTTGCCCCAAAATAAGAAAATTTCTGGTTTTTTTCTGAAATAAGTGAAATTTCTGCAATTTTGCCCCAAAATAAAGGAAATTTCTGGAATTTTGCCCCAAAATAAGTGGAATTTCTGAGTTTTGCCCCAAAATAAGGAGTATTTCTGTCTTTTTGCCCCAACATATAGGGAATTTCTGCCTTTTTGCCCCACAATTAGGGGAATTTCTGCAATTTTGCTCCAAAATACGGATAATTTCTGCCTTTTTGCTGGAAAATAAGAAGAATGCATAACTTTTTGCCATAAAAAAGGGAAATTTTTTCATTTTTGCTCCAAAATAAGGGGAATTTCTGCTTTTTTGCTTCTAAATAAGTAGAATTTCTATCTTTTTCCCCCAAAACAAAGGGAATATCTGTCCTTTTTGCCCCAAAATAAGGAATATTTCTGATTATTACCCTGAAATAAGTGAAATTTCTGCAATTTTGCCCCAAAATGAGAGAAAATTTCTGCTTTTTTGCCCCCAAATAAGGGGAATGTCAGCCTTTTTACCTCAAAATAAAGGGAATTTCGGCATTTTTGCTACAAAATATTAGGAATTTCTGCCTTTTTGCCCCCAAATAAGGGGAATTTCAGCCTTTTTACCTCAAAATAAGGGGAATTTCTGCTTTTTTGCCTCTAAATAATTGGAATTTCAGTCTTTTTCCCCCAAAACAAAGAGAATTTCTGTCTTTTTTGCCCCAAAATAAGGAAAATTTCTGACTTATTACCCTGAAATAAGTGAAATTTCTGCAATTTTGCCCCAAAATATGAGAAATTTCTGCCTTTTTGCCCCCGAATAAGGGGAATTTCAGCCTTTTTTACCTCAAAATAAAAGGAATTTCTGCATTTTTGCCACAAAATATTAGGAATTTCTGCATTTTGCCCAAAAATAAAAAAAATTTCTGCCTTTTTTCCCTGAAATAAGTGAAATTTCTGCAATTTTGCCCCAAAATAAATGAAATTTCTGCAATTTTGCCCGAAAATAAGGGAAATTTCTGGAATTTTGCTCCAAAATAAGTGGAATTTCAGAGTTTTGCCCCAAATTAAGGAGAATTTCTGACTTTTTGCCCTAACATATAGGGAATTTCTGCCTTTTTGCCTCACAATTAGGAGAATTTCTGCAATTATGCTCCAAAATAAAGGGAATTTCTGCTTTTTAGCCTGAAAATAATGGGAATGTATACCTTTTGCCACAAAAAAGGGAAATTTCTTCATTTTTGCTCCAAAATAAAAGGAATTTCTCATTTTTTGCCTTCAAAAATGTGGAATTTCTGTCTTTTTCCCCTAAAAACAAAGGGAATTTCTGTCTTTTTTGCCCCAAAATTAAGAAAATTTCTGACTTATTACCCTGAAATAAGTGAAATTTCTGAAATTTTGCCCCAAAATAAGAGAAATTTCTGCCTTTTTCCCCCCAAATAAGGGGAATTTCAGCCTTTTTACCTCAAGATAATGATAATTTCTGCATTTTTGCCCCAAAATATGGGATATTTCTGCCTTTTTGCCCCAAAATAAGAAAAATGTCTGCAATTTTCTACCAAGAGAAAAGAAATTTCTGCCTTTTTGCCCCAAAATAAGAAAATTTCTGCTTTTTTTCTGAAATAAGTGAATTTTCTGCAATTTTGCCCCAAAATAAAGGAAATTTCTGGAATTTTGCCCCAAAATAAGTGGAATTTCTGAGTTTTGCCCCAAAATAAGGAGTATTTCTGTCTTTTTGCCCCAACATATAGGGAATTTCTGCCTTTTTGCCCCACAATTAGGGGAATTTCTGCAATTTTGCTCCAAAATACGGAAAATTTCTGCCTTTTTGCTGGAAAATAAGAAGAATGCATAATTTTTTGCCATAAAAAAGGGAAATTTTTTCATTTTTGCTCCAAAATAAGGGGAATTTCTGCTTTTTTGCTTCTAAATAAGTAGAATTTCTATCTTTTTCCCCCAAAAAAGGGAATATCTGTCCTTTTTGCCTCAAAATAAGGAATATTTCTGATTATTACCCTGAAATAAGTGAAATTTCTGCAATTTTGTCCCAAAATGAGAGAAAATTTTTGCTTTTTTGCCCCCAAATAAGGGGAATGTCAGCCTTTTTACCTCAAAATAAAGGGAATTTCGGCATTTTTGCTACAAAATATTAGGAATTTCTGCCTTTTTGCCCCAAAAGAAGAGAAATTTCTGAAATTTTGCCCCAAAATAAGTGGAATTTCTGAGTTTTGCCCCAAAATAAGTAGAATTTCTGTCTTTTTGACCCAACATATAGGGAATTTCTGCCTTTTTGCCCCACAATTAGGGGAATTTCTGCAATTTTGCTATAAAATACGGTGACTTTCTGCCTTTTTGCCCGAAAATAAGAAGAATGCATTTTTTTTGGCATAAAAAAGGGAAATTTCTTTATTTTTGCTCCAAAATAAGGGGAATATCTGCTTTTTTGCCACAAAATATGAGAAATTACTGCCTTTTTGCCCCAAAATGAGACAAATTCTGCTTTTTTTCCCAGAAATAAGTGAAATTTCTGCAATTTTGCCCCAAAATAAGTGAAATTTCTGCAATTTTGCCCCAAAATAAGGGAAATTTCTGGAATTTTGCCACAAAATACGGGGAATTTCTGCCTTTGTGCCTGAAAATAAGAAGAATGCATTACTTTTTGCCATAAAAAAGGGAAATTTCCTCATTTTTGCTCCAAAATAAGAGGAATTTCTGCTTTTTTGTCTCTAAATAAGTAAAATTTCTGTCTTTTTCCCACAAAACAAAAAAATTTCTGTCTTTTTTGCTGCAAAATAAGAAAAATTTTTGACTTATTACCCTGAAATAAGTGAAATTTCTGCAATTTTGCCCCAAAATAAGGGAAATTTCTGCCTTTTTGCCCCAAAATAAGAAAATTTCTGCTTTTTTTCCCTGAAATAAGTGAAATTTCTGCACTTTTGCCCCAAAATAAGTGAAATTTTTGCAATTTTGCCCCAAAATAAGTGGAATTTCTGAGTTTTGCCCCAAAATAAGGAGAATTTCTGTCTTTTTGCCCCAACATATAGGGAATTTCTGCCTTTTTTCCCCACAATTAGGGAAATTTCTGCAATTTTGCTCCAAAATAAGGGGAATTTCTGCTTTTTTGCCTCTAAAAGTGGAATTACTCTCTTTTCCCCCCCCCAAAAAAGGGAATTTCTGTCTTTTTTGTCCCAAAATAAAAAAAATTTCTGACTTATTACCCTGAAATAAGTGAAATTTCTGCAATTTTGCCTCAAAATAAGGGAAATTTCTGCTTTTTTGCCCCCAAATAAGGGGAATTTCAGCCTTTTTACCTCAAAATAAGGGGATTTTCTGCATTTTTGCCCAAAAATATGGGAAAGTTCTGCCTTTTTGCCCCAAAATAAGAAAAATTTCTGCAATTTTGTACTAAAATAAAAGTAATTTCTGCCTTTTTGCCCCAAAATAAGAAAATTTCTGCTTTTTTTACTGAAATAAGTGAAATTTCTGCAATTTTGCCCAAAAATAAGTGAAATTTCTGAGTTTTGCCCCACAATAAGGAGAATTTCTGTCTTTTTGCCCCAACATATAGGGAATTTCTGCCTTTTTCCACACAATTAGGGGAATTTCTGCAATTTTGCTCCAAAATACGGGGAATTTCTGCTTTTTTGCCCGAAAAAAAGAATGCATACCTTTTTGCCATAAAAAAGGGAAATTTCTTCATTTTTGCTCCAAAATAAGGGGAATTTCTTTTTTTTGCCTCTAAGTAAGTGGAATTTCTATCTTTTTCCCCAAAAACAGAGGGAATTTCTGTATTTTTTGCCCCAAAATAAGGAAAATTTCTGAAGTATTACCCTGTAATAAGTGAAATTTCTGCAATTTTGCCCCAAAATAAGGGAAATTTCTGCCTTTTTGCCCCCAAATAAGGGGAATTTCATCCTATTTACCTCAAAATAAGGGGAATTTCTGCATTTTTGCCACAAAATATTAAGAATTTCTGGCTTTTTGCCCCAAAATAAAAAAATTTTCTGCTTTTTTCCCTGAAATAAGTGAAATTTCTGCAATTTTGCCCCAAAATAAGTGAAATTTCTGCAATTTTGCCCCAAAATAAGGGAATTTTCTGGAATTTTGCCCCAAAATAAGTGGAATTTAAGAGTTTTGCCTCAAAATAAGGAGAATTTCTGTCTTTTTGCCCTAACAAATAGGGAATTTCTGCCTTTTTGCCCCACAATTAGGGGATTTTCTGCAATTTTGCTCCAAAATAAAGGGAATATCTGCTTTTTAGCCTGAAAATAAGGGGAATGTATACCTTTTGCCACAAAAAAGAGAAATTTCTTCATTTTTGCTCCAAAATAAAAGGAATTTCTGCTTTTTTGCCTCTAAAAATGTGGAATTTCTGTCTTTTTCCCCTAAAAACAAAGGGAATTTCTGTCTTTTTTGCCCCAAATAAGGAAAATTTCTGACTTATTACCCTGAAATAAGTGAAATTTCTGAAATTTTGCCCCAAAATAAGGGAAATTTCTGCCTTTTTGCCCCCAAATAAGGGGAATTTCAGCCTTTTTACCTCAAGATAATGGGAATTTCTGCATTTTTGCCCCCAAATACGGAGAATTTCAGCCTTTTTAAATCAAAACAAGGGGAATTTCTGCATTTTTGCCCTAAATATGGGAAATTTCTGCCTTTTTGCCCCAAAATAAGAAAATTTCTGCTTTTTTCCATGAAATAAGTGAAATTTCTGCAATTTTGCCCCAAATAAGTGAAATTTCTGCAATTTTGCTTCAAAATAAGGGAAATTTCTGGAATTTTGCCTCAAAATAAGTGGAATTTCTAAGTTTTGCCCTAAAATAAGGAGAATTTCGGTCTTTTTGGCCCCCAAATAAGGGGAATTTCAGCCTTTTTACCTCAAAATAAAGGGAATTTCTGCATTTTTGCCACAAAATATTAGGAATTTCTGAATTTTTGCCCCAAAATAAGGGAAATTTCTGTATTTTGCCCCAAAATAAGTGGAATTTCTGAGTTTTGCCCCATAATTTGGAGAATTTCTGCCTTTTTGCCCCAACATATAGGGAATTTCTGCCTTTTTGCCCGACAATTAGGGGAATTTCTGCAATTTTGCTCTAAAATACGAGGAATTTCTGCCTTTTTGCCCGAAAATAAGAAGAATGCATACCTTTTTGCCATAAAAAGAGAAATTTCTTCATTTTTGCTCCAAAATAAGGGGAATTTCTGCTTTTTGCCTCTAAATAAGTGGAACTTCTGTCTTTCTCCCCCAAAACAAAAAGAATTTTTGTCTTTTTTGCCCCAAAATATATAAAATTCTGACTTATTACTTTGAAGTAAGTGAAATTTCTGCAATTTTGCCCCAAAATAATGGAAATTTCTCCTTTTTTGCCCCCAAATAAAGGGAATTTCCGCCTTTTTACCTCAAAATAAGGAGAATTTTGGCATTTTTGCTACAAAATATTAGGAATTTCTGCCTTTTTCCCCGAAAAGAAGGGAAATTTCTGGAATTTTGCCCAAAATAAGTGGAATTTCTGAGTTTTGCCCCAAAATAAAGAGAATTTCTGTCTTTTTGACCCAACATATAGGGAATTTCTGCCTTTTTCCCCCACAATTAGGGGAATTTCTGCAATTTTGCTATAAAATACGGTGAATTTCTGCCTTTTTGCCCGAAAATAAGAAGAATGCATACCTTTTTGCCATAAAAAGGGAAATTTCTTCATTTCTGCTCCAAAATAAGGGGAATTTCTGCTTTTTTCCTCTAAATAAGTGGAATTTCTGTCTTTTTCCCTAAAACAAAAGGAATTTCTGTCTTTTTACCCCAAAATAAGGAAAATTTCTGACTTATTATTTTGAAGTAAGTGAAATTTCTGCAATTTTGCCCCAAAATAAGGGAAATTTCTGCCTTTTTGCCCCCAAATAAGGGGAATTTCAGCCTTTTTACCTCAAAAAAAGGGGGATTTCAGCATTTTTGCCACAAAATATTAGGAATTTCTACCTTTCTGCCCCAAAATAAGGAAAATATCTGACTTTTTGCTCTGAAATAAGTTAAATTATTAAAATTTTTCCCGAAAATAAGGGAAATGTCTGTTTTTGGCACCAAAATAATGGGAATTTCTTACTTTTTGCCCCCAAATAATAGGAATTTCAGCCTTTTTACCTCAAAATAAAAGGAATTTCTGCATTTTTGCCCAAAAATATGGTAAATTTCTGCCTTTTTGCCCAAAATAAGAAAAATTTCTGCAATTTTGTACCAAAATAAAAGAAATTTCTGCCTTTTTGCCTCAAAATAAGAAAATTTCTGCATTTTTTTCCCTGAAATAAGTGAAATTTCTGGAATTTTGCTCCAAAATAAGTGAAATTTCTGCTATTTTGTCCCAAAATAAGGGAAATTTCTGGAATTTTGCCCCAAAATAAGTGGAATTTCTGAGTTTTGCCCCAAAATAGGAGAATTTCTGTCTTTTTGCCTCAACATATAGGGAATTTCTGCCTTTTTGCCCCACAATTAGGGGATTTCTGAAATTTTGCTCCAAAATACGAGGAATTTCTGCCTTTTTGCCCGAAAATAAAAGAATGCATAATTTTTTGCCATAAAAAAGGGAAATTTCTTCATTTTTGCTCCAAAATAAGGGGAATTTCTGCTTTTTTGCCTCTAAATAAGTGGAATTTCTGTCTTTTTCCCCCAAAACAAAGAGAATTTCTATTTTTTTGCCCCAAAAAAAGAAAATTTCTGACTTATTACCCTGAAATAGATGAAGTTTCTGAAATTTTGCCCCAAAATAAGAGAAATTTCTGACTTTTTGCCTCCAAATAAGGGGAATTTGAGCCTTTTTACCTCAAAATAAAGGGAATTTCTGCATTTGTGCCCCAAAATATGGGAAATTTCTGCTTTTTGGCCCCAAAATAAGAAAAATTTCTGCAATTTTGTACAAAAATAAAAAAAAATTTCTGCCTTTTTGCCCCAAAATAAGAAAATTTCTGGTTTTTTTCTGAAATAAGTGAAATTTCTGCAATTTTGCCCCAAAATAAAGGAAATTTCTGGAATTTTGCCCCAAAATAAGTGGAATTTCTGAGTTTTGCCCCAAAATAAGGAGTATTTCTGTCTTTTTGCCCCAACATATAGGGAATTTCTGCCTTTTTGCCCCACAATTAGGGGAATTTCTGCAATTTTGCTCCAAAATACGGATAATTTCTGCCTTTTTGCTGGAAAATAAGAAGAATGCATAACTTTTTGCCATAAAAAAGGGAAATTTTTTCATTTTTGCTCCAAAATAAGGGGAATTTCTGCTTTTTTGCTTCTAAATAAGTAGAATTTCTATCTTTTTCCCCCAAAACAAAGGGAATATCTGTCCTTTTTGCCCCAAAATAAGGAATATTTCTGATTATTACCCTGAAATAAGTGAAATTTCTGCAATTTTGCCCCAAAATGAGAGAAAATTTCTGCTTTTTTGCCCCCAAATAAGGGGAATGTCAGCCTTTTTACCTCAAAATAAAGGGAATTTCGGCATTTTTGCTACAAAATATTAGGAATTTCTGCCTTTTTGCCCCCAAATAAGGGGAATTTCAGCCTTTTTACCTCAAAATAAGGGGAATTTCTGCTTTTTTGCCTCTAAATAAGTGGAATTTCAGTCTTTTTCCCCCAAAACAAAGAGAATTTCTGTCTTTTTTGCCCCAAAATAAGGAAAATTTCTGACTTATTACCCTGAAATAAGTGAAATTTCTGCAATTTTGCCCCAAAATATGAGAAATTTCTGCCTTTTTGCCCCCGAATAAGGGGAATTTCAGCCTTTTTTACCTCAAAATAAAAGGAATTTCTGCATTTTTGCCACAAAATATTAGGAATTTCTGCATTTTGCCCAAAAATAAAAAAAATTTCTGCCTTTTTTCCCTGAAATAAGTGAAATTTCTGCAATTTTGCCCCAAAATAAATGAAATTTCTGCAATTTTGCCCGAAAATAAGGGAAATTTCTGGAATTTTGCTCCAAAATAAGTGGAATTTCAGAGTTTTGCCCCAAAATAAGGAGAATTTCTGACTTTTTGCCCTAACATATAGGGAATTTCTGCCTTTTTGCCTCACAATTAGGAGAATTTCTGCAATTATGCTCCAAAATAAAGGGAATTTCTGCTTTTTAGCCTGAAAATAATGGGAATGTATACCTTTTGCCACAAAAAAGGGAAATTTCTTCATTTTTGCTCCAAAATAAAAGGAATTTCTGATTTTTTGCCTTCAAAAATGTGGAATTTCTGTCTTTTTCCCCTAAAAACAAAGGGAATTTCTGTCTTTTTTGCCCCAAAATTAAGAAAATTTCTGACTTATTACCCTGAAATAAGTGAAATTTCTGAAATTTTGCACCAAAATAAGGGAAATTTCTGCCTTTTTCCCCCCAAATAAGGGGAATTTCAGCCTTTTTACCTCAAGATAATGATAATTTCTGCATTTTTGCCCCAAAATATGGGATATTTCTGCCTTTTTGCCCCAAAATAAGAAAAATGTCTGCAATTTTCTACCAAGAGAAAAGAAATTTCTGCCTTTTTGCCCCAAAATAAGAAAATTTCTGCTTTTTTTCTGAAATAAGTGAATTTTCTGCAATTTTGCCCCAAAATAAAGGAAATTTCTGGAATTTTGCCCCAAAATAAGTGGAATTTCTGAGTTTTGCCCCAAAATAAGGAGTATTTCTGTCTTTTTGCCCCAACATATAGGGAATTTCTGCCTTTTTGCCCCACAATTAGGGGAATTTCTGCAATTTTGCTCCAAAATACGGAAAATTTCTGCCTTTTTGCTGGAAAATAAGAAGAATGCATAATTTTTTGCCATAAAAAAGGGAAATTTTTTCATTTTTGCTCCAAAATAAGGGGAATTTCTGCTTTTTTGCTTCTAAATAAGTAGAATTTCTATCTTTTTCCCCCAAAAAAGGGAATATCTGTCCTTTTTGCCTCAAAATAAGGAATATTTCTGATTATTACCCTGAAATAAGTGAAATTTCTGCAATTTTGTCCCAAAATGAGAGAAAATTTTTGCTTTTTTGCCCCCAAATAAGGGGAATGTCAGCCTTTTTACCTCAAAATAAAGGGAATTTCGGCATTTTTGCTACAAAATATTAGGAATTTCTGCCTTTTTGCCCCAAAAGAAGAGAAATTTCTGAAATTTTGCCCCAAAATAAGTGGAATTTCTGAGTTTTGCCCCAAAATAAGTAGAATTTCTGTCTTTTTGACCCAACATATAGGGAATTTCTGCCTTTTTGCCCCACAATTAGGGGAATTTCTGCAATTTTGCTATAAAATACGGTGACTTTCTGCCTTTTTGCCCGAAAATAAGAAGAATGCATTTTTTTTGGCATAAAAAAGGGAAATTTCTTTATTTTTGCTCCAAAATAAGGGGAATATCTGCTTTTTTGCCACAAAATATGAGAAATTACTGCCTTTTTGCCCCAAAATGAGACAAATTCTGCTTTTTTTCCCAGAAATAAGTGAAATTTCTGCAATTTTGCCCCAAAATAAGTGAAATTTCTGCAATTTTGCCCCAAAATAAGGGAAATTTCTGGAATTTTGCCACAAAATACGGGGAATTTCTGCCTTTGTGCCTGAAAATAAGAAGAATGCATTACTTTTTGCCATAAAAAAGGGAAATTTCCTCATTTTTGCTCCAAAATAAGAGGAATTTCTGCTTTTTTGTCTCTAAATAAGTAAAATTTCTGTCTTTTTCCCACAAAACAAAAAAATTTCTGTCTTTTTTGCTGCAAAATAAGAAAAATTTTTGACTTATTACCCTGAAATAAGTGAAATTTCTGCAATTTTGCCCCAAAATAAGGGAAATTTCTGCCTTTTTGCCCCAAAATAAGAAAATTTCTGCTTTTTTTCCCTGAAATAAGTGAAATTTCTGCACTTTTGCCCCAAAATAAGTGAAATTTTTGCAATTTTGCCCCAAAATAAGTGGAATTTCTGAGTTTTGCCCCAAAATAAGGAGAATTTCTGTCTTTTTGCCCCAACATATAGGGAATTTCTGCCTTTTTTCCCCACAATTAGGGAAATTTCTGCAATTTTGCTCCAAAATAAGGGGAATTTCTGCTTTTTTGCCTCTAAAAGTGGAATTACTCTCTTTTCCCCCCCCAAAAAAAGGGAATTTCTGTCTTTTTTGTCCCAAAATAAAAAAAATTTCTGACTTATTACCCTGAAATAAGTGAAATTTCTGCAATTTTGCCTCAAAATAAGGGAAATTTCTGCTTTTTTGCCCCCAAATAAGGGGAATTTCAGCCTTTTTACCTCAAAATAAGGGGATTTTCTGCATTTTTGCCCAAAAATATGGGAAAGTTCTGCCTTTTTGCCCCAAAATAAGAAAAATTTCTGCAATTTTGTACTAAAATAAAAGTAATTTCTGCCTTTTTGCCCCAAAATAAGAAAATTTCTGCTTTTTTTACTGAAATAAGTGAAATTTCTGCAATTTTGCCCAAAAATAAGTGAAATTTCTGAGTTTTGCCCCACAATAAGGAGAATTTCTGTCTTTTTGCCCCAACATATAGGGAATTTCTGCCTTTTTCCACACAATTAGGGGAATTTCTGCAATTTTGCTCCAAAATACGGGGAATTTCTGCTTTTTTGCCCGAAAAAAAGAATGCATACCTTTTTGCCATAAAAAAGGGAAATTTCTTCATTTTTGCTCCAAAATAAGGGGAATTTCTTTTTTTTGCCTCTAAGTAAGTGGAATTTCTATCTTTTTCCCCAAAAACAGAGGGAATTTCTGTATTTTTTGCCCCAAAATAAGGAAAATTTCTGAAGTATTACCCTGTAATAAGTGAAATTTCTGCAATTTTGCCCCAAAATAAGGGAAATTTCTGCCTTTTTGCCCCCAAATAAGGGGAATTTCATCCTATTTACCTCAAAATAAGGGGAATTTCTGCATTTTTGCCACAAAATATTAAGAATTTCTGGCTTTTTGCCCCAAAATAAAAAAATTTTCTGCTTTTTTCCCTGAAATAAGTGAAATTTCTGCAATTTTGCCCCAAAATAAGTGAAATTTCTGCAATTTTGCCCCAAAATAAGGGAATTTTCTGGAATTTTGCCCCAAAATAAGTGGAATTTAAGAGTTTTGCCTCAAAATAAGGAGAATTTCTGTCTTTTTGCCCTAACAAATAGGGAATTTCTGCCTTTTTGCCCCACAATTAGGGGATTTTCTGCAATTTTGCTCCAAAATAAAGGGAATATCTGCTTTTTAGCCTGAAAATAAGGGGAATGTATACCTTTTGCCACAAAAAAGAGAAATTTCTTCATTTTTGCTCCAAAATAAAAGGAATTTCTGCTTTTTTGCCTCTAAAAATGTGGAATTTCTGTCTTTTTCCCCTAAAAACAAAGGGAATTTCTGTCTTTTTTGCCCCAAATAAGGAAAATTTCTGACTTATTACCCTGAAATAATTGAAATTTCTGAAATTTTGCCCCAAAATAAGGGAAATTTCTGCCTTTTTGCCCCCAAATAAGGGGAATTTCAGCCTTTTTACCTCAAGATAATGGGAATTTCTGCATTTTTGCCCCCAAATACGGAGAATTTCAGCCTTTTTAAATCAAAACAAGGGGAATTTCTGCATTTTTGCCCTAAATATGGGAAATTTCTGCCTTTTTGCCCCAAAATAAGAAAATTTCTGCTTTTTTCCATGAAATAAGTGAAATTTCTGCAATTTTGCCCCAAATAAGTGAAATTTCTGCAATTTTGCTTCAAAATAAGGGAAATTTCTGGAATTTTGCCTCAAAATAAGTGGAATTTCTAAGTTTTGCCCTAAAATAAGGAGAATTTCGGTCTTTTTGGCCCCCAAATAAGGGGAATTTCAGCCTTTTTACCTCAAAATAAAGGGAATTTCTGCATTTTTGCCACAAAATATTAGGAATTTCTGAATTTTTGCCCCAAAATAAGGGAAATTTCTGTATTTTGCCCCAAAATAAGTGGAATTTCTGAGTTTTGCCCCATAATTTGGAGAATTTCTGCCTTTTTGCCCCAACATATAGGGAATTTCTGCCTTTTTGCCCGACAATTAGGGGAATTTCTGCAATTTTGCTCTAAAATACGAGGAATTTCTGCCTTTTTGCCCGAAAATAAGAAGAATGCATACCTTTTTGCCATAAAAAGAGAAATTTCTTTATTTTTGCTCCAAAATAAGGGGAATTTCTGCTTTTTGCCTCTAAATAAGTGGAACTTCTGTCTTTCTCCCCCAAAACAAAAAGAATTTTTGTCTTTTTTGCCCCAAAATATATAAAATTCTGACTTATTACTTTGAAGTAAGTGAAATTTCTGCAATTTTGCCCCAAAATAATGGAAATTTCTCCTTTTTTGCCCCCAAATAAAGGGAATTTCCGCCTTTTTACCTCAAAATAAGGAGAATTTTGGCATTTTTGCTACAAAATATTAGGAATTTCTGCCTTTTTGCCCGAAAAGAAGGGAAATTTCTGGAATTTTGCCCAAAATAAGTGGAATTTCTGAGTTTTGCCCCAAAATAAAGAGAATTTCTGTCTTTTTGACCCAACATATAGGGAATTTCTGCCTTTTTCCCCCACAATTAGGGGAATTTCTGCAATTTTGCTATAAAATACGGTGAATTTCTGCCTTTTTGCCCGAAAATAAGAAGAATGCATACCTTTTTGCCATAAAAAGGGAAATTTCTTCATTTCTGCTCCAAAATAAGGGGAATTTCTGCTTTTTTCCTCTAAATAAGTGGAATTTCTGTCTTTTTCCCTAAAACAAAAGGAATTTCTGTCTTTTTACCCCAAAATAAGGAAAATTTCTGACTTATTATTTTGAAGTAAGTGAAATTTCTGCAATTTTGCCCCAAAATAAGGGAAATTTCTGCCTTTTTGCCCCCAAATAAGGGGAATTTCAGCCTTTTTACCTCAAAAAAAGGGGGATTTCAGCATTTTTGCCACAAAATATTAGGAATTTCTACCTTTCTGACCCAAAATAAGGAAAATATCTGACTTTTTGCTCTGAAATAAGTTAAATTATTAAAATTTTTCCCGAAAATAAGGGAAATGTCTGTTTTTGGCACCAAAATAATGGGAATTTCTTACTTTTTGCCCCCAAATAATAGGAATTTCAGCCTTTTTACCTCAAAATAAAAGGAATTTCTGCATTTTTGCCCAAAAATATGGTAAATTTCTGCCTTTTTGCCCAAAATAAGAAAAATTTCTGCAATTTTGTACCAAAATAAAAGAAATTTCTGCCTTTTTGCCTCAAAATAAGAAAATTTCTGCATTTTTTTCCCTGAAATAAGTGAAATTTCTGGAATTTTGCTCCAAAATAAGTGAAATTTCTGCTATTTTGTCCCAAAATAAGGGAAATTTCTGGAATTTTGCCCCAAAATAAGTGGAATTTCTGAGTTTTGCCCCAAAATAGGAGAATTTCTGTCTTTTTGCCTCAACATATAGGGAATTTCTGCCTTTTTGCCCCACAATTAGGGGATTTCTGAAATTTTGCTCCAAAATACGAGGAATTTCTGCCTTTTTGCCCGAAAATAAAAGAATGCATAATTTTTTGCCATAAAAAAGGGAAATTTCTTCATTTTTGCTCCAAAATAAGGGGAATTTCTGCTTTTTTGCCTCTAAATAAGTGGAATTTCTGTCTTTTTCCCCCAAAACAAAGAGAATTTCTATTTTTTGGCCCCAAAATAAGGAAAATTTCTGACTTATTACCCTGAAATAGATGAAGTTTCTGAAATTTTGCCCCAAAATAAGAGAAATTTCTGACTTTTTGCCTCCAAATAAGGGGAATTTGAGCCTTTTTACCTCAAAATAAAGGGAATTTCTGCATTTGTGCCCCAAAATATGGGAAATTTCTGCTTTTTGGCCCCAAAATAAGAAAAATTTCTGCAATTTTGTACAAAAATAAAAAAAAAATTCTGCCTTTTTGCCCCAAAATAAGAAAATTTCTGCTTTTTTTGAAATAATTGAAATTTCTGCAATTTTGCTCCAAAATAAGTGTAATTTCTGAGTTTTGCCCCAAAATAAGGAGAATTTCTGTCTTTTTGCCCCAACATATAGGGAATTTCTGCATTTTTGCCCAAGAATTAGGGGAATTTCAGCAATTTTGCTTTAAAATACGGGGAATTTCTGCCTTTTTGTCCGAAAATGAGAAGAATGCATACATTTTTGCCATAAAAAAGGGAAATTTCTTCATTTTTGCTCCAAAATAAGGGGAATTTCTGCTTTTTTGCCTGTAAATAAGGGAAATTTCTGTCCTTTTCCCGCAAAACAAAGGGAATTTCTGTCTTTTTTGCCCCAAAATAAGGAAAATTTCTGACTTTTTACCCTTAAATAAGTGAAATTTCTGCAATTTTGCGCCTAAATATGGGAAATTTCTGCTTTTTGCCCCAAAATAAGAAAATTTCTGCTTTTTTCCATGAAATAAGTGAAATTTCTGCAATTTTGCCCCAAAATAAGGGAAATTTCTGCCTTTTTGCCCCCAAATAAGGGGAATTTCAGCCTTTTTACCTCAAAATAAAAGGAATTTCTGCATTTTTGCCCCAAATAATGGGAAATTTCTGCCTTTTGCGCCAAAATAAGAAAATTTCTGTTTTTTTCCATGAAATAAGTGAAATTTCTGATATTTTGCCCCAAAATAAGTGAAATTTCTGCAATTTTGCCCCAAAATAAGGGAAATTTCTGGAATTATGCGCCAAAATAAGTGGAAATTCTGAGTTTTGCCCTAAAATAAGGAGACTTTCTGTCTTTTTGCCCCAACATTTAGGGAATTTCTGCCTTTTTGCCCCAAAATTAGGGGAATTTCTTCAATTTTGCTCAAAAATACGACGAATTTCTGCCTTTTGCCCGAAAATAAGAAGAATGCATACGTTTTTGCCATAAAAAAGGGAAATTTCTGCAATTTTGCTCCAAAATAAGGGGAATTGCTGCTTTTTTGCCTCTAAATAAGTGGAATTTTTGTCTTATTCCCCCAAAACAAAGAGAATTTCTGTCTTTTTTGACCCAAATTAAGGAAAATTTCTGACTTATTTCCCTCTAATAAGTGAAATTTCTGAAATTTTGCCCCAAAATAAAAGAAATTTCTGCCTTTTTGCTCCCAAATAAGGGAAATTTCAGCCTTTTTACCTCAAAATAAGGCGAATTTCTGCATTTTTGTCACAAAATATTAGGAATTTCTGCATTTTGCCCAAAAATAAGGAAAATTTCTGCCTTTTTTCCCTGAAATAAGTGAAATTTCTCAATTTTGCCCCAAAATAAGTGAAATTTCTGCAATTTTGCACCAATATAAGTGAAATTTCTGCAATTTTGCCCCAAAATAAGGTAAATTTCTGGAATTTTGCCCCAAAATAAGTGGAATTTCAGAGTTTTGCCCCAAAATAAGGAGAATTTCTGTCTTTTTGCCCTAACATATAGGGAATTTCTGCCTTTTTGCCCCACAATTAGGGGAATTTCTGCAATTTTGCTCCAAAATAAAGGGAATTTCTGCTTTTTAGCCTGAAAATAAGGGGAATGTATACCTTTTGCCACAAAAAAGGGAAATTTCTTCATTTTTGCTCCAAAATAAAAGGAATTTCTGCTTTTTTGCCTCCAAAAATGTGGAATTTCTGTCTTTTTCCCCTAAAAACGAAGGAAATTTCTGTCTTTTTTGCCCCAAAATAAGGAAAATTGCTTACTTATTACCCTGAAATAAGTGAAATTTCTGAAATTTTGCTTCAAAATAAGGGAAATTTCTGCCTTTTTGCCCCCAAATAAGGGGAATTTCAGCCTTTTTACCTCAAGATACTGGGAATTTCTGCATTTTTCCCCAAAATATCGGAAATTTCTGCATTTTTGCCCCAAAATAAGAAAAATTTCTGAAATTTTGTACCAAGATAAAAGAAATTTCTGCCTTTTTGCCCCAAAATAAGAAAATTTCTGCTTTTTTTTCTGAAATAAGTGAAATTTCTACAATTTTGCCCCAAAATAAGTGAAATTTCTGCAATTTTGCCACAAAATAAGGGAAATTTCTGGAATTTTGCCCCAAAATATGTGGAATTTCTGAGTTTTGCCCCAAAATAAGGAGAATTTGTTTCATTTTGCCCCAACATATAGGGAATTTCTGCCTTTTTGCCCCACAATTAGAGGAATTTCTGCAATTTTGCTCCAAAATACAGAAAATTTCTACCTTTTTGCTGGAAAATAAGAAGAATGCATAACTTTTTGCTATAAAAAATGAAACTTCTTCATTTTTGCTCCAAAATAAGGGGAATTTCTGTTTTTTGCTTCTAAATAAGTAGAATTTCTGTCTTTTTCCCCCAAAACAAAGGGAATTTCTGTCCTTTTTGGCCCAAAATAAGGAATATTTCTGATTATTACCCTGAAATAAGTGAAATTTCTGCAAATTTGCCCCAAAATAAGATAAAATTTATGCTTTTTTGCCCCCAAATGACGGGAATTTCAGCCTTTTTACCCCAAAATAAGGGGAATTTCTGCATTTTTGCTACAAAATATTAGGAATTTCTGCCTTTTTGCCACAAAATAAGGGAAATTTCTGGAATTTTGCCCCAAAATAAGTGGAATTTCTGAGTTTTGCCCCAATATAAGAATTTCTACCTTTTTGCCCCAACATATAGGGAATTTCTGCCTTTTTGCCCCACAATTAAGGGAATTTCTGCAATTTTGCTCTAAAATACGAGGAATTTCTGCCTTTTTGCCGAAAGTAAGAAGAATGCATACTTTTTTGCCATAAAAAGGGAAATTTCTTCATTTTTGCTCCAAAATAAGGGGAATTTCTGCTTTTTTGCCTCTAAATTAGTGGAATTTCTCTCTTTCTCCCCCAAAACAAAGGGAATTTCTGTTTTTTTTACCCCAAAATAAGGAAAATTTCTGACTTATTACTTTGAAGTAAGTGAAATTTTTGCAATTTTGCCCCAAAATAAGGGAATTTTCTTACTTTTTGCCCCCAAATAAGGGGAATTTCAGCCTTTTTACCTCAAAATATGGGGAATTTCTGCATTTTTGCCACAAAATATTAGGAATTTCTGCCTTTCTGCCCCAAAATAAGGAAAATTTCTGACTTTTTGCCCTTAAATAAGTTAAATTTCTAAAATTTTTCCTGAAAATTAGGGAAATGTCTGCTTTTGGCACCAAAATAATGGCAATTTCTTACTTTTTGCCCCCAAATAAGAGGAATTTCATCCTTTTTACCTCAAAATAAAAGGAAGTTTTGCATTTTTGCCCCAAAATATGGGAAATTTCTGCCTTTTTGCCCAAAATAAGAAAAATTTCTGCAATTTTTTACCAAAATAAAAGAAATTTCTGCCTTTTTGCCTCAAAATAAAATTTCTGCATTTTTTCCCTGAAATAAGTGAAATTTCTGCAATTTCGCCCCAAAATAATTGAAATTTCTGCAATTTTGCCCCAAAATAAGGGAAATTTCTGGAATTTTGCCCCAAAATAAGTGAAATTTCTGAGTTTTGCCCCAAAATAAGGAGAATTTCTGTCTTTTTGCCCCAACATATAGAAAATTTCTGCCTTTTGCCCCACAATTAGGGGAATTTCTGAAATTTTGCTCCAAAATACGGGGAATTTCTGCCTTTTTGGCCGAAAATAATAAGAATGCATAACTTTTTGCCATAATAAAGGGAAATTTCTTCATTTTTGCTCCAAAATAAGGGGAATTTCTGCTGATTTGCCTCTAAATAAGTGGAATTTCTGTCTTTTTCCCCCAAAACAAAGAGAATTTCTGTCTTTTTTGCCCAAAAATAAGGAAAATTTTTTACTTATTACCCTGAAATAAATGATGTTTCTGCAATTTTGCCCCAAAATAAGAGAAATTTCTGCCTTTTTGCCTCCAAATTAGGGGAATTTGAGCCTTTTTTTCCTCAAAATAAAGGGAATTTCTGCATTTATGCCCCAAAATATTGGAAATATCTGCCTCTTGGCCCCAAAATAAGAAAAATTTCTGCAATTTTGTACCAAAATAAAAAAAAAAATTTCTGCCTTTTTTCCCCAAAATAAGAAAATTTCTGCTTTTTTCTGAAATAAGTGAAATTTCTGCAATTTTGCCACAAAATAAGTGAAATTTCTGAGTTTTGCCCCAAAATAAGGAGAATTTCTGTCTTTTTGCCCCAACATATAGGGAATTTCTGCTTTTTTGCCCAACAATTAGGGGAATTTCAGCAATTTTGCTTTAAAATACGGGGAATTTCTTCCTTTTTGTCTGAAAATGAGAAGAATGCATACCTTTTTGCCATAAAAAAGGGAAATTTCTTCATTTTTGCTCAAAAATAAAGGGAATTTCTGCTTTTTTGCCTCTAAATACGTGGAATTTCTGTCCTTTTCCCCCAAAACAAAGGGAATTTCTTTTTTTTTTTGCCCCAAAATAAGGAAAATTTCTGACTTATTACCCTGAAATAAGTGAAATTTCTGCAATTTTGCCCCAAAATAAGGGAAATTTCTGCCTTTTTGCCACCAAATACGGGGAATTTCAACCTTTTTACATCAAAATAAAAGGAATTTCTGCATTTTTGCCCCAAATAATGGGAAATTTCTGCCTTTTGCCCCAAAATAAGAAAATTTTTGCTTTTTTCCATGAAATAAGTGAAATTTCTGATATTTTGCCCCAAAATAAGTGAAATTTCTGCAATTTTGCCCCAAAATAAGGGAAATTTCTGGAATTTTGCCCCAAAATAAGTGGAATTTCTGAGTTTTGCCCCAAAATAAGGAGAATTTTTGTCTTTTTGCCCTAACATATAGGGAATTTCTGCCTTTTTGCCCCACAATTAGGTGAATTTCTGCAATTTTGCTCCAAAATAAAGGGAATTTCTGCTTTTTAGCCTGAAAATAAGGGGAATGTATACCTTTTGCCACAAAAAAAGGGAAATTTCTTCATTTTTGCTCCAAAATAATAGAAATTTATGCTTTTTTGCCTCCAAAAATGTGGAATTTCTGTCTTTTTCCCCTAAAAACAAAGTAAATTTCTGTCTTTTTCGCCCCAAAATAAGGAAAATTTATGACTTATTACCCTGAAATAAGTGAAATTTCTGAAATTTTCCTTCAAAATAAGGGAAATTTCTGCCTTTTTGTCCCCAAATAAGGGGAATTTCAGCCTTTTTACCTCAAGATAATGGGAATTTCTTCATTTTTGCCCCAAAATATCGGAAATTTCTGACTTTTTGCCCCCAAAAAAAAATTTCTGCAATTTTGAACCAAGATAAAAGAAATTTCTGCCTTTTTGCCCCAAAATAAGAAAATTTCTGCTTTTTTTTCTGAAATAAGTGAAATTTCTACAATTTTGCCCCAAAATAAGTGAAATTTCTGCAATTTTGCCCCAAAATAAAGGAAATTTCTGGAATTTTGCCCCAAAATAAGTGGAATTTCTGAGTTTTGCCCCAAAATAAGGAGAATTTCTGTCTTTTTGCCCCAACATATAGGGAATTTCTGCCTTTTTGCCCCACAATTAGGGGAATTTCTGCAATTTTGCCCCAAAATAAGGGAAATTTCTGCCTTTTTGCCCCCAAATAAGGGGAATTTCAGCCTTTTTACCTCAAAATAAGGGGAATTTCTGCATTTTTGCCACAAAATATTAGGAATTTCTGCATTTTGCCCGAAAATAAGAAAAATTTCTGCCTTTTTTCCCTGAAATAAGTGAAATTTCTGCAATTTTGCCCCAAAATAAGTTAAATTTCTTCAATTTTGCCCCAAAATTAGGGAAATTTCTGAATTTTGCCCCAAAATAAGTGGAATTTCTGCCTTTTTGCCATAAAATAAGGAGAATTTCTGTCTTTTTGCCCCAACATATAGGGAATTTCTTCTTTTTCCCCAACAATTAGGGGAATTTCAGCAATTTTGCTTTAAAATACGAGGAATTTCTGCCTTTTTGTGCTAAAATAAGAAGAATGCATACCTTTTTGCCATGAAAAAAAGAAATTTCTTCATTTTTGCATTAAAATAAGGGGAATTTCTGCTTTTTTGCCTCTAAATAAGTGGAATTTCTGTCCTTTTCCCCCAAAACAAAGGGAATTTCTGTCTTTTTTTCCCCAAAATAAGGAAAATTTCTGACTTACTACCCTTAAGTAAGTGAAATTTTGGCAATTTTGCCACAAAATAAGGGAAATTTCTGCCTTTTTGCCCCCAAATAAAAGGAATTTCAGCCTTTTTACCTCAAAATAAGGGGAATTTCTGCATTTTTGCCGCAAAATATTAGGAATTTCTCCCTTTTTGCCCTAAAATAAGGAATATTTCTGACTTTTTGCCCTGAAATAAGTTAAATTTCTAAAATTTTTCTCACAAATAAGGGAAATGTCTGCTTTTGGCTGCAAAATAATGGGAATTTCTTGCTTTTTGCCCCCACATAAGGGAAATTTCAGATTTTTTACCTCAAAATAAAAGAAATGTTTGCATTGTTGCCCCAAAATATGGGAAATTTCTGCCTTTTTGCCCAACATAAGAAAAATTTTTGCAATTTTGTACGAAAATAAAAGAAATTTCTGCCTTTTTGCCTCAAAATAAGAAAATTTCTGCATTTTTTCCTTGAAATAAGTGAAATTTCTGCAATTTTGCCCCAAAATAAGTGAAATTTATGCAATTTTGCCCCAAAATAAGGGAAATTTCGGGAATTTTGCTCCAAAATAAGTGGAATTTCTGAGTTTTGCCCTAAAATAAGGAGAATTCCTGCCTTTTTGCCCCCAAAAGAGGGGATTTTCAGCCTTTTTACCTCAAAATAAGGGGAATTTCTGCATTCTTGCCAAAAAATATTGGGAATTTCTGCCTTTTTGCCCCAAAAAATATTGGGAATTTCTGCCTTTTTGCCCCAAAATAAGGACAATTTCTGACTTTTTGCACTGAAATAAGTTAAATTTCTAAAATTTTTCCACAAAATAAGAGAAATGTCTGCTTTTTGCGCCAAAATAATGTGAATTTCTTATTTTTGCCCCCAAATAAGGGGAATTTCAGCCTTTTTACCTCAAAATAAAGGGAATTTCTGCATTCTTGCCCCAAAATTTGGGAAATTTCTGCCTTTTTGCCCAAAATAATAAAAATTCTGCTTTTTTCCATGCAATGAGTGAAATTTCTGAAATTTTGCCCCAAAATAAGTGAAATTTCTGCAATTTTGCCCCAAAATAAGGGAAATTTCTGAAATTTTTTTCCCCAAAATAAGTGGAATTTCTCAGTTTTGCCTCAAAATAATGAGAATTTCTGTCGTTTTGCCCCATTATATAGGGAATTTCTGCCTTTATGCCCCACAATTAGGGGAATTTCTGCAATTTTGCTCAAAAATACGGGGAATTTCTGCCTTTTTGCCTGAAAATAAGAAGAATGCATACCTTATTGCCATAAAAAAGGGAAATTTTTGCAATTTTGCTCCAAAACAAGGGGAATTTTTGCTTTTTTGCCTCTGAATAAGTGGAATTTCTGTCTTTTCCCCCCAAAACAAAGGGAATTTCTGTCCTTTTTGCCACAAAATAAGGAAAATTTCTGACTTATTACCCTGAAATAAGTGAAATTTCTGCAATTTTGTTCCAAAATAAGAGAAATTTCTGCCTTTTTGCCGCCAAATAAGGGGAATTTCAGCCTTTTACCTCAAAATAAGGGGAATTTCTGCATTTTTGCCACAAAATATTAGGAATTTCTGCCTTTTTGCCCAAAAATAAAAAAAAATTTCTGATTTTTTGCACTGAAATAAGTTAAATTTCTAAAATTTTTCCCAAAAATAAGGGAAATGTCTGCTTTTGGCCCCAAAATAATGGGAATTTCTTACTTTTTGCCCCTAATAAGTGGAATTTCAGCTTTTTTACTTCAAAATAAAAGAAATTTCTGCATTTTTGCCCCAAAATATGGGAAATTTCTGCCTTTTTGCCCAAAATAAGAAAAATTTCTGCAATTTTGCCAACAAATAAGTGAAATTTCTGTAATTTTGCCTCAAAATAAGGGAAATTTCGGGAATTTTGCCCCAAAATAAGTGGAATTTCTGAGTTTTGACCCAAAATATGAGAATTTTTGTAATTTTGCCACAACATATAGGGAATTTCTGCCTTTTTGCCCCACAATTAGGTGAATTTCTGAAATTTTGCTCCAAAATAAAGTGAATTTCTTCCTTTTTACCCGAAAATAAGAAGAATGCATAACTTTTTGCCATAAAAAAGCGAAATTTCCTCATTTTTGCTCCAAAATAAAGGGAATTTCCTCTTTTTTTGCTTCTAAATAAGTGGAATTTCTGTCTTTTTACCCCAACACAAAGGGAATTTCTGTCTTTTTTGCCCCAAAATAAGGAAAATTTCTGACTTATTACCCTGAAATAAGTGAAATTTCTGCAATTTTGTCCCAAAATAAGGGAAATTTCTGCCTTTTGCCTCCAAATAAGGAAAATTTCAGCCTTATTACCTCTAAATATTACGAATTTTTGCTTTTTTGCCTCTAAATAAGTGGAATTTCTTTCATTTTCCCCAAAAACAAAGGGAATTTCTGTCTTTTTTGCCCCAAAATAAAGAAAATTTCTGACTTATTACCCTGAAATAAGTGAAATTTCTGCAATTTTGCCTGAAAATAAAGGAAATTTCTGCCTTTTTGCCCCCAAATAAGAAAAATTTCTGCAATTTTGTACCAAAATAAAAGAAATTTCTGCCTTTTTGCCACAAAATAAGAAAATTTCTGCTTTTTTTTCCTGAAATAATTGAAATTTCTGCAATTTTGCCCCAAAATGAGTGAAATTATTGCAATTTTGCCCCCAAATAAGGGAAATTTCTGGAATTTGCTTCAAAATAAGTGGAATTTCTGAGTTTTGCCCCAAAATAAGGAGAATTTTTGTCTTTTTGCCCCAACATATAGGGAATTTCTGCTTTTTTGCCCAAGAATCAGGGGAATTTTTGCAATTTTGCTCCAAAATACGGGGAATTTCTGCCTTTTTGTACTAAAATAAGAAGAATGCATACATTTTTGCCATAAAAAAAGGAAATATCTTCATTTTTGCTCCAAAATACGGGGAATTTCTGCTTTTTTGCCTTTAAATAAGTTGAATTTCTGTCTTTTTCCCCCAAAACAAAGGGAATTTCTATCTTTTTTGGCCCAAAATAAGGAAAATTTCTGACTTATTACCCTGAAGTAAGTGAAATTTCTGCAATTTTGCCCCAAAATAAGGGAAATTTCTGCCTTTTTGCCCCCAAATAAGGGGAATTTCAGCCTTTTTACCTCAAAATAAGGGGAATTTCTGCATTCTTGCCACAAAATATTGGGAATTTCTGCCTTTTTGCCTCAAAATAAGGAAAATTTCTGACTTTTTGCCCTGAAATAAGTTAAATTCTTAAAATTTTTCTCCAAAATAAGGGAAATGTCTGCTTTTTGCCCCCAATAATGGGAATTTTTTACTTTTTGCCCCAAATAAGGGGAATTTCAGCCTTTTTACCTCAAAATAAGGGTAATTTCTGCATTTTTGCCCCAAAATATGGGAAATTTCTGACTTTTTGCCCCAAAATAAGAAAATTTCTCCTTTTTTCCCCTGAAATAAGTGAAATTTCTGCAATTTTGCCCCAAAATAAGGGAAATTTCTGGAATTTTGCCCCAAAATAAGTGGAATTTCTGAGTTTTGCTCCAATATAAAGGGAATTTCTGTCTTTTTGCCCCAACATATAGGGAATTTCTGCTTTTTTGCCTAACAATTAGGGGAATTTCTGCAATTTTGCTCCAAAATACGGGGAATTTCTTTCTTTTTGTACGAAAATAAGAAGAATGCATACCTTTTTGCTATAAAAAAGGGAAATTTCTTCATTTTTGCTCCAAAATAAGGGGAATTTCTGCTTTTTTGCCTCTAAATAAGTGGAGTTTCTGTCTTTCTCCCCCAAACAAAGGGAATTTCTGTCTTTTTTGCCCCAAAATAAGGAAAATTTTTGACTTATTACGCTGAAGTAAGTGAAATTTCTGCAATTTTTCCCCAAAATAAGGGAAATTTCTGCCTTTTGGCCCCCAAATAAGGGGAATTTCAGGCTTTTTACCTCAAATTAATAGGAATTTCTGTATTTTTGCCACAAACGATTAAGAGTTTCTGCCTTTTTGCCCCAAAATAAGGAAAATTTCTGATTTTTGCCCTGAAATAAGTTAGATTTCTAAATTTTTTCCCCAAAATAATGGAAATGTCTGCTTTTTGCCCCAAAATAAGGGGAATTTCTTACTTTTGGCCCCCAAATAAGGGGAATTTCAGCCTTTTTACCTCAAAATAAGGGGAATTTCTGCATTTTTGACCAAAATATAGGAAATTTTGGCTTTTTGCCCAAAATAAGAAAAATTTCTGCTATTTTGTACCATAATAAAAGAAATTTCTGTTTTTTTGCCCCAAAATAAGAAAATTTCTTACTTTTTGCCATGAAATAAGTTAAATTTCTAAAATTTTTCCCCAAAATAAGGGAAATGTCTGCTTTTTGCCCCCAAATAATGGAAATTTTTTACTTTTTGCCCCAAAATAAGGGGAATTTCAGCCTTTTTACCTCAAAATAAGGGGAATTTCTGCATTTTTGCCACAAAATATGGGAAATTTCTGACTTTTTGCCCCAAAATAAGAAAATTTCTCCTTTTTTCCCCTGAAATAAGTGAAATTTCTGCAATTTTGCCCCCAAATAAGGGAAATTTCTGGATTTTTGCCCCAAAATAAGTGGAATTTCTGAGTTTTGCTCCAAAATAAGGGGAATTTCTGTCTTTTTGCCCCAACATATAGGAAATTTCTGCTTTTTTGCCTAACAATTAGGGGAATTTCTGCAATTTTGCTCCAAAATACGAGGAATTTCTTTCTTTTTGTACGAAAATAAGAAGAATGCATACCTTTTTGCTATAAAAAAGGGAAATTTCTTCATTTTTGCTCAAAAATAAGGGGAATTTCTGCTTTTTTTCCTCTAAATAAGTGAAATTTCTGTCTTTTTCCCCCAAAACAAAGGGAATTTCTGTCTTTTTTGATCCAAAATAAAAACAATTTCTGACTTATTACCCTGAAATAAGTGAAATTTCTGCAATTTTTCCCATAAATAAGGGAAATTTCTGCCTTTTTGCCCCCAAATACAGGGGAATTTCAGACTTTTTATTTCAAAATAAGAGGAATTTCTGCATTTTTGCACTAAAATATTGGAAATTTCTGCATTTTTGCCCCAAAATAAGAAAATTTCTCCTTTTTTTCCATGAAATAAGTGAAATATCTGCAATTTTGCCCCAAAATTAATGAAATTTCTGCAATTTTGCCCCAAAATAAGGGAAATTTCTGGAATTTTGCCCCAAAATAAGTGGAATTTCTGAGTTTTGCCTCAAAATAAAGAGAATTTCTGCCTTTTTGGCCCATCATATAGGGAATTTCTGCCTTTTTGCCCACAATTAGGGGAATTTCTGCAATTTTGCTCCAAAATACGGGGAATTTCTGCCTTTTTGCCCGAAAATAAGAAGAATGCCTACCTTATTGCCATAAAAAAGGTAAATTTCTGCAATTTTGCTCTAAAATAAGGGGAATTTCTGCTTTTTTGACTCTAAATTAGTGGAATTTCAGTCTTTTTCCCCCAAAACAAAGGGAATTTCTGTCTTTATTGCCCCAAAATAAGGAAAATTTCTGAATTATTACCCTGAAATAAGTGAAATTTCTGCAATTTTGCCCCAAAATAAGAGAAATTTCTGCCTTTTTGCCACCAAATAAGGGGAATTTCAGTCTTGTTACCTCAAAATAAAGGGAATTTCTGCATTTTTGCTCCAAAATAAGGGAAATTTCTGCCTTTTTGTCCTAAAATAAAAAAATTTCTGCAATTTTGTTCCAAAATAAAAGAAATTTCTGCCTTTTTGCCCCAAAATAAGAAAATTTCTGCTTTTTTTTCTGAAATAAGTGAAATTTCTGCAATTTTGCCCCAAAATAAGTGAAATTGCTGCAATTTTGCCCGAAAATAAAGGAATTTTCTGGAATTTTGCCCCAAAATAAGTGGAATTTCTGACTTTTGCCCCAAAATAAGGAGAATTTCTGTCTTTTTGCCCTAACATATAGGGAATTTCTGCCTTTTGCACCACAATTAGCGGAATTTCTGCTATTTTGCTCCAAAATACGGGGAATTTCTGCTTTTTAGCCCAAAATAAGTGGAATGTATACCTTTTGCCACAAAAAAAAGAGAAATTTCTTCATTTTTGCTCCAAAATAAGGGGGAATTTCTGCTTTTTTGCCTATAAATAAGTGGAATTTCTGTCTTTTTCCCCCAAAACAAAGGGAATTTCTGTCTTTTTTGGCGCAAAATAAGGGAAATTTCTGAATTATTACCCTGAAATAAGTTAAATTTCTGCAATTTTTCCTCAAAATAAGGGAAATTTCTGCCTTTTTGCCCTCAAATAGGAGTAATTTCAGCCTTTTTACCTCAAAATAATAGGAATTTCTGCATTTTTGCCCCAAAATACAAGGAATTTCTGCTTTTTGCCCGAAAATAATAAGAATGCATACTTTTTTGCCATAAAAAAGGGAAATTTCTTCACTTTTGCTCCAAAATAAGGGGAATTTCTGCTTTTATGCCTCTAAATAAGTGGAATTTCTGTCTTTTTCCCCCAAAACAAAGGGAATATCTGGTTTTTTTTGCCCCAAAATAAGGAAAATTTCTGTCTTATTACCCTGAAATAAGTGAAAGTTCTGCAATTTTGCCTCAAAATAAGTGAAATTATTGGAATTTTGCCCCAAAATATGTGGAATTTCTGAGTTTTGACCCAAAATAAGGAGAATTTCTGTCTTTTTGCCCCAACATATATGGAATTTCTGCCTTTTTGCCCCACAATTAGAAGAATTTCTGTAATTTTGCTCCAAAATACAGAGAATTTCTGCCTTTTTGCCCGAAAATAAGAAGAATGCATACCTTTTTCCCATAAAAAGGGAAATTTCTTTATTTTTGCTCCAAAATAAGGGGAATTTCTGCTTTTTTGCCTCTAAATTAGTGGAATTTCTGTCTTTTTCCCACAAAACAAAGGGAATTTCTGTCTTTTTTGCCCCAAAATAAGGAAAATTTCTGACTTATTACCCTGAAGTAAGTGAAATTTCTGAAATTTTGCCCCAAAATAATGGAAATTTCTGCCTTTTGGCACCCAAATATGAAGAATTTCAGCATTTTTACCTCAAAATAATAGGAATTTCTGTATTTTTGCCACAAAAGATTAAGAATTTCTGCCTTTTTGCACCAAAATAAGGAAAATTTCTGACTTTTTGCCCTGAAATAAGTTAAATTTCTAAATTTTTTCCCCAAAATAATGGAAATGTCTGCTTTTTGCCCCAAAATAAGGGGAATTTCTTACTTTTTGCCCCCAAATAAGGGGAATTTCAGCCTTTTTACCTCAAAATAAGGAGAATTTCTGCATTTTTGACCCAAAATATGTGAAATTTCTGCCTTTTTGCACAAAATAAGAAAAATGTCTGCTATTTTGTACCATAATAAAAGAAATTTCTGCTTCTTTGCCTTGAAATAATTGAAATTTCTGAAATTTTGCCCCAAAATGAGTGAAATTTCTGCAATTTTGCCCCAAAATAAGGGAAATTTCTGGAATTTTCCCCCAAAATAAGTGGAATTTCTGTGTTTTGCCCCAAAATAAGGAGAATTTCTGTCTTTTTGCCCCAACATATAGGGAATTTCTGCCTATTTGCCCCACAATTAGGGGAATTTCTGCAATTTTGCTCCAAAATATGGGGAATTTCTGCCTTTTTGCCCGAAAATAAGAAGAATGCATACCTTTTTGCCATAAAAAGGAAATTTCTGCAATTTTGCTCCAAAATAAGGGGAATTTCTGCTTTTTTGTCTCTAAATAAGTGGAATTTCTGTCTTTTCCCCCCAAAACAAAGGGAATTTCTGTCTTTTTTGCCCCAAAATAAGGAAAATTTCTGACTTATTACCCTGAAATAAGTGAAATTTCTGCAATTTTGCCCAAAAATTAGGGGAAATTTCTGCCTTTTGCCCTCAAATAAAGAAAATTTCAGCCTTATTATCTCTAAATATGGGGAATTTTTGCTTTTTTGCCTTCCAATAAGTGGAATTTCTTTCCTTTTCCCCCAAAACAAAAAAAATTTCTGTCTTTTTATTCCTAAAATAAGGAAAATTTCTGACTTATTACACTGAAATAAGTGAAATTTCTGCAATTTTGCCCCAAAATAAGGGAAATTTCTGCCTTTTTGCCCCCAAATACGGGGATCTTCAGCCTTTTTACCTCAAAATAAGGGGAATTTCTGCATTTTTTCCCCAAAATATGGGAAATTTCTGCCTTTTTGCCACAAAATAAGAAAATTTCTGCTTTTTTCAATGAAATGAGTGAAATTTCTGCAATTTTGCCCCAAAATAAGTGAAATTTGCAATTTTGCCCCAAAATAAGGGAAATTTCTGGAATTTTGCCCCAAAATAAGTGGAATTTCTGAGTTTTGCCCCAAAATAAGGAGAATTTCTGTCTTTTTGCCCCAACATATAGAGAATTTTGCCTTTTTGCTTCACAATTAGGGGAATTTCTGCAATTTTGCTCCAAAATACAGGGAACTTCTGCCTTTTTGCCCGAAAATAAGAAGAATGCATACCTTTTTGTCATAAAAAAGGAAAATTTCTGCAATTTTGCTCCAATATAAGGGTAATTTCTGCTTTTTTGCCTCTAAATAAGTGGAATTTCTGTCTTTTTCCCCCAAAACAAAGGGAATTTCTGTCTTTTTTGCCCCAAAACAAGGAAAATTTCTGACTTATTACCCTGAAGTTAGTGAAGTTTCTGCAATTTTGCCCCAAAATAAGGGAAATTTCTGCCTTTTTGCCCCCAAATAAGGGGAATTTCAGCCTTTTTACCTCAAAATAAGGGGAATTTCTGCATTCTTGCCACAAAATATTGGGAATTTCTTCCTTTATGCCCCAAAATAAGGAAAATTTCTGACTTTTTGCACTGAAATAAGTTAAATTTCTAAAATTTTTCCCCAAAATAATGGAAATGTCTGCTTTTTGCCCCAAAATAATGGGAATTTCTTACTTTTTGCACCCAAATAATGGGAATTTCAGCCTATTTACCTCAAAATAAGGGAAATTTCTGCATTCTTGCCCCAAAATATGGGAAATTTCTGCCTTTTGCCCAAAATAAGAAAAATTCTGCTTTTATTCCATGAAATAAGTGAAATTTCTGCAATTTTGCCCCAAAATAAGTGAAATTTCTGCAATTTTGCCCCAAAATAAGGGAAATTTCTGGAATTTTGCCCCAAAATAAGTGGAATTTCTGAGTTTTGCCTCAAAATAAGGAGAATTTCTGTATTTTTGCCCCAACATATAGGGAATTTCTGCCTTTTGCCCCACAATTAGGGGAATTTCTGTAATTTTGCTCCAAAATACGGGGAATTTCTGCCTTTTTGCCCGAAAATAACAAGAATGCATACCTTTTTGCCATAAAAAGGCAAATTTCTTCATTTTTGCTCCAAAATAAGGGGAATTTCTCCTTTTTTGCCTCTAAATTAGTGGAATTTCTGACTTTTTCCCCCAAAACAAAGGGAATTTCTGTCTTTTTTGCCCCAAAATAAGGAAAATTTCTGACTTATTACCCTGAAATAAGTGAAATTTCTGCAATTTTGCCCCGAAATAAGGGGAAATTTCTGCCTTTTGCCCCCAAATAAGGAAAATTTCAGCCTTATTACCTCTAAATATGGGGAATTTCTGCTTTTTTGCCTCCCAATAAGTGGAATTTCTTTCCTTTTCCCCCAAAACAAAAAGAATTTCTGTCTTTTTATTCCCAAAATAAGGAAAATTTCTGACTTATTACACTGAAATATGTGAAATTTCTGCAATTTTGCCCCAAAATAAGGGAAATTTCTGCCTTTTTGCCCCCAAATACGGGGAACTTCAGCCTTTTTACCTCAAAATAAGGGGAATTTCTGCATTTTTTCCCCAAAATATGGGAAATTTCTGCCTTTTTGCCCCAAAATAAGAAAATTTCTGCTTTTTTCCATGAAATAAGTGAAATTTCTGCAATTTTGCCCCAAAATAAGTGAAATTTCTGCAATTTTGCGCCAAAATAAAGGAAATTTCTGGAATTTTGCCCCAAAATAAGTGGAATTTCTGAGTTTTGCCCCAAAATGAGGAAAATTTCTGTCTTTTTGACCCAATATATAGGGAATTTCTGCCTTTTTGCTTCACAATTACAGGAATTTCTGCAATTTTGATCCAAAATACGGGGAATTTCTGACTTTTTGCCTAAAAATAAGAAGAATGCATACATTTTTGCCATAAAAAAGGAAAATTTCTGCAATTTTGCTCCAATATAAGGGGAATTTCTGCTTTTATGCCTCTAAATAAGTGGAATTTCTGTATTTTCCCTCCAAAACAAAGGGAATTTCTGTCTTTTTTGCCCCAAAACAAGGAAAATTTCTGACTTATTACCCTGAAGTAAGTGAAGTTTCTGCAATTTTGCCACAAAATAAGGGAAATTTCTGCCTTTTTGCCCCCAAATAAGGGGAATTTCAGCCTTTTTACCTCAAAATAAGGGGAATTTCTGCATTCTTGCCACAAAATATTGGGAATTTCTGCCTTTTTGCCCCAAAATAAAGAAAATTTCGGACTTTTTGCACTGAAATAAGTTAAATTTCTAAAATTTTTCCCCAAAATAAGGTAAATGTCTGCTTTTTGCCCCAAAATAATGGGAATTTCTTACTTTTTACCCCCAAATAATGGGAATTTAAGCATTTTTACCTCAAAATAAGGGGAATTTCTGCATTTTTGCCCCAAAATATGGGAAATTTCTGCCTTTTTGCCCAAAATAAGAAAAATTCTGCTTTTTTCCATGAAATAAGTGAAATTTCTGCAATTTTACCCCAAAATAAGTGAAATTTCTGGAATTTTGCCCCAAAATAAGGAAAATTTCTGGAATTTTGCCCCAAAATAAGTGGAATTTCTGAGTTTTGCCTCAAAATAAGGAGAATTTCTGCCTTTTTGCCCCAACATGTAGGGAATTTCTGCCTTTTTGCCCCACAATTAGGGGAATTTCTGCAATTTTGCTCCAAAATACGGGGAATTTCTGCCTTTTTGCCCGAAAATAAGAAGAATGCCTACCTTATTGCCATAAAAGGGAAATTTCTTCATTTTTGCTCCAAAATAAGGGGAATTTCTGCTTTATTGCCTCTAAATTAGTGGAATTTCTGTCTTTTTCCCCCAAAACAAAGGGAATTTCTGTCTTTTTTGCCCCAAAATAAGGAAAATTTCTGACTTATTACCCTGAAATAAGTGAAATTTCTGCAATTTTGCCCCAAAATAAGGGGAAATTTCTGCCTTTTGCCCCGAAATAAGGAAAATTTCAGCCTTATTACCTCTAAATATGGGGAATTTCTGCTTTTTTGCCTCCCAATAAGTGGAATTTCTTTCATTTTCCCACAAAACAAAAAGAATTTCTGTCTTTTTATTCCCAAAATAAGGAAATTTCTGCCTTATTACACTGAAATAAGTGAAATTTCTGCAATTTTGCCCCAAAATAAGGGAAATTATTGCAATTTTGCCCCAAAATAAGGGAAATTTCTGGAATTTTGCATCAAAATAAGTGGAATTTCTGAGTTTTGCCCCAAAATAAGGAGAATTTTTGTCTTTTTGCCCCAACATATAAAGAATTTCTGCTTTTTTGCCCAACAATTAGGGGAATTTTTGCAATTTTGCTCCAAAATACGGGGAATTTCTGCCTTTTTGTACGAAAATAAGAAGAATGCATACATTTTTGCCATATAAAAAGGAAATTTCTTCATTTTTGCTCCAAAATAAGGGGAATTTCTGCTTTTTTGTCTTTAAATAAGTGGAATTTCTGTCTTTTTCCCCAAAAACAAAGGGAATTTCTGTCTTTTTTGCCCCAAAATAAGGAAAATTTCTGACTTATTACCCTGAAATAAGTGAAATTTCTGCAATTTTGCTACAAAATAAGGGAAATTTTTGCCTTTTTGCTCCCAAATAAGGGGAATTTCAGCCTTTTTACCTCAAAATAAGGGGAATTTCTGCATTCTTGCCACAAAATATTGGGAATTTCTGCCTTTTTGCCCTAAAAAAAGGAAAATTACTGACGTTTTGCCCTGAAATAAGTTAAATTTCTAAAATTTTCCACAAAATAAGGGAAATGTCTGCTTTTTGCCCCCAAATAATGCGAATTTTTTACTTTTTGCCCCCAAATAAGGGGAATTTCAGCCTTTTTACCTCAAAATAAGGAGAATTTCTGCATTTTTGCCCCAAAATAAGAGAAATTTCTGTCTTTTTGCCCCAAAATAAGAAAATTTCTCAATTTTTCCCCTGAAATAAGTGAAATTTCTGCAATTTTGCCCCAAAATAAGGGAAATTTCTGGAATTTTGCCCCAAAATAAGTGGAATTTCTGAGTTTTGACCCAAAATGAGGAGAATTTCTGTCTTTTTGCCCCATCATATAAGAAATTTCTGCTTTTTTGCCTAACAATTAGGGGAATTTCTGCAATTTTGCTCCAAAATACAGGGAATTACTGCTTTTTTGTACGAAAATAAGAAGAATGCATACCTTTTTGCCATAAAAAAGGGAAATTTCGTCATTTTTGCTCCAAAATAAGGGGAATTTCTGCTTTTTTTCCTCTAAATAAGTGGAATTTCTGTCTTTTTCTCCCAAAACAAAGGGAATTTCTGTCTTTTTTGCTCCAAAATATAAACAATCTCTGACTTATTACCCTGAGATAAGTGAAATTTCTGCAATTTTGCCCCAAAATAAGGGAAATTTCTGCCTTTTTGCCCCCAAATACGGGGAATTTCAGACTTTTTATTTCAAAATAAGGGAATTTCTGCATTTTTGCACCAAAATATTGGAAATTTCTGCCTTTTTGCCCCAAATTAAGAAAATTTCTCCTTTTTCCATGAAATAAGTGAAATTTCTGCAATTTTTCCCCAAAATTAATGAAATTTCTGCAATTTTGCCCCCAAATACGGAAATTTCTGGAATTTTGCCCCAAAATAAGTGGAATTTCTGAGTTTTGCCTCAAAATAAGGAGAATTTCTGCCTTTTTGCACCAACATATAGGGAATTTCTGCCTTTTTGCACCACAATTAGGGGAATTTCTGCAATTTTGCTCCAAAATATGGGGAATTTCTGCCTTTTTGCCTCTAAATTAGTGGAATTTCTGTCTTTTTCCCCCAAAACTAAGGGAATTTCTGTCTTTTTTGCTCCAAAATAAGGAAAATTTCTGACTTATTACCCTGAAATAAGTGAAATTTCTGCAATTTTGTCCCAAAATAAGGGGAAATTTCTGCCTTTTGCCCCCAAATAAGGAAAATTTCAGCCTTATTACCTCTAAATATGGGGAATTTCTGCTTTTTTGCCTCCCAATAAGTGGAATTTCTTTCCTTTTCCCCCAAAACAAAAAGAATTTCTGTCTTTTTATTCCCAAAATAAGGAAATTTCTGCCTTATTACACTGAAATAAGTGAAATTTCTGCAATTTTGCCCCAAAATAAGGGAAATTTCTGCCTTTTTACCCCCAAATACGAGGAACTTCAGCCTTTTTTCCTCGAAATAAGGGGAATTTCTGCATTTTTTCCACAAAATATGGGAAATTTCTTCTTTTTTGCCCTAAAATAAGAAAATTTCTGCTTTTTTCCATGAAATAAGTGAAATTTCTGCAATTTTGCCCCAAAATAAGTGAAATTTCTGCAATTTTGCGCCAAAATAAGGGAAATTTCTGGAATTTTGCCCCAAAATAAGTGGAATTTCTGAGTTTTGCCCCAAAATAAGGAGAATTTCTGTCTTTTTGCCCCAACATATAGGGAATTTCTGCCTTTTGACTTCACAATTAGGGGAATTTCTGCAATTTTGCCTCAAAAATACGAGGAATTTCTGACTTTTTGCCTAAAAATAAGAAGAATGCATACATTTTTGCCATAAAAAAGGAAAATTTCTGCAATTTTGCTCCAATAAAAGGGGAATTTCTGCTTTTTTGCCTCTAAATAAGTGGAATTTCTGTCTTTATCTCCCAAAACAAAGGGAATTTCTGTCTTTTTTGGCCCAAAACAAGGAAAATTTCTGACTTATTACCCTGAAGTAAGTGAAGTTTCTGCAATTTTGCCCCAAAATAAGGGAAATTTCTGCATTTTTGCCCCCAAATAAGGGGAATTTCAGCCTTTTTACCTCAAAATAAGGAAAATTTCTGAATTATTGCCACAAAATATTGGGAATTTCTGAATTTTGCCCCAAAATAAGGAAAATTTCTGACTTTTTGCACTGAAATAAGTTAAATTTCTAAAATTTTTCCCCAAAATAAGGGAAATGTCTCATTTTTGCCCAAAAATAATGGGAATTTCTTACTTTTTGCCCCCAAATAATGGGAATTTCAGCCTTTTTACCTCAAAATAAGGGGAATTTCTGCATTCTTGCCGCAAAATATGGGAAATTTCTGCCTTTTTGACCAAAATAAGAAAAATTCTGCTTTTTTCCATGAAATAAGTGAAATTCCTGCAATTTTGCCCCAAAATAAGTGAAATTTCTGCAATTTTGCCCCAAAATAAGGGAAATTTCTAGAATTTTGCCCCAAAATAAGTGGAATTTCTGAGTTTTGCCTCAAAATAAGGAAAATTTCTGTATTTTTACCCCAACATATAGGGAATTTCTGCCTTTTTGCCCCACAATTAGGGGAATTTCTGTAATTTTGCTCCAAAATACGGGGAATTTCTGCCTTTTTGCCCGAAAATAAGAAGAATGCATACCTTTTTGCCATAAAAAGGGAAATTTCTTCATTTTTGCTCCAAAATAAGGGGAATTTCTGCTTTTTTGCCTCTAAATTAGTGGAATTTCTGTCTTTTTCCCCCAAAACAAAAGGAATTTCTGTCTTTTTTGCCCCAAAATAAGGAAAATTTCTGACTTATTTCCCTGAAATAAGTGAAATTTCTGCAATTTTGCCCCAAAATAAGGGGAAATTTCTGCCTTTTGCCCCCAAATAAGGAAAATTTCAGCCTTATTACCTCTAAATATGGGGAATTTCTGCTTTTTTGCCTCCCAATAAGTGGCATTTCTTTCCTTTTCCCCCAAAACAAAAAGAATTTCTGTCTTTTTATTCCCAAAATAAGGAAAATTTCTGACTTATTACACTGAAATATGTGAAATTTCTGCAATTTTGCCCCAAAATAAGGGAAATTTCTGCTTTTTGCCCCCAAATACGGGGAACTTCAGCCTTTTTACCTCAAAATAAGGGGAATTTCTGCATTTTTTCCCCAAAATATGGGAAATTTCTGCCTTTTTGCCCCAAAATAAGAAAATTTCTGCTTTTTTCCATGAAATAAGTGAAATTTCTGCAATTTTGCCCCAAAATAACTGAAATTTCTGCAATTTTGCCCCAAAATAAGGGAAATTTCTAGAATTTTGCCCCAAAATAAGTGGAATTTCTGAGTTTTGCCTCAAAATAAGGAAAATTTCTGTATTTTTACCCCAACATATAGGGAATTTCTGCCTTTTTGCCCCACAATTAGGGGAATTTCTGTAATTTTGCTCCAAAATACGGGGAATTTCTGCCTTTTTGCCCGAAAATAAGAAGAATGCATACCTTTTTGCCATAAAAAGGGAAATTTCTTCATTTTTGCTCCAAAATAAGGGGAATTTCTGCTTTTTTGCCTCTAAATTAGTGGAATTTCTGTCTTTTTCCCCCAAAACAAAAGGAATTTCTGTCTTTTTTGCCCCAAAATAAGGAAATTTCTGACTTATTTCCCTGAAATAAGTGAAATTTCTGCAATTTTGCCCCAAAATAAGGGGAAATTTCTGCCTTTTGCCCCCAAATAAGGAAAATTTCAGCCTTATTACCTCTAAATATGGGGAATTTCTGCTTTTTTGCCTCCCAATAAGTGGCATTTCTTTCCTTTTCCCCCAAAACAAAAAGAATTTCTGTCTTTTTATTCCCAAAATAAGGAAAATTTCTGACTTATTACACTGAAATATGTGAAATTTCTGCAATTTTGCCCCAAAATAAGGGAAATTTCTGCTTTTTGCCCCCAAATACGGGGAACTTCAGCCTTTTTACCTCAAAATAAGGGGAATTTCTGCATTTTTTCCCCAAAATATGGGAAATTTCTGCCTTTTTGCCCCAAAATAAGAAAATTTCTGCTTTTTTCCATGAAATAAGTGAAATTTCTGCAATTTTGCCCCAAAATAAGTGAAATTTCTGCAATTTTGCCCCAAAATAAGGGAAATTTCTAGAATTTTGCCCCAAAATAAGTGGAATTTCTGAGTTTTGCCTCAAAATAAGGAAAATTTCTGTATTTTTACCCCAACATATAGGGAATTTCTGCCTTTTTGCCCCACAATTAGGGGAATTTCTGTAATTTTGCTCCAAAATACGGGGAATTTCTGCCTTTTTGCCCGAAAATAAGAAGAATGCATACCTTTTTGCCATAAAAAGGGAAATTTCTTCATTTTTGCTCCAAAATAAGGGGAATTTCTGCTTTTTTGCCTCTAAATTAGTGGAATTTCTGTCTTTTTCCCCCAAAACAAAAGGAATTTCTGTCTTTTTTGCCCCAAAATAAGGAAAATTTCTGACTTATTTCCCTGAAATAAGTGAAATTTCTGCAATTTTGCCCCAAAATAAGGGGAAATTTCTGCCTTTTGCCCCCAAATAAGGAAAATTTCAGCCTTATTACCTCTAAATATGGGGAATTTCTGCTTTTTTGCCTCCCAATAAGTGGCATTTCTTTCCTTTTCCCCCAAAACAAAAAGAATTTCTGTCTTTTTATTCCCAAAATAAGGAAAATTTCTGACTTATTACACTGAAATATGTGAAATTTCTGCAATTTTGCCCCAAAATAAGGGAAATTTCTGCTTTTTGCCCCCAAATACGGGGAACTTCAGCCTTTTTACCTCAAAATAAGGGGAATTTCTGCATTTTTTCCCCAAAATATGGGAAATTTCTGCCTTTTTGCCCCAAAATAAGAAAATTTCTGCTTTTTTCCATGAAATAAGTGAAATTTCTGCAATTTTGCCCCAAAATAAGTGAAATTTCTACAATTTTGCACCAAAATAAGGGAAATTTTTGGAATTTTGCCCCAAAATAATTGGAATTTCTGAGTTTTGCCCCAAAATAAGGAGAATTTCTGTCTTTTTGCCCCAACATATAGGGAATTTCTGCCTTTTTGCCCCACAATTAGGGGAATTTCTGTAATTTTGCTCCAAAATACGGGGAATTTCTGCCTTTTTGCCCGAAAATAAGAAGAATGCATACCTTTTTGCCATAAAAAGGGAAATTTCTTCATTTTTGCTCCAAAATAAGGGGAATTTCTGCTTTTTTGCCTCTAAATAAGTGGAATTTCTGTCTTTTTCCCCCAAAACAAAGGGAATTTCTGTCTTTTTTGCCCCAAAATAAGGAAAATTTCTGACTTATTTCCCTGAAATAAGTGAAATTTCTGCAATTTTGCCCCAAAATAAGGGGAAATTTCTGCCTTTTGCCCCCAAATAAGGAAAATTTCAGCCTTATTACCTCTAAATATGGGGAATTTCTGCTTTTTTGCCTCCCAATAAGTGGCATTTCTTTCCTTTTCCCCCAAAACAAAAAGAATTTCTGTCTTTTTATTCCCAAAATAAGGAAAATTTCTGACTTATTACACTGAAATATGTGAAATTTCTGCAATTTTGCCCCAAAATAAGGGAAATTTCTGCTTTTTGCCCCCAAATACGGGGAACTTCAGCCTTTTTACCTCAAAATAAGGGGAATTTCTGCATTTTTTCCCCAAAATATGGGAAATTTCTGCCTTTTTGCCCCAAAATAAGAAAATTTCTGCTTTTTTCCATGAAATAAGTGAAATTTCTGCAATTTTGCCCCAAAATAAGTGAAATTTCTGCAATTTTGCACCAAAATAAGGGAAATTTTTGGAATTTTGCCCCAAAATAATTGGAATTTCTGAGTTTTGCCCCAAAATAAGGAGAATTTATGTCTTTTTGCCCCAACATATAGGGAATTTCTGCCTTTTTGCCCCACAATTAGGGGAATTTCTGCAATTTTGCTCCAAAATACGGGGAATTTCTGCCTTTTTGCCCGAAAATTAGAAGAATGCATACATTTTTGCCATAAAAAAGGAAAATTTCTGCAAATTTGCTCCAATATAAGGGGAATTTCTGCTTTTTTGCCTCTAAATAAGTGGAATTTCTGTCTTTTTCCCCCAAAACAAAGGGAATTTCTGTCTTTTTTGCCCCAAAACAAGGAAAATTTCTGACTTATTACCCTGAAGTAAGTGAAGTTTCTGCAATTTTGCCCCAAAATAAGGGAAATTTCTGCCTTTTTGCCCCCAAATAAGGAGAATTTCAGCCTTTTTACCTCAAAATAAGGGGAATTTCTGCATTCTTGCCACAAAATATTGGGAATTTCTGCATTTTTGCCCCAAAATAAGGAAAATTTCTGACTTTTTGCACTGAAATTAGTTAAATTTCTAAAATTTTTTCCCCAAAATAAGGGAAATGTCTGCTTTTTGCCCCAAAATAATGGGAATTTCTTACTTTTTGCCCCCAAATAATGGGAATTTCAGCCTTTTTACCTCAAAATAAGGGGAATTTCTGCATTCTTGCCCCAAAATATGAAAAATTTCTGCCTTTTTGCCCAAAATAAAAAAAATTCTGCTTTTTTTCCATGAAATAAATGAAATTTCTGCAATTTTGCCCCAAAATAACTGAAATTTCTGCAATTTTGCCACAAAATAAGGGAAATTTCTGGAATTTTGCCCCAAAATAAGTGGAATTTCTGAGTTTTGCCTCAAAATAAGGAGAATTTCTGTATTTTTGCCCCAACATATAGGGAATTTCTGCCTTTTTGCCCCACAATTAGGGGAATTTCTGTAATTTTGCTCCAAAATACGAGGAATTTCTGCCTTTCTTTCCCGAAAATAAGAAGAATGCATACCTTTTGCCATAAAAAGGGAAATTTCTTTATTTTTGCTCCAAAATAAGGGGAATTTCTGCATTTTTGCCCCAAAATATGGGAAATTTCTGACTTTTTGCCCCAAAATAAAAAAATTTCTCCTTTTTCTCCTGAAATAAGTGAAATTTCTGCAATTTTGCCCCAAAATAAGGGAAATTTCTGGAATTTTGCCCCAAAATAAGTGTAATTTCTGAGTTTTGACCCAAAATGAGGAGAATTTCTGTCTTTTTGCCCCAACATATAGGGAATTTCTAATTTTTGGCCTAACAATTAGAGGAATTTCTGCAATTTTGCTTCAAAATACAGGGAATTTCTGCCTTTTTGTACAAAAAAAGAAGAATGCATACCTTTTTGCCATAAAAAAGGGAAATTTCTTCATTTTTGCTCCAAATTAAGGGGAATTTCTGCTTTTTTTCCTCTAAATAAGTGGAATTTCTGTCTTTTTCCCCCAAGACAAAGGGAATTTCTGTCCTTTTTGCTCCAAAATAAAAACAATTTCTGACTTATTACCCTGATATAAGTGAAATTTCTGCAATTTTGCCCCAAAATAAGGGAAATTTCTGGAATTTTGCCCCAAAATAAGTGGAATTTCTGAGTTTTGCCTCAAAATAAGGAAAATTTCTGTATTTTTACCCCAACATATAGGGAATTTCTGCCTTTTTGCCCCACAATTAGGGGAATTTCTGTAATTTTGCTCCAAAATACGGGGAATTTCTGCCTTTTTGCCCGAAAATAAGAAGAATGCATACCTTTTTGCCATAAAAAGGGAAATTTCTTCATTTTTGCTCCAAAATAAGGGGAATTTCTGCTTTTTTGCCTCTAAATTAGTGGAATTTCTGTCTTTTTCCCCCAAAACAAAAGGAATTTCTGTCTTTTTTGCCCCAAAATAAGGAAAATTTCTGACTTATTACCCTGAAATAAGTGAAATTTCTGCAATTTTGCCCCAAAATAAGGGGAAATTTCTGCCTTTTGCCCCCAAATAAGGAAAATTTCAGCCTTATTACCTCTAATTATGGGGAATTTCTGCTTTTTTGCCTCCCAATAAGTGGAATTTCTTTCCTTTTCCCCCAAAACAAAAAGAATTTCTGTCTTTTTATTCCCAAAATAAGGAAAATTTCTGACTTATTACACTGAAATATGTGAAATTTCTGCAATTTTGCCCCAAAATAAGGGAAATTTCTGCCTTTTTGCCCCCAAATACGGGGAACTTCAGCCTTTTTACCTCAAAATAAGGGGAATTTCTGCATTTTTCCCCAAAATATGGGAAATTTCTGCCTTTTTGCCCCAAAATAAGAAAATTTCTGCTTTTTTCCATGAAATAAGTGAAATTTCTGCAATTTTGCCCCAAAATAAGTGAAATTTCTGCAATTTTGCGCCATATTAAGGGAAATTTTTGGAATTTTGCCCCAAAATAATTGGAATTTCTGAGTTTTGCCCCAAAATCAGGAGAATTTCTGTCTTTTTGCCCCAACATATAGGGAATTTCTGCATTTTTGCTTCACAATTAGGGGAATTTCTGCAATTTTGCTCCAAAATACGGGGAATTTCTGCCTTTTTGCCCGAAAATAAGAAGAATGCATACATTTTTGCCATAAAAAAGGAAAATTTCTGCAATTTTGCTCCAATATAAGGGGAATTTCTGCTTTTTTGCCTCTAAATAAGTGGAATTTCTGTCTTTTTCCCCCAAAACAAAGGGAATTTCTGTCTTTTTTGCCCCAAAACAAGGAAAATTTCTGACTTATTACCCTGAAGTAAGTGAAGTTTCTGCAATTTTGCCACAAAATAAGGGAAATTTCTGCCTTTTTGCCCCCAAATAAGGAGAATTTCAGCCTTTTTACCTCAAAATAAGGGGAATTTCTGCATTCTTGCCACAAAATATTGGGAATTTCTGCCTTTTTGCCCCAAAATAAGGAAAATTTCTGACTTTTTGCACTGAAATTAGTTAAATTTCTAAAATTTTTTCCCCAAAATAAGGGAAATGTCTGCTTTTTGCCCAAAAATAATGGGAATTTCTTACTTTTTGCCCCCAAATAATGGGAATTTCACCCTTTTTACCTCAAAATAAGGGGAATTTCTGCATTCTTGCCCAAAAATATGAAAAATTTCTGCCTTTTTGCCCAAAATAAGAAAAATTCTGCTTTTTTTCCATGAAATAAATGAAATATCTGCAATTTTGCCCCAAAATAACTGAAATTTCTGCAATTTTGCCCCAAAATAAGGGAAATTTCTGGAATTTTGCCCCAAAATAAGTGGAATTTCTGAGTTTTGCCTCAAAATAAGGAGAATTTCTGTATTTTTGCCCCAACATATAGGGAATTTCTGCCTTTTTGCCCCACAATTAGGGGAATTTCTGTAATTTTGCTCCAAAATACGAGGAATTTCTTCCTTTCTTTCCCGAAAATAAGAAGAATGCATACCTTTTGCCATAAAAAGGGAAATTTCTTCATTTTTGCTCCAAAATAAGGGGAATTTCTGCATTTTTGCCCCAAAATATGGGAAATTTCTGACTTTTTGCCCCAAAATAAAAAAATTTCTCCTTTTTCTCCTGAAATAAGTGAAATTTCTGCAATTTTGCCCCAAAATAAGGGAAATTTCTGGAATTTTGCCCCAAAATAAGTGGAATTTCTGAGTTTTGACCCAAAATGAGGAGAATTTCTGTCTTTTTGCCCCATCATATAGGAAATTTCTGCTTTTTTGCCTAACAATTAGGGGAATTTCTGCAATTTTGCTCCAAAATACAGGGAATTACTGCTTTTTTGTACGAAAATAAGAAGAATGCATACCTTTTTGCCATAAAAAAGGGAAATTTTGTCATTTTTGCTCCAAAATAAGGGGAATTTCTGCTTTTTTTCCTCTAAATAAGTGGAATTTCTGTCTTTTTCTCCCAAAACAAAGGGAATTTCTGTCTTTTTTGCTCCAAAATATAAACAATCTCTGACTTATTACCCTGAAATAAGTGAAATTTCTGCAATTTTGCCCCAAAATAAGGGAAATTTCTGCCTTTTTGCCCCCAAATACGGGGAATTTCAGACTTTTTATTTCAAAATAAGGGAATTTCTGCATTTTTGCACCAAAATATTGGAAATTTCTGCCTTTTTGCCCCAAATTAAGAAAATTTCTCCTTTTTCCATGAAATAAGTGAAATTTCTGCAATTTTTCCCCAAAATTAATGAAATTTCTGCAATTTTGCCCCCAAATACGGAAATTTCTGGAATTTTGCCCCAAAATAAGTGGAATTTCTGAGTTTTGCCTCAAAATAAGGAGAATTTCTGCCTTTTTGCACCAACATATAGGGAATTTCTGCCTTTTTGCACCACAATTAGGGGAATTTCTGCAATTTTGCTCCAAAATATGGGGAATTTCTGCCTTTTTGCCTCTAAATTAGTGGAATTTCTGTCTTTTTCCCCCAAAACTAAGGGAATTTCTGTCTTTTTTGCTCCAAAATAAGGAAAATTTCTGACTTATTACCCTGAAATAAGTGAAATTTCTGCAATTTTGTCCCAAAATAAGGGGAAATTTCTGCCTTTTGCCCCCAAATAAGGAAAATTTCAGCCTTATTACCTCTAAATATGGGGAATTTCTGCTTTTTTGCCTCCCAATAAGTGGAATTTCTTTCATTTTCCCCCAAAACAAAAAGAATTTCTGTCTTTTTATTCCCAAAATAAGGAAATTTCTGCCTTATTACACTGAAATAAGTGAAATTTCTGCAATTTTGCCCCAAAATAAGGGAAATTTCTGCCTTTTTGCCCTCAAATACGGGGAACTTCAGCCTTTTTTCCTCGAAATAAGGGGAATTTCTGCATTTTTTCCCCAAAATATGGGAAATTTCTTCCTTTTTGCCCTAAAATAAGAAAATTTCTGCTTTTTTCCATGAAATAAGTGAAATTTCTGCAATTTTGCCCCAAAATAAGTGAAATTTCTGCAATTTTGCGCCAAAATAAGGGAAATTTCTGGAATTTTGCCCCAAAATAAGTGGAATTTCTGAGTTTTGCCCCAAAATAAGGAGAATTTCTGTCTTTTTGCCCCAACATATAGGGAATTTCTGCCTTTTGACTTCACAATTAGGGGAATTTCTGCAATTATGCTTCAAAAATACGAGGAATTTCTGACTTTTTGCCTAAAAATAAGAAGAATGCATACATTTTTGCCATAAAAAAGGAAAATTTCTGCAATTTTGCTCCAATATAAGGGGAATTTCTGCTTTTTTGCCTCTAAATAAGTGGAATTTCTGTCTTTTTCCCCCAAAACAAAGGGAATTTCTGTCTTTTTTGCCCCAAAACAAGGAAAATTTCTGACTTATTACCCTGAAGTAAGTGAAGTTTCTGCAATTTTGCCCCAAAATAAGGGAAATTTCTGCATTTTTGCCCCCAAATAATGGGAATTTCAGCCTTTTTACCTCAAAATAAGGAAAATTTCTGCATTATTGCCACAAAATATTGGGAATTTCTGACTTTTTGCCCCAAAATAAGGAAAATTTCTGACTTTTTGCACTGAAATAAGTTAAATTTCTAAAATTTTTCCCCAAAATAAGGGAAATGTCTCATTTTTGCCCAAAAATAATGGGAATTTCTTACATTTTGCCCCCAAATAATGGGAATTTCTGTCTTTTTACCTCAAAATAAGGGGAATTTCTGCATTCTTGCCGCAAAATATGGGAAATTTCTGCCTTTTTGACCAAAATAAGAAAAATTCTGCTTTTTTCCATGAAATAAGTGAAATTCCTGCAATTTTGCCCCAAAATAAGTGAAATTTCTGCAATTTTGCCCCAAAATAAGGGAAATTTCTGGAATTTTGCCCCAAAATAAGTGGAATTTCTGAGTTTTGCCTCAAAATAAGGAAAATTTCTGTATTTTTACCCCAACATATAGGGAATTTCTGCCTTTTTGCCCCACAATTAGGGGAATTTCTGTAATTTTGCTCCAAAATACGGGGAATTTCTGCCTTTTTGCCCGAAAATAAGAAGAATGCATACCTTTTTGCCATAAAAAGGGAAATTTCTTCATTTTTGCTCCAAAATAAGGGGAATTTCTGCTTTTTTGCCTCTAAATTAGTGGAATTTCTGTCTTTTTTTCCCAAAACAAAAGGAATTTCTGTCTTTTTTGCCCCAAAATAAGGAAAATTTCTGACTTATTTCCCTGAAATAAGTGAAATTTCTGTAATTTTGCCCCAAAATAAGGGGAAATTTCTGCCTTTTGCCCCCAAATAAGGAAAATTTCAGCCTTATTACCTCTAAATATGGGTAATTTCTGCTTTTTTGCCTCCCAATAAGTGGCATTTCTTTCCTTTTCCCCCAAAACAAAAAGAATTTCTGTCTTTTTATTCCCAAAATAAGGAAAATTTCTGACTTATTACACTGAAATATGTGAAATTTCTGCAATTTTGCCCCAAAATAAGGGAAATTTCTGCCTTTTTGCCCCCAAATACGGGGAACTTCAGCCTTTTTACCTCAAAATAAGGGGAATTTCTGCATTTTTTCCCCAAAATATGGGAAATTTCTGCCTTTTTGCCCCAAAATAAGAAAATTTCTGCTTTTTTCCATGAAATAAGTGAAATTTCTGCAATTTTGCCCCAAAATAAGTGAAATTTCTGCAATTTTGCGCCAAAATAAGGGAAATTTTTGGAATTTTGCCCCAAAATAATTGGAATTTCTGAGTTTTGCCCCAAAATAAGGAGAATTTCTGTCTTTTTGCCCCAACATATAGGGAATTTCTGCCTTTTTGCTTCACAATTAGGGGAATTTCTGCAATTTTGCTCCAAAATACGGGGAATTTCTGCCTTTTTGCCCGAAAATAAGAAGAATGCATACATTTTTGCCATAAAAAAGGAAAATTTCTGCAATTTTGCTCCAATATAAGGGGAATTTCTGCTTTTTTGCCTCTAAATAAGTGGAATTTCTGTCTTTTTCCCCCAAAACAAAGGGAATTTCTGTCTTTTTTGCCCCAAAACAAGGAAAATTTCTGACTTATTACCCTGAAGTAAGTGAAGTTTCTGCAATTTTGCCCCAAAATAAGGGAAATTTCTGCATTTTTGCCCCCAAATAATGGGAATTTCAGCCTTTTTACCTCAAAATAAGGAAAATTTCTGCATTATTGCCACAAAATATTGGGAATTTCTGACTTTTTGCCCCAAAATAAGGAAAATTTCTGACTTTTTGCACTGAAATAAGTTAAATTTCTAAAATTTTTCCCCAAAATAAGGGAAATGTCTCATTTTTGCCCAAAAATAATGGGAATTTCTTACATTTTGCCCCCAAATAATGGGAATTTCTGTCTTTTTACCTCAAAATAAGGGGAATTTCTGCATTCTTGCCGCAAAATATGGGAAATTTCTGCCTTTTTGACCAAAATAAGAAAAATTCTGCTTTTTTCCATGAAATAAGTGAAATTCCTGCAATTTTGCCCCAAAATAAGTGAAATTTCTGCAATTTTGCCCCAAAATAAGGGAAATTTCTGGAATTTTGCCCCAAAATAAGTGGAATTTCTGAGTTTTGCCTCAAAATAAGGAAAATTTCTGTATTTTTACCCCAACATATAGGGAATTTCTGCCTTTTTGCCCCACAATTAGGGGAATTTCTGTAATTTTGCTCCAAAATACGGGGAATTTCTGCCTTTTTGCCCGAAAATAAGAAGAATGCATACCTTTTTGCCATAAAAAGGGAAATTTCTTCATTTTTGCTCCAAAATAAGGGGAATTTCTGCTTTTTTGCCTCTAAATTAGTGGAATTTCTGTCTTTTTTTCCCAAAACAAAAGGAATTTCTGTCTTTTTTGCCCCAAAATAAGGAAAATTTCTGACTTATTTCCCTGAAATAAGTGAAATTTCTGTAATTTTGCCCCAAAATAAGGGGAAATTTCTGCCTTTTGCCCCCAAATAAGGAAAATTTCAGCCTTATTACCTCTAAATATGGGTAATTTCTGCTTTTTTGCCTCCCAATAAGTGGCATTTCTTTCCTTTTCCCCCAAAACAAAAAGAATTTCTGTCTTTTTATTCCCAAAATAAGGAAAATTTCTGACTTATTACACTGAAATATGTGAAATTTCTGCAATTTTGCCCCAAAATAAGGGAAATTTCTGCCTTTTTGCCCCCAAATACGGGGAACTTCAGCCTTTTTACCTCAAAATAAGGGGAATTTCTGCATTTTTTCCCCAAAATATGGGAAATTTCTGCCTTTTTGCCCCAAAATAAGAAAATTTCTGCTTTTTTCCATGAAATAAGTGAAATTTCTGCAATTTTGCCCCAAAATAAGTGAAATTTCTGCAATTTTGCGCCAAAATAAGGGAAATTTTTGGAATTTTGCCCCAAAATAATTGGAATTTCTGAGTTTTGCCCCAAAATAAGGAGAATTTCTGTCTTTTTGCCCCAACATATAGGGAATTTCTGCCATTTTGCTTCACAATTAGGGGAATTTCTGCAATTTTGCTCCAAAATACGGGGAATTTCTGCCTTTTTGCCCGAAAATAAGAAGAATGCATACATTTTTGCCATAAAAAAGGAAAATTTCTGCAATTTTGCTCCAATATAAGGGGAATTTCTGCTTTTTTGCCTCTAAATAAGTGGAATTTCTGTCTTTTTCCCCCAAAACAAAGGGAATTTCTGTCTTTTTTGCCCCAAAACAAGGAAAATTTCTGACTTATTACCCTGAATTAAGTGAAGTTTCTGCAATTTTGCCCCAAAATAAGGGAAATTTCTGCCTTTTTGCCCCCAAATAAGGAGAATTTCAGCCTTTTTACCTCAAAATAAGGGGAATTTCTGCATTCTTGCCACAAAATATTGGGAATTTCTGCCTTTTTGCCCCAAAATAAGGAAAATTTCTGACTTTTTGCACTGAAATTAGTTAAATTTCTAAAATTTTTTCCCCAAAATAAGGGAAATGTCTGCTTTTTGCCCCAAAATAATGGGAATTTCTTACTTTTTGCCCCCAAATAATGGGAATTTCAGCCTTTTTACCTCAAAATAAGGGGAATTTCTGCATTCTTGCCCCAAAATATGAAAAATTTCTGCCTTTTTGCCCAAAATAAAAAAAAATTCTGCTTTTTTTCCATGAAATAAATGAAATTTCTGCAATTTTGCCCCAAAATAACTGAAATTTCTGCAATTTTGCCCCAAAATAAGGGAAATTTTTGGAATTTTGCCCCAAAATAAGTGGAATTTCTGAGTTTTGCCTCAAAATAAGGAGAATTTCTGTATTTTTGCCCCAACATATAGGGAATTTCTGCCTTTTTGCCCCACAATTAGGGGAATTTCTGTAATTTTGCTCCAAAATACGAGGAATTTCTGCCTTTCTTTCCCGAAAATAAGAAGAATGCATACCTTTTGCCATAAAAAGGGAAATTTCTTCATTTTTGCTCCAAAATAAGGGGAATTTCTGCATTTTTGCCCCAAAATATGGGAAATTTCTGACTTTTTGCCCCAAAATAAAAAAATTTCTCCTTTTTCTCCTGAAATAAGTGAAATTTCTGCAATTTTGCCCCAAAATAAGGGAAATTTCTGGAATTTTGCCCCAAAATAAGTGTAATTTCTGAGTTTTGACCCAAAATGAGGAGAATTTCTGTCTTTTTGCCCCAACATATAGGGAATTTCTAATTTTTGGCCTAACAATTAGAGGAATTTCTGCAATTTTGCTTCAAAATACAGGGAATTTCTGCCTTTTTGTACGAAAAAAGAAGAATGCATACCTTTTTGCCATAAAAAAGAGAAATTTCTTCATTTTAGCTCCAAATTAAGGGGAATTTCTGCTTTTTTTCCTCTAAATAAGTGGAATTTCTGTCTTTTTCCCCCAAGACAAAGGGAATTTCTGTCCTTTTTGTTCCAAAATAAAAACAATTTCTGACTTATTACCCTGAAATAAGTGAAATTTCTGCAATTTTGCCCCAAAATAAGGGAAATTTCTGGAATTTTGCCCCAAAATAAGTGGAATTTCTGAGTTTTGCCTCAAAATAAGGAAAATTTCTGTATTTTTACCCCAACATATAGGGAATTTCTGCCTTTTTGCCCCACAATTAGGGGAAATTCTGTAATTTTGCTCCAAAATACGGGGAATTTCTGCCTTTTTGCCCGAAAATAAGAAGAATGCATACCTTTTTGCCATAAAAAGGGAAATTTCTTCATTTTTGCTCCAAAATAAGGGGAATTTCTGCTTTTTTGCCTCTAAATTAGTGGAATTTCTGTCTTTTTCCCCCAAAACAAAAGGAATTTCTGTCTTTTTTGCCCCAAAATAAGGAAAATTTCTGACTTATTACCCTGAAATAAGTGAAATTTCTGCAATTTTGCCCCAAAATAAGGGGAAATTTCTGCCTTTTGCCCCCAAATAAGGAAAATTTCAGCCTTATTACCTCTAATTATGGGGAATTTCTGCTTTTTTGCCTCCCAATAAGTGGCATTTCTTTCCTTTTCCCCCAAAACAAAAAGAATTTCTGTCTTTTTATTCCCAAAATAAGATAAATTTCTGACTTATTACACTGAAATATGTGAAATTTCTGCAATTTTGCCCCAAAATAAGGGAAATTTCTGCCTTTTTGCCCCCAAATACGGGGAACTTCAGCCTTTTTACCTCAAAATAAGGGGAATTTCTGCATTTTTTCCCCAAAATATGGGAAATTTCTGCCTTTTTGCCCCAAAATAAGAAAATTTCTGCTTTTTTCCATGAAATAAGTGAAATTTCTGCAATTTTGCGCCATATTAAGGGAAATTTTTGGAATTTTGCCCCAAAATAATTGGAATTTCTGAGTTTTGCCCCAAAATCAGGAGAATTTCTGTCTTTTTGCCCCAACATATAGGGAATTTCTGCATTTTTGCTTCACAATTAGGGGAATTTCTGCAATTTTGCTCCAAAATACGGGGAATTTCTGCCTTTTTGCCCGAAAATAAGAAGAATGCATACATTTTTGCCATAAAAAAGGAAAATTTCTGCAATTTTGCTCCAATATAAGGGGAATTTTTGCTTTTTTGCCTCTAAATAAGTGGAATTTCTGTCTTTTTCCCCCAAAACAAAAGGAATTTCTGTCTTTTTTGCCCCAAAATAAGGAAAATTTCTGACTTATTACCCTGAAATAAGTGAAATTTCTGCAATTTTGCCCCAAAATAAGGGGAAATTTCTGCCTTTTGCCCCCAAATAAGGAAAATTTCAGCCTTATTACCTCTAATTATGGGGAATTTCTGCTTTTTTGCCTCCCAATAAGTGGAATTTCTTTCCTTTTCCCCCAAAACAAAAAGAATTTCTGTCTTTTTATTCCCAAAATAAGGAAAATTTCTGACTTATTACACTGAAATATGTGAAATTTCTGCAATTTTGCCCCAAAATAAGGGAAATTTCTGCCTTTTTGCCCCCAAATACGGGGAACTTCAGCCTTTTTACCTCAAAATAAGGGGAATTTCTGCCTTTTTCCCCAAAATATGCGAAATTTCTGCCTTTTTGCCCCAAAATAAAAAAATTTCTGCTTTTTTCCATGAAATAAGTGAAATTTCTGCAATTTTGCCCCAAAATAAGTGAAATTTCTGCAATTTTGCGCCATATTAAGGGAAATTTTTGGAATTTTGCCCCAAAATAATTGGAATTTCTGAGTTTTGCCCCAAAATCAGGAGAATTTCTGTCTTTTTGCCCCAACATATAGGGAATTTCTGCATTTTTGCTTCACAATTAGGGGAATTTCTGCAATTTTGCTCCAAAATACGGGGAATTTCTGCCTTTTTGCCCGAAAATAAGAAGAATGCATACATTTTTGCCATAAAAAAGGAAAATTTCTGCAATTTTGCTCCAATATAAGGGGAATTTCTGCTTTTTTGCCTCTAAATAAGTGGAATTTCTGTCTTTTTCCCCCAAAACAAAGGGAATTTCTGTCTTTTTTGCCCCAAAACAAGGAAAATTTCTGACTTATTACCCTGAAGTAAGTGAAGTTTCTGCAATTTTGCCCCAAAATAAGGGAAATTTCTGCCTTTTTGCCCCCAAATAAGGAGAATTTCAGCCTTTTTACCTCAAAATAAGGGGAATTTCTGCATTCTTGCCACAAAATATTGGGAATTTCTGCCTTTTTGCCCCAAAATAAGGAAAATTTCTGACTTTTTGCACTGAAATTAGTTAAATTTCTAAAATTTTTTCCCCAAAATAAGGGAAATGTCTGCTTTTTGCCCAAAAATAATGGGAATTTCTTACTTTTTGCCCCCAAATAATGGGAATTTCACCCTTTTTACCTCAAAATAAGGGGAATTTCTGCATTCTTGCCCAAAAATATGAAAAATTTCTGCCTTTTTGCCCAAAATAAGAAAAATTCTGCTTTTTTTCCATGAAATAAATGAAATTTCTGCAATTTTGCCCCAAAATAACTGAAATTTCTGCAATTTTGCCCCAAAATAAGGGAAATTTCTGGAATTTTGCCCCAAAATAAGTGGAATTTCTGAGTTTTGCCTCAAAATAAGGAGAATTTCTGTATTTTTGCCCAGACATATAGGGAATTTCTGCCTTTTTGCCCCACAATTAGGGTAATTTCTGTAATTTTGCTCCAAAATACGAGGAATTTCTGCCTTTCTTTCCCGAAAATAAGAAGAATGCATACCTTTTGCCATAAAAAGGGAAATTTCTTCATTTTTGCTCCAAAATAAGGGGAATTTCTGCATTTTTGCCCCAAAATATGGGAAATTTCTGACTTTTTGCCCCAAAATAAAAAAATTTCTCCTTTTTCTCCTGAAATAAGTGAAATTTCTGCAATTTTGCCCCAAAATAAGGGAAATTTCTGGAATTTTGCCCCAAAATAAGTGTAATTTCTGAGTTTTGACCCAAAATGAGGAGAATTTCTGTCTTTTTGCCCCAACATATAGGGAATTTCTAATTTTTGGCCTAACAATTAGAGGAATTTCTGCAATTTTGCTTCAAAATACAGGGAATTTCTGCCTTTTTGTACGAAAAAAGAAGAATGCATACCTTTTTGCCATAAAAAAGGGAAATTTCTTCATTTTTGCTCCAAAATAAGGGGAATTTCTGCTTTTTTTCCTCTAAATAAGTGGAATTTCTGTCCTTTTTGCTCCAAAATAAAAACAATTTCTGACTTATTACCCTGAAATAAGTGAAATTTCTGCAATTTTGCCCCAAAATAAGGGAAATTTCTGGAATTTTGCCCCAAAATAAGTGGAATTTCTGAGTTTTGCCTCAAAATAAGGAAAATTTCTGTATTTTTACCCCAACATATAGGGAATTTCTGCCTTTTTGCACCACAATTAGGGGAATTTCTGTAATTTTGCTCCAAAATACGGGGAATTTCTGCCTTTTTGCCCGAAAATAAGAAGAATGCATACCTTTTTGCCATAAAAAGGGAAATTTCTTCATTTTTGCTCCAAAATAAGGGGAATTTCTGCTTTTTTGCCTCTAAATTAGTGGAATTTCTGTCTTTTTCCCCCAAAACAAAAGGAATTTCTGTATTTTTTGCCCCAAAATAAGGAAAATTTCTGACTTATTTCCCTGAAATAAGTGAAATTTCTGCAATTTTGCCCCAAAATAAGGGGAAATTTCTGCCTTTTGCCCCCAAATAAGGAAAATTTCAGCCTTATTACCTCTAATTATGGGGAATTTCTGCTTTTTTGCCTCCCAATAAGTGGCATTTCTTTCCTTTTCCCCCAAAACAAAAAGAATTTCTGTCTTTTTATTCCCAAAATAAGGAAAATTTCTGACTTATTACACTGAAATATGTGAAATTTCTGCAATTTTGCCCCAAAATAAGGGAAATTTCTGCCTTTTTGCCCCCAAATACGGGGAACTTCAGCCTTTTTACCTCAAAATAAGGGGAATTTCTGCATTTTTTCCCCAAAATATGGGAAATTTCTGCCTTTTTGCCCCAAAATAAGAAAATTTCTGCTTTTTTCCATGAAATAAGTGAAATTTCTGCAATTTTGCCCCAAAATAAGTGAAATTTCTGCAATTTTGCGCCAAAATAAGGGAAATTTTTGGAATTTTGCCCCAAAATAATTGGAATTTCTGAGTTTTGCCCCAAAATAAGGAGAATTTCTGTCTTTTTGCCCCAACATATAGGGAATTTCTGCCTTTTTGCTTCACAATTAGGGGAATTTCTGCAATTTTGCTCCAAAATACGGGGAATTTCTGCCTTTTTGCCCGAAAATAAGAAGAATGCATACATTTTTGCCATAAAAAAGGAAAATTTCTGCAATTTTGCTCCAATATAAGGGGGAATTTCTGCTTTTTTGCCTCTAAATAAGTGGAATTTCTGTCTTTTTCCCCCAAAACAAAGGGAATTTCTGTCTTTTTTGCCCCAAAACAAGGAAAATTTCTGACTTATTACCCTGAAGTAAGTGAAGTTTCTGCAATTTTGCCCCAAAATAAGGGAAATTTCTGCCTTTTTGCCCCCAAATAAGGAGAATTTCAGCCTTTTTACCTCAAAATAAGAGGAATTTCTGCATTCTTGCCACAAAATATTGGGAATTTCTGCCTTTTTGCCTCAAAATAAGGAAAATTTCTGACTTTTTGCACTGAAATTAGTTAAATTTCTAAAATTTTTTCCCCAAAATAAGGGAAATGTCTGCTTTTTGCCCCAAAATAATGGGAATTTCTTACTTTTTGCCCCCAAATAATGGGAATTTCAGCCTTTTTACCTCAAAATAAGGGGAATTTCTGCATTCTTGCCCCATAATATGAAAAATTTCTGCCTTTTTGCCCAAAATAAGAAAAATTCTGCTTTTTTTCCATGAAATAAATGAAATTTCTGCAATTTTGCCCCAAAATAACTGAAATTTCTGCAATTTTGCCCCAAAATAAGGGAAATTTCTGGAATTTTGCCCCAAAATAAGTGGAATTTCTGAGTTTTGCCTCAAAATAAGGAGAATTTCTGTATTTTTGCCCCAACATATAGGGAATTTCTGCCTTTTTGCCCCACAATTAGGGGAATTTCTGTAATTTTGCTCCAAAATACGAGGAATTTCTGCCTTTCTTTCCCGAAAATAAGAAGAATGCATACCTTTTGCCATAAAAAGGGAAATTTCTTCATTTTTGCTCCAAAATAAGGGGAATTTCTGCATTTTTGCCCCAAAATATGGGAAATTTCTGACTTTTTGCCCCAAAATAAAAAAATTTCTCCTTTTTCTCCTGAAATAAGTGAAATTTCTGCAATTTTGCCCCAAAATAAGGGAAATTTCTGGAATTTTGCCCCAAAATAAGTGTAATTTCTGAGTTTTGACCCAAAATGAGGAGAATTTCTGTCTTTTTGCCCCAACATATAGGGAATTTCTAATTTTTGGCCTAACAATTAGAGGAATTTCTGCAATTTTGCTTCAAAATACAGGGAATTTCTGCCTTTTTGTACGAAAAAAGAAGAATGCATACCTTTTTGCCATAAAAAAGGGAAATTTCTTCATTTTTGCTCCAAAATAAGGGGAATTTCTGCTTTTTTTCCTCTAAATAAGTGGAATTTCTGTCTTTTTCCCCCAAGACAAAGGGAATTTCTGTCCTTTTTGCTCCAAAATAAAAACAATTTCTGACTTATTACCCTGAAATAAGTGAAATTTCTGCAATTTTGCCCAAAAATAAGGGAAATTTCTGCCTTTTTGCAACCAAATACGGGGAATTTCAGACTTTTTATTTCAAAATAAGGGGAATTTCTGCATTTTTGCACCAAAATATAGGAAATTTCTGCATTTCTTGCCCCAAAATAAGAAAATTTCTGCTTTTTTCCATGAAATAAGTGAAATTTCTGCAATTTTGCCCCAAAATTAATGAAATTTCTGCAATTTTGCCCCAAAATAACGGAAATATCTGGAATTTTGCCCCAAAATAAGTGGAATTTCTGAGTTTTGCCACAAAATAAGGAGAATTTCTGCCTTTTTGCCCCATCATATAGGGAATTTCTGCCTTTTTGCCCCACAATTAGGGGAATTTCTGCAATTTTGCTCCAAAATACGGGGAATTTCTGCCTTTTTCGGAAAATGAGAAGAATGCCTACCTTATTGCCATAAAAAAGGTAAATTTCTGCAATTTTGCTCCAAAATAAGGGGAATTTCTGCTTTTTTGCCTCTAAATTAGTGGAATTTCTGTTTTTTTTCCTCCAAAACAAAGGGAATTTCTGTCTTTTTTGCCCCAAAATAAGGAAAATTTCTGACTTATTACCCTGAAATAAGTGAAATTTCTGCAATTTTGCCCCAAAATAAGAGAAATTTCTGCCTTTTTGCTGCCAAATAACGGGAATTTCAGTCTTTTTACCTCAAAATAAGGGGAATTTCTGCATTTTTGCCCCAAAATAAGGGATATTTCTGCCTTTTTGTCCCAAAATAAGAAAAATTCTGCAATTTTGTACCAAAATAAAAGAAATTTTTGCCTTTTTGCCCCAAAATAAGAAAATTTCTGCTTTTTTTGTGAAATAAGTGAAATTTCTGCAATTTTGCCCCAAAATAAGTGAAATTTCTGCAATTTTGCCCGAAAATAAGGGAATTTTCTGGAATTTTGCCCCAAAATAAGTGGAATTTCTGAGTTTTGCCCCAAAATAAGGAGAATTTCTGTCTTTTTGCCCTAACATATAGGGAATTTCTGCCTTTTTGCCCCACAATTAGGGGAATTTCTGCAATTTTGCTCCAAAATACGGGGAATTTCTGCTTTTTAGCCCGAAAAAAAGTGGAATGTATACCTTTTGCCAAAAAAAAGGGAAATTTCCTCATTTTTGCTCCAAAATAAGGGGAATTTCTGCTTTTTTGCCTATAAATAAGTGGAATTTCTGTCTTTTTCCCCCAAAACAAAGGGAATTTCTGTCTTTTTTGCCCCAAAATAAGGAAAATTTCTGACTTATTACCCTGAAGTAAGTGAAATTTCTGCAATTTTGCCCAAAAGTAAGGGAAATTTCTTCCTTTTGGCCCCCAAATAAAGGAATTTCTGGCTTTTTACCTCAAAATAATAGGAATTTCTGTATTTTTGCCACAAACGATTAAGAATTTCTGCCTTTTTGCCCGAAAATAAGAAAAATTTTTGATTTTTGCCCTGAAATAAGTTATATTTTTTAATTTTTTCCCCAAAATAATGGAAATGTCTGCTTTTTGTTCAATAATAAAAGGAATTTCTTACTTTTTGCCCCCAAATAAGGGGAATTTCAGCCTTTTTACCTCAAAATAAGAGGAATTTCTGCATTTTTGATCCAAAATATGAGAAATTTCTGCCTTTTTGCCCAAAATAAGAAAAAATTCTGCTATTTTGTACCATAATAAAAGAAATTTCTGTATTTGCCACAAAATAAAAAAATTTCTGCTTTTTTTCCCTGAAATAATTGAAATTTCTGCAATTTTGCCCCAAAATGAGTGAAATTTCTGCAATTTTGCCCCAAAATAAGGAAAATTTCTGCCTTTTTGCCCCCAAATAAGAGGAATTTCAGCCTTTTACCTCAAAATAAGGGGAATTTCTATATTTTTGCCACAAAATATTAGGAATTTCTGCCTTTTTGCCACAAAATAAGGAAAATTTCTGACTTTTTTCCCTGAAAGAAGTGAAATTTCTGCAATTTTGCCCCAAAATAAGTGAAATTTCTGTAATTTTGCCCCAAAATAAGGGAAATTTCTGGAATTTTGCCCCAAAATAAGTGGAATTTCTGAGTTTTGCCCCAAAATAAGGAGAATTTCTGTCTATTTGCCCCAACACATAGGGAATTTCTGACTTTTTGCCCGACAATTAGGGGAATTTCTGCATTTTTGCTGCAAAATACGGGGAATTTCTGCCTTTTTGCCTGAAAATAAGAAGAATGCATACCTTTATGTCATAAAAAGGGAAATTTCTTCATTTATGCTCAAAAATAAGGAGAATTTCTGCTTTTTTGCCTCTAAATAAGTGGAATTTCTGTCTTTCTCCCCCAAAACAAAGGGAATTTCTGTCTTTTCTGCCCCAAAATGAGGAAAATTTCTGACTTTACCCTGAAGTAAGTGAAATTTCTGCAATTTTTCCGCAAAATAAGGGAAATTTCTGCTTTTTTGCCTTCAAATAAGAGGAATTTCAGCCTTTTTACCTCTAAATAAGGGGAATTTCTGCATTTTTGTCAAATATATTAGGAATTTCTGCATTTTTGCCCCAAAATAAGGAAAATTTCTGAATTTTTGCCCTGAAATAAGTTAAATTTCTAAAATTTTTTCCCAAAATAATAGAAATGTCTTCTTTTTGCCCTAAAATAATGGGAATTTCTTAATTTTTGCCCCCAAATAAGGGGAATTTCAGCCTTTTTACCTCAAAATAAGGGGAATTTCTGCATTTTTGCCCCAAAATAAGAAAAATTTCTGCAATTTTGTATTAAAATAAAAGAAATTTCTGCCTTTTTGCCACAAAATATAAAAATTTCTGCTTTTTTCCCCTGAAATAAGTGAAATTTCTGCAATTTTGCTCCAAAATAATTGACATTATTGCAATTTTGCCCCAAAATGAGGGAAATTTCTCGAATTTTGCTTCAAAATAAGTGGAATTTCTGAGTTTTGCCCCAAAATAGGAAATTTCTGCTTTTTTCCATGAAATAAGTGTAATTTCTGCAATTTTCCCCAAAATATGTGAAATTTCTGCAATTTTGCCCCAAAATAAGGGAAATTTCTGGAATTTTGCCTCAAAATAAGTGGAATTTCTGAGTTTTGCCTCAAAATAAGGAATATTTCTTTCATTTTGCACTAACATATAAAGAATTTCTGCCTTTTTGCCCCACAATTAGGGGAATTTTTGCAATTTTGCTCCAAAATACAAGGAATTTCTTCTTTTTAGCCCGAAAATAAGGGGAATGTATACCTTTTGTCACAAAAAAAGGAAATTTCTTCATTTTTGCTCCGAAATAAGGGGAATTTCTGCTTTTTTGCCTCTAAATAAGTGGAATTTATCTCTTTTTCCACCAAAACAAAGGGAATTTCTGTCATTTTTGCCCCAAAATAAGGAAAATTTCTGACTTTTTACCCTGAAATAAGTGAAATTTCTGCAATTTAGCATCAAAATAAGGGAAATTTCTGCCTTTTTGCCCCCAAATAAGGGGAATTTCAGTCTATTTAACTCAAAATAAGGGGAATTTCTGCATTTTTGCCCCAAAATATGGGAAATTTCTGCCTTTTTGTCCCAAAATAAGAAAATTTTCTTCAATTTTGTATCAAAATAAAATAAATTTCTGCCTTTTTGCCACAAAATAAGAAAATTTCTGCTTTTTTTTCTGAAATAAGTGAAATTTCTGCAATTTGCCACAAAATAAGTAAAATTTCTGCAATTTTGCCCCAAAATAAAAGAAATTTCTGGAATTTTGCCCCAAAATAAGAGGAATTTTCGAGTTTTGCCCCAATATAAGGAGAATTTCTGTCTTTTTGCCAAAAAATATAGGGAATTTCTGCCTTTTTGCCCCACAATTTGGGGAATTTCTGCAATTTTGCTCCAAAATACAGGAAATTTCTTCCTTTTTGCCCGAAAATAAGAAGAATGCATACCTCTTTGCCATAAAAAAGGGAACAATCTGCAATTTTGCTCCAAAATAAGGAGGATTTCTGCTTTTTTGCCTCTAAATAAGTGGAATTTCATTTTCCCCCAAAACAAAGGGAATTTCTGTCTTTTTTGCCCCAAAATAAGGAAAATTTCTGACTTATTACCCTGAAATATGTGAAATTTCTGCAATTTTGCCCCAAAATAAGAGAAATTTCAGCCTTTTTGCCCCCAAATAAGAGGAATTTTAGCATTTTACCTTAAAATAAGGGGAATTTCTGCGTTTTTGCCCCAAAATAAAGAAAATTTCTGCCTTTTGTCTCTGAAATATGTGAAATTTCTGCAATTTTGCCCCATAATAAGTGAAATTTCTGCAATTTTGCCCCAAAATAAGGGAAATTTCTGGAATTATGCCCCAAAATAAATGGAATTTCTGAGTTTTGCCTCAAAATAAGAAGAATTTCTGTCTTTTTGCCCTAACATAAAAGGAATTTCTGCCTTTTTGCCCCACAATTAGGGGAATTTCTGCAATTTTTCTCCAAAATACAGGGAATTTCTGCTTTTTAGCCCGAAAATAAGGGGAATGTATACCTTTTGCCACAAAAAATAGAAATTTCTTCATTTTTGCTCCAAAATAAGGGGAATTTCTGCTTTTTACCCCTAAATAAGTGGAATTTCTGTCTTTTTCCCCCAAAACAAAGCGAATTTCTGTCTTTTTTGCCCCAAAATAAGGAAAATTTCTGACTTAATACCCTGAAATAAGTGAAATTTCTGCAATTTTGCCTCAAAATAAGGGAAATTTCTGCCTTTTTGCCCCCAAATAAGGGGAATTTCTGCCTTTTTGTCCCAAAATAAGAAATATTTCTGCAATTTTGTACAAAATAAAAGAAATTTCTGCCTTTTTGCCCCAAAATAAGAAAATTTCTGCTTTTTTTCTGAAATAAGTGAAATTTGTGCAATTTTTCCCCAAAATAAGTGAAATTTCTGCAATTTTGCCCCAAAATAAGGGAAATTTCTGCCTTTTGGCACCCAAATATGAAGAATTTCAGCCTTTTTACCTCAAAATAATAGGAATTTCTGTATTTTTGTCACAAAATATTAAGAATTTTTGCCTTTTTGCCCCAAAATAAGGAAAATTTTGACTTTTTGCCCTGAAATAAGTTAAATTTCTAAATTTTTTCCCCAAAATCATGTAAATGTCTGCTTTTTGTTCCAAAATAAGGGGAATTTCTTACTTTTTGCCCCCAAATAAAAGGAATTTCAGCCTTTTTACCTCAAAATAAGGGGAATTTCTGCATTTTTGACCCAAAATATGGGAAATTTCTGCCTTTTTGCCCAAAATAAGAAAAATTTCTGTTATTTTGTACCATAATAAAAGAAATTTCTGTTTTTTCGCCCCAAAATAAGAAAATTTCTTCTTTTTTTCCCTGAAATAATTGAAATTTCTGCAATTTTGCCCCAAAATGAGTGAAATTTCTGCAATTTTGCCCCAAAATAAGGGAAATTTTTAGAATTTTCCCCCAAAATAAGTGGAATTTCTGAGTTTTGAGCCAAAATAAGGAGAATTTCTGTCTTTTTGCCCCAACATATAGGGAATTTCTGCCTTTTTGCCCCACAATTAGGGAAATTTCTGCAATTTTGCTGCAAAATACAGGGAATTTCTGCCTTTTTGCCCGAAAATAAGAAGAATGCATACTTTTTGCCATAAAAAAGAAAAATTTCTGCAATTTTGCTCCAAAATAAGGGGAATTTCTGCTTTTTTGCCTCTAAATAAGTGGAATTTCTGTCTTTTTCCCCCAAAACAAAGAGAATTTCTGTCTTTTTTGCCCCAAAATAAAGAAAATTTCTGACTTATTACCCTGAAATAAGTGAAATTTCTGCAATTTTGCCTCAAAATAAGGGAAATTTCTGCCTTTTTGCCCTCAGAAAAGGGGAATTTCAGTCTCTTTAACTCAAAATAATGAGAATTTCTGCATATTTGCCCCAAAATATGGAAAATTTCTGCCTTTTTGTCTCAAAATAAGAAAAATTACTGCAATTTTGTACCAAAATAAAAGAAATTTCTGCCTTTTTGCAACAAAATAAGAAAATTTCTGCTTTTTTTCTGAAATAAGTGAAATTTCTGCAATTTTTCCACAAAATAAGTGAAATTTCTGCAATTTTGCCCCAAAATAAGGGAAGTTTCTGGAATTTTGCTCCAAATTAAGTGGAATATCTGAGTTTTGCCCCAAAATAAGGAGAATTTCTGTCTTTTTGCCCCAACATATAGGGAATTTCTGCATTTTTACCCCACAATTAGGGGAATTTCTGTAATTTTGCTCCAAAATACGGGGATTTTCTGTTTTTTTGTCCAAAATAAGAAGACTGCATACCTTTTTGCTATAAAAAAGGGAAATTTCTTCATTTTTGCTCCAAAATAAGGGGAATTTCTGCTTTTTGCCTCTAAATAAGTGGAATTTCTGTCTTTCTCCCCCAAAACAAAGGGAATTTCTGTCTTTTTTGCCACAAAATAAGGAAAATTTCTTACTTATTACCCTGAAGTAAGTGAAATTTCTGCAATTTTACCCCAAAATAAGGGAAATTTCTGCCTTTTTGCCCCCAAATAAGGGGAATTTCAGCCTTTTTACCTCAAAATAAAAGGAATTTCTGCATTTTTGCCACAAAATAAAAAAAAATTCTGACTTTTTGCTCTGAAATAAGTTAAATTTCTAAAATTTTTTCCCAAAATAAGGGAAATGTCTGCTTTTTGCCCCAAAAAAGGGGAATTTCTTACTTTTTGCCCCCAAATAAGGGGAATTTCAGCCTTTTTACCACAAAATAAGGGGAATTTCTGCATTTTTGACCCAAAATATGGGAAATTTCTGCCTTTTTGCCCAAAATAAAAAAAAATGTCTGCAATTTTGTACCAAAATAAAAGACATTTCTTTTTTTTGCCCCAAAATAAGAAAATATCTGCTTTTTATCCCTGAAATAATTAAAATTTCTGCAATTTTGCCCCAAAATAAGTGAAATTTCTGCAATTTTACCCCAAAATAAGGAAAATTTCTGGAATTTTGCACCAAAATAAGTGGAATTTCTGAGTTTTGCCCCAAAATAAGGAGAATTTCTGTCTTTTTCCCCAACATATTGGAAATTTCTGCCTTTTTGCCTCACAACTATAGGAATTTCTCCAATTTTGCTTGAAAATACGGGGAATTTCTGCCTTTTTGCCCCAAAATAAGAAGAATGCATACCTTTTTTCCATAAAAAATAGAAATTTCTTCATTTTTGCTCCAAAATAAGAGGAATTTCTGCTTTTTGCCTCTAAATATGTGGAATTTCTGTCTTTTTCCCCCAAAACAAAGGGAATTTCAGTCTTTTTTGCCCCAAAATAAGGAAAATTTCTGCCTTTTTGCTGCCAAATAAGGGGAATTTCAGTCTTTTTACCTCAAAATAAGGGGAATTTCTGCATTTTTGCCCCAAAATAAAGAAAATTTTTGCCTTTTTGTCCCAAAAGAAAAAAAATTTCTGCAATTTTGTACCAAAATAAAAGAAATTTCTCCTTTTTTGCCCCAAAAATAATAAAATTTCTGCTTTTTTTTCTGAAATAAGTGAAATTTCTGCAATTTTGCCCCAAAATAAGTTAAATTTCTGCAATTTTGCCCGAAAATAAGGGAATTTTCTGGAATTTTGCCCCAAAATAAGTGGAATTTCTGAGTTTTGCCCCAAAATAAGGAGAATTTCTGTCTTTTTGCCCTAACATATAAGAAATTTCTTCCTTTTTGCCCCACAATTAGGGGAATTTCTGCAATTTTGCTTCAAAATACGGGGAATTTCTGCTTTTTAGCCCGAAAAAAAGTGGAATGTATAACTTTTGCCACAAAAAAGGAAAATTTCTTCATTTTTGCTCCAAAATAAGGGGAATTTCTGCTTTTTTGCCTATAAATAAGTGGAATTTCTGTCTTTTTCCCCGAAAACAAAGGGAATTTCTGTCTTTTTTGCCCCAAAATAAGGAAAATTTCTGACTTATTACCCTGAAGTAAGTGAAATTTCTGCAATTTTGCCCCAAAGTAAGGGAAATTTCTGCCTTTTGGCCCCCAAATAAGGGAATTTCAGGCTTTTTACCTCATAATAATAGGAATATCTGTATTTTTGCCACAAACGATTAAGAATTTCTGCCTTTTTCCCGAAAATAAGGAAAATTTCTGATTTTTGCCCTGAAATAAGTTATATTTCTTAATTTTTTCCCCAAAATAATGGAAATGTCTGCTTTTTGTTCCAAAATAAAGGGAATTTCTTACTTTTTGCCCCCAAATAAAAGGAATTTCAGCCTTTTTACCTCAAAATAAGAGGGAATTTCTGCATTTTTGACCCAAAATATGGGAAATTTTTGCCTTTTTGTTCAAAATAAGAAAAAATTCTGCTATTTTGTACCATAATAAAAGAAATTTCTGTATTTGCCCCAAAATAAGAAAATTTCTGCTTTTTTCCCTGAAATAATTGAAATTTCTGCAATTTTGCCCCAAAATGAGTGAAATTTCTGCAATTTTGCCCCAAAATAAGGGAAATTACTGGAATTTTCCCCCAAAATAAGTGGAATTTCTGTGTTTTGCCCTAAAATAAGGAGAACTTCTGTCTTTTTGCCCCAACATATAGGGAATTTCTGCCTTTTTGCCCCACAATTAGGGGAATTTCTGCAATTTTGCTCCAAAATACGGGGAATTTCTGTTTTTTTGCCCGAAAATAAGAAGAATGCATACCTTTTTGCCATAAAAAAGGGAAATTTCTGCAATTTTGCTCCAAAATAAGGGGAATTTCTGCTGTTTTGCCTCTAAATAAGTGGAATTTCTGTTTTTTCCCCCAAAACAAAGGGAATTTCTGTAATTTAGCCACAAAATAAGGAAAATTTCTGACTTATTACCCTGAAATAAGTGAAATTTCTGCAATTTTGCCCCAAAATAAGAGAAATTTCTGCCTTTTTGCCCCCAAATAAGAGGAATTTCAGCCTTTTTACCTCAAAATAAGGGGAATATCTGCATTTTTGCCACAAAATATTAGGAATTTCTGCCTTTTTGCCACAAAATAAGGAAAATTTCTGCTTTTTTTCCCTGAAATAAGTGAAATTTCTGCAATTTTGCCCCAAAATAAGTTAAATTTCTGTAATTTAGCCCCAAAATTAGGGAAATTTATGAAATTTTGCCCCAAAATAAGTGGAATTTTTGAGTTTTGCCCAAAAATAAAAAGAATTTCTGTCTATTTGCCCCAACATATAGGGAATTTCTGCCTTTTTGCCCGACAATTAGGGGAATTTCTGCATTTTTGCTGCAAAATACGTGGAATTTCTGCCTTTTTGCCTGAAAATAAGAAGAATGCATACCTTTATGTCATAAAAAGGGAAATTTCTTCATTTATGCTCCAAAATAAGGAGAATTTCTACATTTTTGCCTCTAAATAAGTGGAATTTCTGTCTTTTTCCCCCAAAACAAAAAGAATTTCTGTCTTTTTTCCCCAAAATAAAGAAAATTTCTGACTTATTACCCTGAAATAAGTGAAATTTCTGCAATTTTGCCTCAAAATAAGGGAAATTTCTGCCTTTTTGCCCTCAAATAAGGGGAATTTCAGTCTCTTTAACTCCAAATAATGGGAATTTCTGCATTTTTGCCCCAAAATTTGGAAAATTTCTGCCTTTTTGTCTCAAAATAAGAAAAATTACTGCAATTTTGTAACAAAACAAAAAAAAATTTCTGCATTTTTGCAACAAAATAAGAAAATTTCTGCTTTTTTTTCTGAAATAAGTAAAATTTCTGCAATTTTGCCACAAAATAAGTGAAATTTCTGCAATTTTGCCTCAAAATAAGGGAAATTTCTGGAATTTTGCCCCAAATTAAGTGTAATTTCTGAGTTTTACCCCAAAATAAGGAGAATTTCTGTCTTTTTGCCCCAACATATAGGGAATTTCTGCCTTTTTACCCCACAATTAGAGGAATTTCTGTAATTTTGCTCCAAAATACGGGGATTTTCAGTTTTTTTGTCCAAAATAAGAAGACAGCATACCTTTTTGCCATAAAAAAGGGAAATTTTCATTTTTGCTCCAAAATAAGGGGAATTTCTGCTTTTTGCCTCTAAATAAGTGGAATTTCTGTCTTTCTCCCCCAAAACACAGGGAATTTCTGTCTATTTTGCCACAAAATAAAAAAAATTTCTTACATATTACCCTGAAGTAAGTGAAATTTCTGCAATTTTACCCCAAAATAAGGGAAATTTCTGCCTTTTTGCCCCCAAATAAGGGGAATTTCAGCCTTTTTACCTCAAAATAAAAGGAATTTCTGCATTTTTGCCACAAAATATTAGGAATATCTGCCTTTTTGCGCCAAAATAAAAAAAAAATTCTGACTTTTTGCTCTGAAATAAGTTAAATTTCTAAAATTTTTTCCAAAAATAAGGGAAATGGTTGCTTTTTGCCCCAAAAAAAGGAATTTCTTACTTTTTGCCCCCAAATAAGTGGAATTTCAGCCTTTTTACCAAAAAATAAGGGAAATTTCTGCATTTTTGACCCAAAATATGGGAAATTTCTGCCTTTTTGCCCAAAATAAGAAAAATGTCTGCAATTTTGTACCGAAATAAAAGAAATTTCTTTTTTTGCCCCAAAATAAGAAAATTTCTGCTTTTTATCCCTGAAATAATTAAAATTTCTGCAATTTTGCCTCAAAATAAGTGAAATTTCTGCAATTTTACCCCAAAATATGGAAAATTTCTGGAATTTTGCACCAAAATAAGTGGAATTTCTGAGTTTTGCCCCAAAATAAGGAGAATTTCTGTCTTTTTTCCCCAACATATTGGGAATTTCTGACTTTTTGCCACACAATTATAGGAATTTCTGCAATTTTGCTTTAAAATTGGGGAATTTCTGCCTTTTTGCATGAAAATAAGAGGAATGCATACCTTTTTTCCATAAAAAAAGGAAATTTCTTCATTTTTGCTCCAAAATAAGAGGAATTTCTGCTTTTTTGCCTCTAAATATGTGGAATTTCTGTATTTTTCCCCCAAAACAAAGGGAATTTCAGTCTTTTTTGCCCCAAAATAAGGAAAATTTCTGACTTATTTCCCTGAAATAAGTGAAATTTCTGCAATTTTGCCCCAAAATAAGAGAAATTTCTGCCTTTTTGCTGCCAAATAACGGGAATTTCAGTCTTTTTACCTCAAAATAAGGGGAATTTCTGCATTTTTGCCCCAAAATAAGGAAAATTTCTGCCTTTTTGTCCGAAAAGAAGAAAAATTTCTGCAATTTTGTACCAAAATAAAAGAAATTTCTGCCTTTTAGCCCCAAAATAAGAAAATTTCTGCTTTTTTTTCTGAAATAAGTGAAATTTCTGCAATTTTGCCTCAAAATAAGTGAAATTTCTGCAATTTTGCCCGAAAATAAGGGAATTTTCTGGAATTTTGCCCCAAAATAAGTGGAAATTCTGAGTTTTGCCCCAAAATAAGGAGAATTTCTGTCTTTTTGCCCTAACATATAGGGAATTTCTGACTTTTTGCCCCACAATTAGGGGAATTTCTGCAATTTTGCTCCAAAATACGGGAAATTTCTGCTTTTTAGCCCAAAATAAGTGGAATGTATACCTTTTGCCACAAAAAAGGAAAATTTCTTCATTTTTGCTCCAAAATAAGGGGAATTTCTGCTTTTTTGCCTAAAAATAAGTGGAATTTCTGTCTTTTTCCCCCAAAACAAAGGGAATTTCTGTCTTTTTTGCCCCAAAATAAGGAAAATTTCTGACTTATTACCCTGAAGTAAGTGAAATTTCTGCAATTTTGCCCCAAAGTAAGGGAAATTTCTGCCTTTTGGGCCCCAAATAAGGGAATTTCAGGCTTTTTACCTAAAAATAATAGGAATTTCTGTATTTTTGCCACAAACGATTAAGAATTTCTGCCTTTTTGCCCGAAAATAAGGAAAATTTCTGACTTTTTGCCCTGAAATAAGTTATATTTCTTAATTTTTCCCCAAAATAATGGAAATGTCTGCTTTTTGTTCCAAAATAAAGGGAATTTCTTACTTTTTGCCCCCAATAAAAGGAATTTCTACCTTTTTACCTCAAAATAAGGGGAATTTCTGCATTTTTGACCCAAAATATGGGAAGTTTCTGCTTTTTTGTTCAAAATAAGAAAAAATTCTGCTATTTTGTACCATAATAAAAGAAATTTCTGTATTTGCCCCAAAATAAGAAAATTTCTGCTTTTTTTCCCTGAAATAATTGAAATTTCTGCAATTTTGCCCCAAAATGAGTGAAATTTCTGCAATTTTGCCCCAAAATAAGGGAAATTTCTGGAATTTTCCCCCAAAATAAGTGGAATTTCTGTGTTTTGCCCTAAAATAAGGAGAACTTCTGTTTTTTACGCCAACATATAGGGAATTTCTGCCTTCTTGCCCCACAATTAGGGGAATTTCGGCAATTTTGCTCCAAAATACGGGGAATTTCTGTTTTTTTGCCCGAAAATAAGAAGAATGCATAACTTTTTGCCATAAAAAAGGGAAATTTCTGCAATTTTGCTCCAAAATAAGGAAAATTTCTGCTGTTTTGTCTCTAAATATGTGGAATTTCTGTTTTTTCCCCCAAAACAAAGGGAATTTCTGTATTTTTTGCCCCAAAATAAGGAAAATTTCTGACTTATTACCTGAAATAAGTGAAATTTCTGCAATTTTGCCCCAAAATAAGGGAAATTTCTGCCTTTTTGCCCCCAAATAAGAGGAATTTCAGCCTTTTTACCTCAAAATAAGTGAATTTCTGCCTTTTTGCCAAAAATATTAGGAATTTCTGCCTTTTTGCCCCAAAATAAGGAAAATTTCTGCTTTTTTCCCTGAAATAAGTGAAATTTCTGCAATTTTGCCCCAAAATAAGTTAAATTTCTGTAATTTAGCCCCAAAATAAGGGAAATTTCTGAAATTTTGCTCCAAAATAAGTGGAATTTTTGAGTTTTGCCCCAAAATAAGGAGAATTTCTGTCTATTTGCCCCAACATATAGGGAATTTCTGCCTTTTTGCCCGACAGTTAGGGGAATTTCTGCATTTTTATGCAAAATACAGGGAATTTCTGCCTTTTTGCCTGAAAATAAGAAGAATGCATACCTTTATGTCATAAAAAGGGAAATTTCTTCATTTATGCTCCAAAAGAGGAGAATTTCTGCTTTTTTGCCTCTAAATAAGTGGAATTTCTGTCTTTCTCCCCCAAAACAAAGGGAATTTCTGTCTTTTTTGCCCCAAAATAAGGAAAATTTCTGACTTATTACCCTGAAGTAAGTGAATTTTCTGCAATTTTGCCGCAAAATAAGGGAAATTTCTGCTTTTTTGCCCCCAAATAAGGGGAATTTCAGCCTTTTTACTTCTAAATAAAGGGAATTTCTGCATTTTTGCCAAAAATATTAGGAATTTCTGCCTTTTTGCCCCAAAATAAGGAAAATTTCTAAATTTTTGCCCTGAAATAAGTTAAATTTCTAAAATTTTTTCACAAAATAAGAGAAATGTCTGCTTTTTGCCCCAAAATAATGAGAATTTCTTAAGTTTTGCCCCCAAATAAGGGGAATTTCAGCCTTTTTACCTCAAAATAAGGGGAATTTCTGCATTTTTGCCCCAAAATATGGGAAATTTCTGCCTTTTTGCCCCAAAATAAGAAAAATTTCTGCAATTTTGTACCAAAATAAAAGAAATTTCTGCCTTTTTGCCACAAAATAAGAAAATTTCTGCTTTTTCCCCCTGAAATAAGTGAAATTTCTGCAATTTTGCTCCAAAATAATTGACATTATTGCAATTTTGCCCCAAAATGAGGGAAATTTCTGGAATTTTGCTTCAAAATAAGTGGAATTTCTGGGTTTTGCCCCAAAATAAGGAGAATTTCTGTCTTTTTGCCCCAACATATACGGAATTTCTGCTTTTTTGCCCAACAATTAGGGGAATTTTGCAATTTTGCTCCAAAATACGGGGATTTTCTTCCTTTTTGTACGAAAATAAGAAGAATGCATACCTTTTTGCCATAAATAAAGGAAATTTCTTCATTTTTGCTCCATAATAAGGGGAATTTCTGCATTTTTGCCTTTAAATAAGTGGAATTTCTGTCTTTTTCCCCCAAAACAAAGGTATTTCTGTCATTTTTGCCCCAAAATAAGGAAAATTACTGACTTATTACCCTGACATAAGTAAAATTTCTGCAATTTTGCTCCAAAATAAGGGAAATTTCTGCCTTTTTGCCACCAAATACGGGGAATTTCAGCCTTTTTACCTCAAAATAAAGGGAATTTTTGCATTTTTGCTCCAAAATATTGGAAATTTCTAAGTTTTTGCCCCAAAATAAGGTAATTTCTGCTTTTTCCCATGAAATAAGTGAAATTTCTGCAATTTTGCCCCCAAAAAAGTTAAATTTCTGTAATTTTGCCCCAAATAAGGGAAATTTCTGGAATTTTGCCCCAAAATAAGTGGAATTTCTGAGTTTTGCCTCAAAATAAGGAGAATTTCTGTCTTTTTGCCCTAACATATAAGGCATTTCTGCCTTTTTGCCCAACAAATAGGGGAATTTCTGCAATTTTGCTCCAAAATACGGGGAATTTCTGCTTTTTAGCCCGAAAATAAGGGGAATGTATACCTTTTGCCACAAAAAATGGAAATTTCTTCATTTTTGCTCCGAAATAAGGGGAATTTCTGCTTTTTTGCCTCTAAATAAGTGGAATTTCTCTTTTTTTCCCCCAAAACAAAGGGAATTTCTGTCTTTATTTGCCCCAAAATTAGGAAAATTTCTTACTTATTACCCTGAAATAAGTGAAATTTCTGCAATTTTGCCTCAAAATAAGGGAAATTTCTGCCTTTTTGCCCCCAAATAAGGGGAATTCCAGTCTTTTTAACTCAAAATAAGGGGAATTTCTGCATTTTGCCCCACAATATGGGAAATTTCTGCCTTTTTGTCCCAAAATAAGAAAATTTTCTGCAATTTTGTATCAAAATAAAATAAATTTCTGCATTTTTGCCACAAAATAAGAAAATTTCTGCTTTTTTTCTGAAATAAGTGAAATTTCTGCAATTTGCCACAAAATAAGTGAAATTTCTGCAATTTTGCGCCAAAATAAAAGAAATTTCTGGAATTTTGCCCCAAAATAAGGAATTTTCGAGTTTTGCCCCAAAATAAGGAGAATTTCTGTCTTTTTGCCAAAAAATATAGGGAAATTCTGCCTTTTTGCCCCACAATTAGGGGAATATCTGCAATTTTGCTCCAAAATACAGGAAATTTCTTCCTTTTTGCCCGAAAATAAGAAGAATGCATACCTTTTTGCCATAAAAAAGGGAACAATCTGCAATTTTGCTCCAAAATAAGGATGATTTCTGCTTTTTTGCCTCTAAATAAGTGGAATTTCTGTCTTTTTCCCCCAAAACAAAGGGAATTTCTGTCTTTTTTGCCCCAAAATAAGGAAAATTTCTGACTTAATACCCTGAAATAAGTGAAATTTCTGCAATTTTGCCTCAAAATAAGGGAAATTTCTGCCTTTTTGCCCCCAAATAAGGGGAATTTCTGCCTTTTTGTCCCAAAATAAGAAATATTTCTGCAATTTTGTACAAAATAAAAGAAATTTCTGCCTTTTTGCCCCAAAATAAGAAAATTTCTGCTTTTTTTCTGAAATAAGTGAAATTTGTGCAATTTTGCCCCAAAATAAGTGAAATTTCTGCAATTTTGCCCCAAATTAAGGGAAATTTCTGCCTTTTGGCACTCAAATATGAAGAATTTCAGCCTTTTTACCTCAAAATAATAGGAATTTCTGTATTTTTGCCACAAAATATTAAGAATTTCTGCCTTCTTGCCCCAAAATAAGGAAAATTTCTGACTTAATACCCTGAAATAAGTGAAATTTCTGCAATTTTGGCCCAAAATAAGGAAAATTTCTGCCTTTTGGCCCCCAAATAAGGGGAATTTCAGCCTTTTTACCTCAAAATAATAGGAATTTCTGTATTTTTGCCACAAAATATTAAGAATTTCTGCCTTTTTGCCCCAAAATAAGGAAAATTTCTGACTTTTTGCCCTGAAATAAGTTAAATTTCTAAATTTTTTCCCCAAAATAATGGAAATGTCTGCTTTTTGTTCCAAAATAAGGGGAATTTCTTACTTTTTGCCCCCAAATAAGAGGAATTTCAGCCTTTTTAACTCAAAATAAGGGGAATTTCTGCATTTTTGACCCAAAATATGGGAAATTTCTGCCTTTTTGCCCAAAATAAGAAAAATTTCTGCTATTTTGTACCATAATAAAAGAAATTTCTGTTTTTTTGCCCCAAAATAAGAAAATTTCTGCTTTTTTTCCCTGAAATAATTGAAACTTCTGCAATTTTGTTCCAAAATGAGTAAAATTTCTTCAATTTTGCCACAAAATAAAGGAAATTTCTGGAATTTTCCCCCAAAATAAGTGGAATTTCTGTGTTTTGCCCCAAAATAAGGAGAATTTCTGTCTTTTTGCCCCAACATATAGGGAATTTCTGCCTTTTTGCCCCACAAGTAGGGGAATTTCTGCAATTTTGCTGCAAAATACGGGGAATTTCTGCCTTTTTGCCCAAAAATAAGAAGAATGCATACCTTTTTGCCATAAAAAGTGAAATTTCTTCATTTTTGCTCCAAAATAAGGGAAATTTCTGCTTTTTTGCCTATAAATAAGTGGAATTTCTGTCTTTCTCCCCTAAAACAAAGGGAATTTCTGTCTTCTTTGCCCCAAAATAGTGAAAATTTCTGACTTATTACCCTGAAGTAAGTAATATTTGTGCAATTTTACGCCAAAATAAGGGAAATTTCTGCCTTTTGGCCCCAAAAAAGGGGAATTTCAGCCTTTTTACCTCAAAATAATAGGAATATCTGTATTTTAGCCACAAAATATTAAGAATTTCTGCCTTTTTACCCCAAATTAAGGAAAATTTCTGACTTTTTGCCCTGAAATTAGTTAAATTTCTAAATTTTTTCCACAAAATAATGGAAATGTCTGCTTTTTGTTCCAAAACAAGGGGAATTTCTTACTTTTTGCTCCCAAATAAGGGGAATTTCAGCCTTTTTACCTCAAAATAAGGGGAATTTCTGCATTTTTGACCCAAAATATGGGAAATTTCTGCCTTTTTGCCCAAAATAAGAAAAATTTCTGCTATTTTGTACCATAATAAAAGAAATTTCTGTTTTTTTGCCCCAAAATAAGAAAATTTCTCCTTTTTTTCCCAGAAATAATTGAAACTTCTGCAATTTTGCCCCAAAATGAGTGAAATTTCTGCAATTTTGCCCAAAATAAGGGAAATTTCTGGAATTTTCCTTCAAAATAAGTGGAATTCCTGAGTTTTGCCCCAAAATAAGAAGAATTTCTGTATTTTTGCCCCAACATATAGGGAATTTCTGCCTTTTTGCCCCACAATTAGAGGAATTTCTGATATTTTGCTGCAAAATACGGGGAATTTCTGCCTTTTTGCCCGAAAATAAGAAGAATGCATAACTTTTTGCAATAAAAAAGGAAAATTTCGGCAATTTTGCTTTAAAATAAAGGGAATTTCTGCTTTTTTGCCTCTAAATAAGTGGAATTGCTGTCTTTTTCCCCCAAAACAATGGGAATTTCTGTATTTTTTGCCCCAAAATAAGGAAAATTTCTGACTTATTTCCCTGAAATAAGTGAAATTTCTGCAATTTTGCCCCATAATAAGGGAAATTTCTGCCTTTTTGCCCCCAAATAAGGAAAATTTCAGCCTCTTTACCTCAAAATAACAGGAATTTCTGCATTTTTGCCAAAAAATATTTGGAATTTCTGCCTTTTTGCCACAAAATAAGGAAAATTTCTGCCTTTTTTCCCTGAAATAAGTGAAATTTCTTCAATTTTGCCCCAAAATAAGTTAAATTTCTGTAATTTTGCCCAAAAATAAGGGAAATTTCTGGAATTTTGCCCCAAAATAAGTGGAATTTCTGCATTTTGCCCCAAAATAAGGAGAATTTCTGTCGTTTTGCCCCAACATATAGGGAATTTCTACTTTTTTGCCCCACAATTAGGGGAATTTCTGCAATTTTGCTGCAAAATACGGGGAATTTCTGCCTTTTTGCCCGAAAATAAGAAGAATGCATAGCTTTTTGCCATAAAAAGGAAAATTTCTTCATTTTTGCTCCAAAATAAGGGGAATTTCTGCTTTTTTTGCCTCTAAATAAGTGGAATTTCTGTATTTCTCCCCCAAAACAAAGGGAATTTCTGTCTTTTTTGCCCAAAATATGGAAAATTTCTGATTTATTACCCTGAAGTAAGTGAAATTTTTGCAATTTTGCCCCAAAAAAAGGTAAATTTCTGCATTTTTGCCCCCAAATAAGGGGAATTTCAGCTTTTTTACCTGTAAATAAGGGGAATTTCTGCCTTTTTGCCCCAAAATAAGGAAAATTTCTTAATTTTTGCCCTGAAATAAGTTAAATTTCTAAAATTTTTTTCCAAAATAAGGGAAATGTCTGCTTTTTGCCCCAAAATAATGGGAATTTCTTAATTTTTGCCCCCAAATAAAAGGAATTTCAGGCTTTTTACCTCAAAATAAGGGGAATTTCTGCATTTTTGCCCCAAAATATGGGAAATTTCTTATTTTTGCCCAAAATAAGAATAATTTCTGCAATTTTGTACCAAAATAAAAGAAATTTCTGCCTTTTTGCCCCAAAATAAAAAATTTTTGCTTTTTTCCCATGAAATAAGTGAAATTTCTGCAATTTTGCCCCAAAATAAGTGAAATTATTGCAATTTTGCCCCAAAATAAGGGGAATTTCTGGAATTTTGCTTCAAAATAAGTGGAATTTCTGAGTTTTGCCCCAAATCAAAGGGAATTTCTGTCTTTTTTCGCGAAAATAAAAAAAAATTCTGACTTATTACCCTGAAATAAGTGAAATTTCTGCAATTTTGCCTCAAAATAAGAGAAATTTCTGCCTTTTTGCTCCAAAATATGGGGAATTTCAGCATTTTACCTCAAAATAAGGGGAATTTCAGCCTTTTTGCACCAAAATATAGGGAATTTCTGCATTTTTGCCACAAAATAAGAAAAATTTCTGCAATTCTGTACCAAAATAAAAGAAATTTCTAAAATTTTTCCCCAAAATTAGGGAAATTTCTGCAATTTTTCCCCAAAATAAGGGAAATTTCTGCCTTTTTGCCACAAATTAAGGGGAATTTCTGTCTCTTTGCCTCAAAATAAAAGGATTTTAAGCCTTTTTACCTCATAATAAGGGGAATCTCTGCCTTTTTGCCCAAAAATATGGGGAATTTCTGCATTTTTGCCTCAAAATAAAGAAAATTTCTGCAATTTTGTACCAAAATAAAAGAAATTTTTGACTTTTTGCCCCAAAATAATAGAAATTCCTGACTTCTTTCCCTGAAATAAGTGAAATTTCTGCAATTTTGCCCAAAATAAGAAAAATTTCTGCAATTTTGTTACAAAATAAGGGAAATTTCTGCAATTTTGCCCAAAAATAAGGGGAATTTCTGACTTTTTGCGGTGAAATAAGGAGAATTTCTGTCTTTTTGCCCCAAAATAATGTGAATTTCTTCACTTTCCCTCAAAATTAAGGGAATTTGTGCAATTTTGCTTCAAAATATGGGAAATTTCTGCCTTCTTGCACCAAAATAAAGGGAATTTCTGCAATTTTTCCCCAAAATAAGGGAAAGTTGTGTCTTTTTGCCACAAAACAAAGGGAATTTCTGCATTTTTGCCCCAAAATAAAGAAAATTTCTGCAATGTTGTACCAAAATAAAAGAAATTTCTGCCTTTTTGCACCAAAATAAGAGAAATTCCTGCCTTCATTTCCTGAAATAAGTGAAATTTCTGCAATTTTGCCACAAAAAAGAGACATTTCTTCATTTTAGCCCCAAAATAAGAGTAATTTCTGCCTTTTTACCTCAAAATAAGTGAAATTTCTGCCTTTTTACCCAAAAATAAACGGAATTTCTGTCTTTTTGCTCCAAAATAAAAGGAATTTTTGAATTTTGCCTTGAAATAAGTGAAATTTCTGCAATTTTGCCCCAAAATAAGGGAAATTTCTGCCTTTTTGCCACAAAATAAGGGGAATTTCTGCAATTTTGCCACAAAATAAGGGAAATTTCTGTCTTTTTGCCCCAAAATAAAAAGAATTTCAGCCTTTTTACCTCATAATAAGGGGAATCTCTGCATTTTTGCCCCAAAATATGGGGAATTTCTGCATTTTTGCCTCAAAATAAAGAAAATTTCTGCAATTTTGTACCAAAATAAGAAAAATTTTTGCAATTTTGCAACAAAATAAGGGAAATTTCTGCAATTTTGCCCCAAAATAAGGGGAATTTCTAAATTTTTGCCGTGAAATAAGGAGAATTTCTGTCCTTTTGCCCCAAAATAATGTGAATTTCTGCATTTTCTCTCAAAATTAGGGGAATTTGTGCAATTTTGCTTCAAAATATGGGTAATTTTAGCCTTATTGCACCAAAATAAAGGGAATTTCTGCATTTTTGCACCAATATAAAAGGAATTTCTTAGATTTTGCTCAAAATACAGAAAATTTCTGCCTTATTGCCCGAAATTAAGTGGAATTTCTGCCTTTTTGCCCTGAAATATTTGAAATTTCTGCAATTTTACCCCAAAATAAAGGGAATTTCTGTTTTTGGCCCCAAAATTAGGAGAATTTCTGCTTTTTGCCCCAAAATAAAGCAAATTTCTGACTTTTTGCCCTAAAATAAGTGAAATGTGTGCAATTTTGCCCCAAATTAAGGGAAATTTCTGCCTTTTTGCCCAAAATAAGGGGAATTTCATCATTTTACCTCCAAATAAGTGGAATTTCTGCCTTTTTGCCGCAAAATATTTGGTATTTCTGCCTTATTGTTTCAAATAAGGAAAATTTCTACTTTTCTGCCCAAATTAACAAGAATTTCTGCATTTTTGCCACAAAGTAAAGAAAATTTTTGCCTTTTTGCCCTAAAATAAAGGGAATTTCAACCTTTTTACCTCAAAATAAGGGGAATTTCTGCCTTTTACCCCAAAATATGGGGAATTTCTGCTTTTTTGTTTCAAAATAAGGAAAATTTTTTCAATTTTGTACCAATATAAAAGAAATTTCTGCTTTTTGCCCCAAAATAAAAGGAATATCTGACTTTTTGCCCTGAAATAAATGAAATTTCTGTAATTTTGACCGAAAATAAGGGAAATTTGTGCCTTTTTTGCCCCAAAATGTAGGGAATTTCTGCCTTTTTGCCCCAAAATATGGGGAATTTCAGCATTTTACCTCAAAATAAGGGGAATTTCTGCCTTTTTGCCCCAAAATATGGGGAATTTCAGCATTTTACCTCAAAATAAGGGGAATTTCAGCCTTTTTGCACCAAAATATGGGGAATTTCTGCCTTTTAGGAACAAGATATGAAAAATTTCTGCAATTCTGTACCAAAATAAAAGAAATTTCTAAAATTTTGCCTGAAAATAAGGGAAATTTCTGCAATTTTGCCCCAAAATAAGGGAAATTTCTGCCTTTTTGCCACAAAATAAGGGGAATTTCTGTCTTTTTGCCCCAAAATAAAAGAAATTTCAGCCTTTTTACCTCATAATAAGGGGAATCTCTGTTTTTTTTGCCCCAAAATATGGGGAATTTCTGCATTTTTGCCTCAAAATAAAAAAAATTTCTGCAATTTTGTACCAAAATAAAAGAAATTTCTGCCTTTTTGCCCCAAAATAAGAGAAATTCCTGCCTTCTTTCCCTGAAATAAGTGAAATTTCTGCAATTTTGCCCAAAATAAGAAAAATTTTTGCAATTTTGCCACAAAATAAGGGAAATTTCTGCAATTTTGCCCCAAAATAAAGGGAATTTCTGACTTTTTGCCATGAAATAAGGAGAATTTCTGACTTTTTGCCCCAAAATAATGTGAATTTCTGCATTATCCCTCAAAATTAGGGGAATTTTTTCAATTTTGCTTCAAAATATGGGGAATTTCTGCCTTATTGCACCAAAATAAAAAGAATTTCTGCAATTTTGCCCCAAAATAAGGAAAATTTCTGCAATTTTGCCCCAAAATAAGGGAAATTTCTGCCTTTTTGCCACAAAATAAGGGGAATTTCTGTCTTTTTGCCCCAAAATAAAAGGAATGTCAGCCTTTTTACCTCATAATATGGGGAATCTCTGCCTTTTTGCCCCAAAATATGGGGAATTTCTGCATTTTTGCCTCAAAATAAAGAAAATTTTTGTAATTTTGTACCAAAATAAAAGAAATTTCTGCTTTTTTGCCCCAAAGTAAGAGAAATTCCTGTTTTCTTTCCCTGAAATAAGTGAAATTTCTGCAATTTTGCCCAAAATAAGAAAAATTTCTGAAATTTTGCCCCAAAATAAGGGAAATTTCTGCCTTTTTACCACAAAATAAGGGGAATTTCTGCATTTTTGCCCCAAAATATAGAAAATTTCTGCAATGTTGTACCAAAAGTAAAGAATTTTCTGCCTTTTTGCCCCAAAATAAGAGAAATTCCTTCCTTTTTTCCCTGAAATAAGTGAAATTTCTGCAATTTTGCCCAAAATAAGAAAAATTTTTGCAATTTTGCCACAAAAAAGGAAAATTTCTTCATTTTAGCCCCAAAATAAGAGTAATTTCTTTCTTTTTACCTTAAAATAAGTGAAATTTCTGCCTTTTTACCCAAAAATAAACGGAATTTCTGTCTTTTTGCCCCAAAATAAAAGGAATTTTTGAATTTTGCCTTGAAATAAGTGAAATTTCTGCAATTTTGCTCCAAAATAAGGGTAAATTCGGCCTTTTTGCCACAAAATAAGGGGAATTTCTGCATTTTTGCCCCAAAATAAAGAAAATTTCTGCAATTTTGAACCAAAATAAAAGAAATTTCTGCCTTTTTGCCCCAAAATAAGAGAAATTCCTGCCTTCTTTCCCTGAAAAAAGTGAAATTTCTGCAATTTTGCCCAAAATAAGAAAAATTTCTGCAATTTTGCCACAAAATAAGGGAAATTTCTGCAATTTTACCCCAAAATAAGGGGAATTTCTGACGTTATGCCCTGAAATAAAGAGAATTTCTGTCTTTTTGCCCCAAAATAATTTGAATTTTTGCATTATTCCTCAAAATTAGATGAATTTGTGCAATTTTGCTTCAAAACACGGGGAATTTCTGCCTTATTACACCAAAATAAAGGGAATTTCTGCATTTTTGCACCAATATAAGGGGAACTTCTAAGATTTTGCTCCAAAATACAGAAAATTTGTGCCTTATTGCCTAAAATTAAGTGGAATTTCTGCCATTTTGCACTGAAATATTTGAAATTTCTGCAATTATACTCTAAAATAAGGGGAATTTCTGGTTTTGGCCCCAAAATTAGGAGAATTTCTGCTTTTTGCCCAAAAATAAGGCAAATTTCTGACTTTTTGCCCTAAAATAAGTGAAATTTCTGCAATTTTGCCTTAAAATAAAAGGAATTTCTGCCTTTTGCCCAAAATAAGGGGAATTTCAGCATTTTACCTCCAAATAAGAAGAATTTCTGCCTTTTTGCCACAAAATATGGGGAATTTCTGCATTATTGCCCCCAAATAAGGAAATTTTCTGCTTTTCTGCCCCAATTAATGGGAATTTCTGCCTTTTTGCCACAAAATAAAGGGAATTTCTGCCTTTTTGCCCCAAAATAAGGAGAATTTCAGCCTTTTTATCTCAAAATAAGGGGAATTTCTGCCTTTTGCCCCAAAATATAGGGAATTTCTGCCTTTTTGTTCCAAAATAAGAAAAATTTCTTCACCTTTGTACCAAAATAAAAGAAATTTCTGCTTTTTGCCCCAAAATAAAAGGAATTTCTGACTTTTTGCCCTGAAATAAGTGAAATTTCTGCAATTTTGCCCAAAAAAAGGGAAATTTGTGATTTTTTGCCACAAAATGTAGGGAATTTCTGCCTTTTTGCCCCAAAATATGGGGAATTTCATCATTTTACCTCAAAATAAGGGGAATTTCAGCCTTTTTGCACCAAAATATGGGGAATTTCTGACTTTTTGCCACAAAATAAGAAAAATTTCTGCAATTCTGTACCAAAATAAAAGAAATTTCTAAAATTTTGCCCGAAAATAAAGGAAATTTCTGCAATTTTGCCCCAAAATACGGGAAATTTCTTCCTTTATGCCACAAAATAAGGGGAATTTCTGTCTTTTTGCCCCAAAATAAAAGGAATTTCAGCCTTTTTACCTCATAATAAGGGGAATCTCTGCTTTTTTGCCCCTAAATATAGGGAATTTCTGCATTTTTGCCTCAAAATAAAGAAAATTTTTGCAATTTTGTACCAAAATAAAAGAAATTTCTGCCTTTTTGCCCCAAAATAAGAGAAATTCCTGCCTTCTTTCCCTGAAATAAGTGAATTTTCTGCAATTTTGCCCAAAATAAGAAAAATTTCTGAAATTTTGCCCCAAAATAAGGGAAATTTCTGCCTTTTTGCCACAAAATAAGGGGAATTTCTGCATTTTTGCCCCAAAATAAAGAAAATTTCTGCAATGTTGTACCAAAATAAAAGAAATTTCTGCCTTTTTGCCCCAAAATAAGAGAAATTCCTTCCTTCTTTCCCTGAAATAAGTGAAATTTCTGCGATTTTGCTCAAAATAAGAAAAATTTTTGCAATTTTGCCACAAAAAAGGTAAATTTCTTCATTTTAGCCCCAAAATAAGAGTAATTTCTGCAATTTTGCCCCAAAATAAGAGAAATTTCTGCCTTTTTGCCACAAAATAAGGGGAATTTCTGCATTTTTGCCCCAAAATAAAGAAAATTTCTGGAATTTTGTACGGAAAAAAAAAGAAATTTCTGCCCTTTTGCCACAAAAAACGAGAAATTCCTGCCTTCTTTCCCTGAAATAAGTGAAATTTCTGCAATTTTGCCCAAAATAAGAAAAATGTCTGCAATTTTGCCACAAAATAAGGGAAATTTCTGCAATTTTGCCCCAAAATAAGGGGAATTTCTGACGTTATGCCCTGAAATAAGGAGAATTTCTGTCTTTTTGCCCCAAAATAATTTGAATTTCTGCATTTTCCCTCAAAATTAGATGAATTTGTGCAATTTTGCTTCAAAACACGGGGAATTTCTGACTTATTACACCAAAATAAAAGGAATTTCTGCATTTTTGCACCAATATAAGGGGAATTTCTGAGATTTTGCTCCAAAATACAGGAAATTTGTGCCTTATTGCCGAAAATTAAGTGGAATTTCTGCCTTTTTGCACTGAAATATTTGAAATTTCTGCAATTTTACCCTAAAATAAGGGTAATTTCTGTGTTTGGCCCCAAAATTAGGGGAATTTCTGCTTTTTGCCACAAAATAAGGCAAATTTCTGACTTTTTTCCCTAAAATAAGTGAAATTTCTGCAATTTTGCCCCAAAATAAGGGGAATTTCTGCCTTTTGCCCAAAACAAGGGGAATTTCAGCATTTTACCTTCAATTAAGGGGAATTTCTGCTTTTTTGCCACAAAATATGGGGAATTTCTGCATTATAGCCCCCAAATAAGGAAAGTTTCTTCTTTTCTGCCCAAATTAATGGGAATTTCTACCTTTTTGCCACAAAATAAAGGGAATTTCTGCCTTTTTGCCACAAAATAAGGAGAATTTCAGCCTTTTTACCTCAAAATAAGAGGAATTTCTGCCTTTTGCCCCAAAATATGGGGAATTTCTGCCTTTTTGTTCTAAAATAAGAAAAATTTCTTCACCTTTGTACCAAAATAAAAGAAATTTCTGCTTTTTGCCCCAAAATAAAAAGAATTTCTGACTTTTTGCCCTGAAATAATTGAAATTTCTGCAATTTTGCCCAAAAATAAGGGAAATTTGTGACTTTTTGCCCCAAAATGTAGGGAATTTCTGCCTTTTTGCCCCAAAATATGGGGAATTTCAGCATTTTACCTCAAAAAGAGGAATTTCAGCCTTTTTGCACCAAAATATGAGGAATTTCTGCCTTTTGCCACAAAATAAGAAAAATTTCTGCAATTCTGTACCAAAATAAAAGAAATTTCTAAAATTTTGCCCGAAAATAAGGGAAATTTCTGCAATTTTGCCCCAAAATAAGGGAAATTTCTAGATTTTTGCCCCAAAATAAGGGAAACTTCTGCCTTTTTGCCACAAAATAAGGGGAATTTCTGTCTTTTTGCCCCAAAATAAAAGTAATTTCAGCCTTTTTACCTCATAATAAGGGGAATCTCTGCCTTTTTGCCCCAAAATATGGGGAATTTCTGCATTTTTGCCTCAAAATAAAGAAAATTTTTGCAATTTTGTACCAAAATAAATGAAATTTCTGCCTTTTTACCCCAAAATAAGAAAAATTCCTGCCTTCTTTCCCTGAAAAAGGTGAAATTTCTGCAATTTTGCCCAAAATAAGAAAAATTTCTGCAATTTTGCCACAAAATAAGGGAAATTTTTGCAATTTTGCCCTAAAATAATGGGAATTTCTGACTTTTTGCCGTGAAATAAGGAGAATTTCTGTCTTTTTGCCCCAAAATTATGTGAATTTCTGCATTTTCCCTCAAAATTAGGGGAATTTGTGCAATTTTGCTTCAAAATACGGGGAATTTCTGTCTTATTGCGCCAAAATAAAGGGAATTTCTGCATTTTTGCACCAATATAAGGGGATTTCCTGAGATTTTGTTCCAAAATACAGAAAATTTCTGCCTTATTGCCTGAAATTAAGTGGAATTTCTGCCTTTTTGCCCTGAAATATTTGAAATTTCTCCAATTTTACCCCAAAATAAGGGAAATTTCTATTTTTAGCCCCAAAATTGGGGGAATTTCTGCTTTTTGCCCCAAAATAAGGCAAATTTCTGACTTTTTGCCCTGAAATAAGTGAAATTTCTGCAATTTTGTCACAAAATAAGGGGAATTTCTGCCGTTTTGCCCAAAATAAAGAGAATTTCAGCATTTTACCTCCAAATAAGGGGAATTTCTGCCTTTTTGCCACAAAATATGTGAAATTACTGCCTTATTGCCTTCAAATAAGGAAAATTTCTGCTTTTGTGCCCCAATTAACAAGAATTTCTGCCTTTTTGCCACAAAGTAAAGGAAATTTTTGCTTTTTTGCCCTAAAATAAGGGGAATTTCATCATTTTTACCTCAAAATAAGAGGAATTTCTACCTTTTACTCCAAAATATGGGGAATTTCTGCCTTTTTGTTCCAAAATAAGAAAAATTTCTTCAACTTTGTACCAAAATAAAAGAAATTTCTGCTTTTTGCCCCAAAATAAAAAGAATTTCTGACTTTTTGCCCTGAAATAATTGAAATTTCTGCAATTTTGCCCGAAAATAAGAGAAATTTGTGACTTTTTGCCCCAAAACGTAGGGAATTTCTGCCTTTTTGCCCCAAAATATGGGGAATTTCAGCATTTTCCCTCAAAAAGAGGAATTTCAGCCTTTTTGCACCAAAATATGGGGAATTTCTGCCTTTTTGCCACAAAATAAGAAAAATTTCTGCAATTCTGTACCAAAATAAAAGAAATTTCTAAAATTTTGCCGGAAAATAAGGGAAATTTCTGCAATTTTGCCCCAAAATAAGGGAAATTTCTGGATTTTTGCCCCAAAATAAGGGAAACTTCTGCCTTTTTGCCACAAAATAAGGGGAATTTCTGTCTTTTTGCCCCAAAATAAAAGGAATTTCAGCCTTTTTACCTCATAATAAGGGGAATCTCTGCCTTTTTGCCCCAAAATATGGGGAATTTCTGCATTTTTGCCTCAAAATAAAGAAAATTTTTGCAATTTTGTACCAAAATAAATGAAATTTCTGCCTTTTTACCCCAAAATAAGAAAAATTCCTGCCTTCTTTCCCTGAAATAAGTGAAATTTCTGCAATTTTGCCCAAAATAAGAAAAATTTCTGCAATTTTGCCACAAAATAAGGGAAATTTTTGCAATTTTGCCCCAAAATAAGGGGAATTTCTGACTTTTTGCTGTGAAATAAAGAGAATTTCTGTCTTTTTGCCCCAAAATTATGTGAATTTCTGCATTTTCCCTCAAAATTAGGGGAATTTGTGCAATTTTGCTTCAAAATACGGGGAATTTCTGTCTTATTGCACCAAAAAAAAGGGAATTTCTGCATTTTTGCACCAATATAAGGGGATTTCCTGAGATTTTGTTCCAAAATACAGAAAATTTCTCCCTTATTGCCCGAAATTAAGTGGAATTTCTGCCTTTTTGCCCTGAAATATTTGAAATTTCTCCAATTTTACCCCAAAATAAGGGAAATTTCTATTTTTAGCCCCAAAATTAGGGGAATTTCTGCTTTTTGCCCCAAAATAAGGCAAATTTCTGACTTTTTGCCCTGAAATAAGTGAAATTTCTGCAATTTTGTCCCAAAATAAGGGGAATTTCTGCCTTTTTGCCCAAAATAAAGAGAATTTCAGCATTTTACCTCCAAATAAGGGGAATTTCTGCCTTTTTGCCACAAAATATGTGAAATTACTGCCTTATTGCCTTCAAATAAGGAAAATTTCTGCTTTTGTGCCCCAATTAACAAGAATTTCTGCCTTTTTGCCACAAAGTAAAGGAAATTTTTGCCTTTTTGCCCTAAAATAAGGGGAATTTCATCATTTTTACCTCAAAATAAGAGGAATTTCTACCTTTTACTCCAAAATATGGGGAATTTCTGCCTTTTTGTTCCAAAATAAGAAAAATTTCTTCAACTTTGTACCAAAATAAAAGAAATTTCTGCTTTTTGTCCCAAAATAAAAGGAATTTCTGACTTTTTGCCCTGAAATAAATGAAATTTCTGCAATTTTGCCCGAAAATAAGTAAAATTTGTGCCTTTTTGCCCCAAAATGAGGGAAATTTCTGCCTTTTAGTCCCAAAATATGGGGAATTTCAGCCTTTAACCTCAAAATAAGGGGAATTTCAGTTTTTTTGCACCAAAATATGGGGAATTTTAGCCTTTTTGCCACAATATAAAAAAAAATTTCTGCAATTCTGTACCAAAATAAAAGAAATTTCTAAAATTTTGCCCCAAAATAAGGGAAATTTCTACAATTTCGCCACAAATAAGGGAAAGTTCTTCAATTTTGCCCCAAAATAAGGGGAATTTCTGACTTTTTGCCGCAAAATAAAGAGAATTTCTGTATTTTTGCCCCAAAATAAAGGGAATTTCTGCCTTTTTGCCCCAAAATTAGGGGAGTTTCTGCAATTTTGCTTCAAAATACAAGGAATTTCTGCCTCTTTTCCCAAAAATAAGGGGAACTTCTGCTTTTGCCCCAAATAAAGGGAATTTCTGCATTTTTGCCCCGATATTAGGGGAATTTCTGCAATTTTGCTCCAAAATACGGGGAATTTCTGCCTTTTTGCCCGAAATTAAAAGGATTTTCTGCCTTTTTGCCCCCAAATAAAGGAAATTTCTGCAATTTTATCCCAAAATAAGGGGAATTTCTGCCTTTTTGACCCAAAATATAAGGAATTTCTGCCTTTTTGCCCCAAAATAAGAAACATATCTGCAATTTTGCCCCAAAATAAAAGGAATTTCTCACTTTTTGCCCAAAAATAAAGGAAATTTCAGCCTTTTTACCTGAAAATAAGTCAAATTTCTGCAATTTTGCTTCAAATAAGGGAAATTTCTGCAATTTTGCCCCAAAATAAGGTAAATTTCTGCAATTTTGCCCCAAATTAAAGGAAATTTCTGCAATTTTGCCCCAAAATAAGGGGAATTTCTGATTTTTGCACAAAATATAGGGAATGTCTGCCTTTTGCCCTAAATTAGGGGAATTTCTGCAATTTTGCTTCAAAATAAGGGGAATTTCTGCCTTTTTTCCCGGAAATTAGGAAAATGCATATCTTTTTGCCATAAAAAAGGGAAATTTCTTCATTTTTGCGCCAAATTAAAAGGAACTTCTGCCTTTTGCCTCTAAATAAGTGGAATTTCTTTCTTTTTTACGCCAAAACAAAGGGAATTTCTGTCTTTTTTGCCCCAAAATAAGGGGAATTTCTGACTTATTACCCTGAAATAAGTGAAATTTCTGCAATTTTGCCCCAAAATAAAGAAAAATTCTTCCTTTTTGCTCCCAAATAAGAGGTATTTCAGCCTTTTTACCTCAAAATAAGGGGAATTTCTGCGTTTTTGCCACAATATATTAGGAATTTCTGCCTTTGTGCACTAAAATAAGGGAAATTTCTGGAATTTTGCCCCAAAATAAGTGGAATTTCTGAGTTTTGCCACAAAATAAGGAGAATTTCTGTCTTTTTACCCCAACATATAGGGAATTTCAGCCGTTTTGCCTCACAATTAGGGGAATTTCTGCAATTTTGTTCCAAAATGCGGGGAATTTCTGCTTTTTTGCCTGAAAATAAGGGGAATGTATAACTTTTGCAACAAAAAAAGGAAATTTTTTCATTTTAGCCACAAAATAAGAGTAATTTCTGCCTTTTTACCTCAAAATAAGTGAAATTTCTGCCTTTTTACCCAAAAATAAAGGGAATTTCTGTCTTTTTGCCCCAAAATAAAAGGAATTTTTGAATTTTGCCTTGAAATAAGTGAAATTTCTGCAATTTTGCCGCAAAATAAGGGTAAATTCGGCCTTTTTGCCACAAAATAAGGGGAATTTCTGCATTTTTGCCCCAAAATAAAGAAAATTTCTGCAATTTTGTACCAAAATAAAAGAAATTTCTGCCTTTTTGCCCCAAAATAAGAGAAATTCCTGCCTTCTTTCCCTGAAAAATGTGAAATTTCTGCAATTTTGCCCAAAATAAGAAAAATTTCTGCAATTTTGCCACAAAAAAGGGAAATTTCTTCATTTTAGCCCCAAAATAAGAGTAATTTCTGCCTTTTTACCTCAAAATAAGTGAAATTTCAGCCTTTTTACCCAAAAATAAACGGAATTTCTGTTTTTTGCCCCAAAATAAAAGGAATTTTTGAATTTTGCCTTGAAATAAGTGAAATTTCTGCAATTTTGCCCCAAAATAAAAGAAATTTCTGCCTTTTTGCCACAAAATCAGGGGAATTTCTGCATTTTTGCCCCAAAATAAAAAAAATTTCTGCAATTTTGTACCAAAATAAAAGAAATTTCTGCCCTTTTGCCCCAAAATAAGAGAAATTCCTAAGTTCTTTCCCTGAAATAATTGAAATTTCTGCAATTTTGCCCAAAATAAGAAAAATTTCTGCAATTTTGCAACAAAATAAGGGATATTTCTGCAATTTTGCCCCAAAATAAGGGGAATTTCTGACGTTATGCCCTGAAATAAGGAGAATTTCTGTCTTCTTGCCCCAAAATAATTTGAATTTCTGCATTTTCCCTCAAAATTAGATGAATTTGTGCAATTTTGCTTCAAAACACGGGGAATTTCTGACTTATTACACCAAAATAAAAGGAATTTCTGCATTTTTGCACCAATATAAGGGGAATTTCTGAGATTTTGCTCCAAAATACAGGAAATTTGTGCCTTATTGCCGAAAATTAAGTGGAATTTCTGCCTTTTTGCACTGAAATATTTGAAATTTCTGCAATTTTACCCTAAAATAAGGGTAATTTCTGTGTTTGGCCCCAAAATTAGGGGAATTTCTGCTTTTTGCCACAAAATAAGGCAAATTTCTGACTTTTTTCCCTAAAATAAGTGAAATTTCTGCAATTTTGCCCCAAAATAAGGGGAATTTCTGCCTTTTGCCCAAAATAAGGGGAATTTCAGCATTTTACCTTCAATTAAGGGGAATTTCTGCTTTTTTGCCACAAAATATGGGGAATTTCTGCATTATTGCCCCCAAATAAGGAAATTTTCTGCTTTTCTGCCCCAATTAATGGGAATTTCTGCCTTTTTGCCACAAAATAAAGGGAATTTCTGCCTTTTTGCCCCAAAATAAGGAGAATTTCAGCCTTTTTATCTCAAAATAAGGGGAATTTCTGCCTTTTGCCCCAAAATATAGGGAATTTCTGCCTTTTTGTTCCAAAATAAGAAAAATTTCTTCACCTTTGTACCAAAATAAAAGAAATTTCTGCTTTTTGCCCCAAAATAAAAGGAATTTCTGACTTTTTGCCCTGAAATAAATGAAATTTCTGCAATTTTGCCTAAAAAAAGGGAAATTTGTGATTTTTTGCCACAAAATGTAGGGAATTTCTGCCTTTTTGCCCCAAAATATGGGGAATTTCATCATTTTACCTCAAAATAAGGGGAATTTCAGCCTTTTTGCACCAAAATATGGGGAATTTCTGACTTTTTGCCACAAAATAAGAAAAATTTCTGCAATTCTGTACCAAAATAAAAGAAATTTCTAAAATTTTGCCCGAAAATAAAGGAAATTTCTGCAATTTTGCCCCAAAATACGGGAAATTTCTTCCTTTTTGCCACAAAATAAGGGGAATTTCTGTCTTTTTGCCCCAAAATAAAAGGAATTTCAGCCTTTTTACCTCATAATAAGGGGAATCTCTGCTTTTTTGCCCCAAAATATAGGGAATTTCTGCATTTTTGCCTCAAAATAAAGAAAATTTTTGCAATTTTGTACCAAAATAAAAGAAATTTCTGCCTTTTTGCCCCAAAATAAGAGAAAATCCTGCCTTCTTTCCCTGAAATAAGTGAATTTTCTGCAATTTTGCCCAAAATAAGAAAAATTTCTGAAATTTTGCCCCAAAATAAGGGAAATTTCTGCCTTTTTGCCACAAAATAAGGGGAATTTCTGCATTTTTGCCCCAAAATAAAGAAAATTTCTGCAATTTTGTACCAAAATAAAAGAAATTTCTGCCTTTTTGCCCCAAAATAAGAGAAATTCCTGCCTTCTTTCCCTGAAAAGAGTGAAATTTCTGCAATTTTGCCCAAAATAAGAAAAATTTCTGCAATTTTGCCACAAAAAAGGGAAATTTCTTCATTTTAGCCCCAAGATAAGAGTAATTTCTGCCTTTTTACCTCAAAATAAGTGAAATTTCAGCCTTTTTACCCAAAAATAAACGGAATTTCTGTTTTTTGCCCCAAAATAAAAGGAATTTTTGAATTTTGCCTTGAAATAAGTGAAATTTCTGCAATTTTGCCCCAAATAAAAGAAATTTCTGCCTTTTTGCCACAAAATCAGGGGAATTTCTGCATTTTTGCCACAAAATAAAGAAAATTTCTGCAATTTTGTACCAAAATAAAAGAAATTTCTGCCCTTTTGCCCCAAAATAAGAGAAATTCCTAAGTTCTTTCCCTGAAATAATTGAAATTTCTGCAATTTTGCCCAAAATAAGAAAAATTTCTGCAATTTTGCAACAAAATAAGGGATATTTCTGCAATTTTGCCCCAAAATAAGGGGAATTTCTGACGTTATGCCCTGAAATAAGGAGAATTTCTGTCTTCTTGCCCCAAAATACTTTGAATTTCTGCATTTTCCCTCAAAATTAGATGAATTTGTGCAATTTTGCTTCAAAACACGGGGAATTTCTGACTTATTACACCAAAATAAAAGGAATTTCTGCATTTTTGCACCAATATAAGGGGAATTTCTGAGATTTTGCTCCAAAATACAGGAAATTTGTGCCTTATTGCCGAAAATTAAGTGGAATTTCTGCCTTTTTGCACTGAAATATTTGAAATTTCTGCAATTTTACCCTAAAATAAGGGTAATTTCTGTGTTTGGCCCCAAAATTAGGGGAATTTCTGCTTTTTGCCACAAAATAAGGCAAATTTCTGACTTTTTTCCCTAAAATAAGTGAAATTTCTGCAATTTTGCCCCAAAATAAGGGGAATTTCTGCCTTTTGCCCAAAATAAGGGGAATTTCAGCATTTTACCTTCAATTAAGGGGAATTTCTGCTTTTTTGCCACAAAATATGGGGAATTTCTGCATTATTGCCCCCAAATAAGGAAATTTTCTGCTTTTCTGCCCCAATTAATGGGAATTTCTGCCTTTTTGCCACAAAATAAAGGGAATTTCTGCCTTTTTGCCCCAAAATAAGGAGAATTTCAGCCTTTTTATCTCAAAATAAGGGGAATTTCTGCCTTTTGCCCCAAAATATAGGGAATTTCTGCCTTTTTGTTCCAAAATAAGAAAAATTTCTTCACCTTTGTACCAAAATAAAAGAAATTTCTGCTTTTTGCCCCAAAATAAAAGGAATTTCTGACTTTTTGCCCTGAAATAAATGAAATTTCTGCAATTTTGCCCAAAAAAAAGGAAATTTGTGCTTTTTTGCCACAAAATGTAGGGAATTTCTGCCTTTTTGCCCCAAAATATGGGGAATTTCATCATTTTACCTCAAAATAAGGGGAATTTCAGCCTTTTTGCACCAAAATATGGGGAATTTCTGACTTTTTGCCACAAAATAAGAAAAATTTCTGCAATTCTGTACCAAAATAAAAGAAATTTCTAAAATTTTGCCCGAAAATAAAGGAAATTTCTGCAATTTTGCCCCAAAATACGGGAAATTTCTTCCTTTTTGCCACAAAATAAGGAGAATTTCTGTCTTTTTGCCCCAAAATAAAAGAAATTTCAGCCTTTTTACCTCATAATAAGGGGAATCTCTGCTTTTTTGCCCCAAAATATAGGGAATTTCTGCATTTTTGCCTGAAAATAAAGAAAATTTTTGCAATTTTGAACCAAAATAAAAGAAATTTCTGCCTTTTTGCCCCAAAATAAGAGAAATTCCTGCCTTCTTTCCCTGAAATAAGTGAATTTTCTGCAATTTTGCCCAAAATAAGAAAAATTTCTGAAATTTTGCCCCAAAATAAGGGAAATTTCTGCCTTTTTGCCACAAAATAAGGGGAATTTCTGCATTTTTGCCCCAAAATAAAGAAAATTTCTGCAATGTTGTACCAAAATAAAAGAAATTTCTGCCTTTTTGCCCCAAAATAAGAGAAATTCCTTCCTTCTTTCCCTGAAATAAGTGAAATTTCTGCGATTTTGCTCAAAATAAGAAAAATTTTTGCAATTTTGCCACAAAAAAGGTAAATTTCTTCATTTTAGCCCCAAAATAAGAGTAATTTCTGCAATTTTGCCCCAAAATAAGAGAAATTTCTGCCTTTTTGCCACAAAATAAGGGGAATTTCTGCATTTTTGCCCCAAAATAAAGAAAATTTCTGGAATTTTGTACGAAAAAAAAAAGAAATTTCTGCCCTTTTGCCACAAAAAACGAGAAATTCCTGCCTTCTTTCCCTGAAATAAGTGAAATTTCTGCAATTTTGCCCAAAATAAGAAAAATGTCTGCAATTTTGCCACAAAATAAGGGAAATTTCTGCAATTTTGCCCCAAAATAAGGGGAATTTCTGACGTTATGCCCTGAAATAAGGAGAATTTCTGTCTTTTTGCCCCAAAATAATTTGAATTTCTGCATTTTCCCTCAAAATTAGATGAATTTGTGCAATTTTGCTTCAAAACACGGGGAATTTCTGACTTATTACACCAAAATAAAAGGAATTTCTGCATTTTTGCACCAATATAAGGGGAATTTCTGAGATTTTGCTCCAAAATACAGGAAATTTGTGCCTTATTGCCGAAAATTAAGTGGAATTTCTGCCTTTTTGCACTGAAATATTTGAAATTTCTGCAATTTTACCCTAAAATAAGGGTAATTTCTGTGTTTGGCCCCAAAATTAGGGGAATTTCTGCTTTTTGCCACAAAATAAGGCAAATTTCTGACTTTTTTCCCTAAAATAAGTGAAATTTCTGCAATTTTGCCCCAAAATAAGGGGAATTTCTGCCTTTTGCCCAAAATAAGGGGAATTTCAGCATTTTACCTTCAATTAAGGGGAATTTCTGCTTTTTTGCCACAAAATATGGGGAATTTCTGCATTATAGCCCCCAAATAAGGAAAGTTTCTTCTTTTCTGCCCAAATTAATGGGAATTTCTACCTTTTTGCCACAAAATAAAGGGAATTTCTGCCTTTTTGCCACAAAATAAGGAGAATTTCAGCCTTTTTACCTCAAAATAAGAGGAATTTCTGCCTTTTGCCCCAAAATATGGGGAATTTCTGCCTTTTTGTTCTAAAATAAGAAAAATTTCTTCACCTTTGTACCAAAATAAAAAAAATTTCTGCTTTTTGCCCCAAAATAAAAAGAATTTCTGACTTTTTGCCCTGAAATAATTGAAATTTCTGCAATTTTGCCCGAAAATAAGGGAAATTTGTGACTTTTTGCCCCAAAATGTAGGGAATTTCTGCCTTTTTGCCCCAAAATATGGGGAATTTCAGCATTTTACCTCAAAAAGAGGAATTTCAGCCTTTTTGCACCAAAATATGGGGAATTTCTGCCTTTTGCCACAAAATAAGAAAAATTTCTGCAATTCTGTACCAAAATAAAAGAAATTTCTAAAATTTTGCCCGAAAATAAGGGAAATTTCTGCAATTTTGCCCCAAAATAAGGGAAATTTCTGGATTTTTGCCCCAAAATAAGGGAAACTTCTGCCTTTTTGCCACAAAATAAGGGGAATTTCTGTCTTTTTGCCCCAAAATAAAAGTAATTTCAGCCTTTTTACCTCATAATAAGGGGAATCTCTGCCTTTTTGCCCCAAAATATGGGGAATTTCTGCATTTTTGCCTCAAAATAAAGAAAATTTTTGCAATTTTGTACCAAAATAAATGAAATTTCTGCCTTTTTACCCCAAAATAAGAAAAATTCCTGCCTTCTTTCCCTGAAAAAGGTGAATTTTCTGCAATTTTGCCCAAAATAAGAAAAATTTCTGCAACTTTGCCACAAAATAAGGGAAATTTTTGCAATTTTGCCCCAAAATAAGGGGAATTTCTGACTTTTTGCCGTGAAATAAGGAGAATTTCTGTCTTTTTGCCCCAAAATTATGTGAATTTCTGCATTTTCCCTCAAAATTAGGGGAATTTGTGCAATTTTGCTTCAAAATACGGGGAATTTCTGTCTTATTGCACCAAAATAAAGGGAATTTCTGCATTTTTGCACCAATATAAGGGGATTTCCTGAGATTTTGTTTCAAAATACAGAAAATTTCTGCCTTATTGCCCGAAATTAAGTGGAATTTCTGCCTTTTTGCCCTGAAATATTTGAAATTTCTCCAATTTTACCCCAAAATAAGGGAAATTTCTATTTTTAGCCCCAAAATTAGGGGAATTTCTGCTTTTTGCCCCAAAATAAGGCAAATTTCTGACTTTTTGCCCTGAAATAAGTGAAATTTCTGCAATTTTGTCCCAAAATAAGGGGAATTTCTGCCTTTTTGCCCAAAATAAAGAGAATTTCAGCATTTTACCTCCAAATAAGGGGAATTTCTGCCTTTTTGCCACAAAATATGTGAAATTACTGCCTTATTGCCTTCAAATAAGGAAAATTTCTGCTTTTGTGCCCCAATTAACAAGAATTTCTGCCTTTTTGGCACAAAGTAAAGGAAATTTTTGCCTTTTTGCCCTAAAATAAGGGGAATTTCATCATTTTTACCTCAAAATAAGAGGAATTTCTACCTTTTACTCCAAAATATGGGGAATTTCTGCCTTTTTGTTCCAAAATAAGAAAAATTTCTTCAACTTTGTACCAAAATAAAAGAAATTTCTGCTTTTTGTCCCAAAATAAAAGGAATTTCTGACTTTTTGCCCTGAAATAAATGAAATTTCTGCAATTTTGCCCGAAAATAAGTAAAATTTGTGCCTTTTTGCCCCAAAATAAGGGAAATTTCTGACTTTTAGTCCAAAAATATGGGGAATTTCAGCCTTTAACCTCAAAATAAGGGGAATTTCAGTTTTTTTGCACCAAAATATGGGGAATTTTAGCCTTTTTGCCACAATATAAAAAAAAATTTCTGCAATTCTGTACCAAAATAAAAGAAATTTCTAAAATTTTGCCCCAAAATAAGGGAAATTTCTACAATTTTGCCCCAAATAAGGGAAAGTTCTTCAATTTTGCCCCAAAATAAGGGGAATTTCTGACTTTTTGTCGCAAAATAAGGAGAATTTCTGTATTTTTGCCCCAAAATAAAGGGAATTTCTGCCTTTTTACCCCAAAATTAGGGGAGTTTCTGCAATTTTGCTTCAAAATACAAGGAATTTCTGCCTCTTTTCCCAAAAATATGGGGAACTTCTGCTTTTGCCCCAAAAAAAGGGAATTTCTGCATTTTTGCCCCGATATTAGGGGACTTTCTGCAATTTTGCTCCAAAATACGGGGAATTTCTTCCTTTTTACCCGAAATTAAAAGGATTTTCTGCCTTTTTGCCCCCAAATAAGGGAACTTTCTGCAATTTTATCCCAAAATAAGGGGAATTTCTGCCTTTTTGACCCAAAATATAAGGAATTTCTGCCTTTTTGCCCCAAAAGAAGAAACATTTCTGCAATTTTGCTCCAAAATAAAAGGAATTTCTCACTTTTTGCCCAAAAATAAAGGAAATTTCAGCCTTTTTACCTGAAAATAAGTCAAATTTCTGAAATTTTGCTTCAAATAAGGGAAATTTCTGCAATTTTGCCCCAAAATAAGGTAAATTTCTGATTTTTGCCACAAAATATAGGGAATGTCTGCCTTTTGCCCCAAAATTAGGGGAATTTCTACAATTTTGCTTCAAAATAAGGGGAATTTCTGCCTTTTTTCCGGAAATTAGGAAAATGCATATCTTTTTGCCTTAAAAAAAGGGAAATTTCTTCATTTTTGCGCCAAATTAAAAGGAACTTCTGCCTTTTGCCTCTAAATAAGTGGAATTTCTTTCTTTTTTACGCCAAAACAAAGGGAATTTCTGTATTTTTTTGCCCCAAAATAAGGGGAATTTCTGACTTATTACCCTGAAATAAGTGAAATTTCTGCAATTTTGCCCCAAAATAAAGAAAAATTCTTCCTTTTTGCTCCCAAATAAGAGGTATTACAGCCTTTTTACCTCAAAATAAGGGGAATTTCTGCGTTTTTGCCACAATATATTAGGAATTTTTGCCTTTGTGCCCTAAAATAAGGAAAATTTCTGGAATTTTGCCCCAAAATAAGTGGAATTTCTGAGTTTTGCCACAAAATAAGGAGAATTTCTGTCTTTTTGCCCCAACATATAGCTAATTTCAGCCGTTTTTACTCACAATTAGGGGAATTTCTGCAATTTTGTTCAAAAATGCGGGGAATTTCTGCTTTTTTGCCTGAAAATAAGGGGAATGTATAACTTTTGCAACAAAAAAAGGAAATTTTTTCATTTTAGCCCCAAAATAAGAGTAATTTCTGGCTTTTTACCTCAAAATAAGTGAAATTTCTGCCTTTTTACCCAAAAATAAAGGGAATTTCTGTCTTTTTGCCCCAAAATAAAAGGAATTTTTGAATTTTGCCTTGAAATAAGTGAAATTTCTGCAATTTTGCTCCAAAATAAGGGTAAATTCGACCTTTTTGCCACAAAATAAGGGGAATTTCTGCATTTTTGCCCCAAAATAAAGAAAATTTCTGCAATTTTGTACCAAAATAAAAGAAATTTCTGCCTTTTTGCCCCAAAATAAGAGAAATTCCTGCCTTCTTTCCCTGAAAAAAGTGAAATTTCTGCAATTTTGCCCAAAATAAGAAAAATTTCTGCAATTTTGCCACAAAAAAGGGAAATTTCTTCATTTTAGCCCCAAGATAAGAGTAATTTCTGCCTTTTTACCTCAAAATAAGTGAAATTTCAGCCTTTTTACCCAAAAATAAACGGAATTTCTGTTTTTTGCCCCAAAATAAAAGGAATTTTTGAATTTTGCCTTGAAATAAGTGAAATTTCTGCAATTTTGCCCCAAAATAAAAGAAATTTCTGCCTTTTTGCCACAAAATCAGGGGAATTTCTGCATTTTTGCCACAAAATAAAGAAAATTTCTGCAATTTTGTACCAAAATAAAAGAAATTTCTGCCCTTTTGCCCCAAAATAAGAGAAATTCCTAAGTTCTTTCCCTGAAATAATTGAAATTTCTGCAATTTTGCCCAAAATAAGGGATATTTCTGCAATTTTGCCCCAAAATAAGGGGAATTTCTGACGTTATGCCCTGAAATAAGGAGAATTTCTGTCTTCTTGCCCCAAAATAATTTGAATTTCTGCATTTTCCCTCAAAATTAGATGAATTTGTGCAATTTTGCTTCAAAACACGGGGAATTTCTGCCTTATTACACCAAAATAAAAGGAATTTCTGCATTTTTGCACCAATATAAGGGAAATTTCTGAGATTTTGCTCCAAAATACAGGAAATTTGTTGTTTATTGCCGAAAATTAAGTGGAATTTCTGCCTTTTTGCACTGAAATATTTGAAATTTCTGCAATTTTACCCTATAATAAGGGTAATTTCTGTTTTTGGCCCCAAAATTAGGGGAATTTCTGCTTTTTGCCACAAAATAAGGCAAATTTCTGACTTTTTTCCCTAAAATAAGTGAAATTTCTGCAATTTTGCCCCAAAATAAGGGGAATTTCTGCCTTTTGCCCAAAGTAAGGGGAATTTCAGCATTTTACCTTCAATTAAGGGGAATTTCTGCTTTTTTGCCACAAAATATGGGAAATTTCTGCATTATAGCCCCCAAATAAGGAAAGTTTCTGCTTTTCTGCCCAAATTAATGGGAATTTCTACCTTTTTGCCACAAAATAAAGGGAATTTCTGCCTTTTTGCCCCAAAATATGGGGAATTTCAGCATTTTCCCTCAAAAAGAGGAATTTCAGCCTTTTTGCACCAAAATATGGGGAATTTCTGCCTTTTTGCCACAAAATAAGAAAAATTTCTGCAATTCTGTACCAAAATAAAAGAAATTTCTAAAATTTTGCCCGAAAATAAGGGAAATTTCTGCAATTTTGCCCCAAAATAAGGGAAATTTCTGGATTTTTGCCCCAAAATAAGGGAAACTTCTGCCTTTTTGCCACAAAATAAGGGGAATTTCTGTCTTTTTGCCCCAAAATAAAAGGAATTTCAGCCTTTTTACCTCATAATAAGGGGAATCTCTGCCTTTTTGCCCCAAAATATGGGGAATTTCTGCATTTTTGCCTCAAAATAAAGAAAATTTTTGCAATTTTGTACCAAAATAAATGAAATTTCTGCCTTTTTACCCCAAAATAAGAAAAATTCCTGCCTTCTTTCCCTGAAATAAGTGAAATTTCTGCAATTTTGCCCAAAATAAGAAAAATTTCTGCAACTTTGCCACAAAATAAGGGAAATTTTTGCAATTTTGCCCCAAAATTATGTGAATTTCTGCATTTTCCCTCAAAATTAGGGGAATTTGTGCAATTTTGCTTCAAAATACGGGGAATTTCTGTCTTATTGCACCAAAATAAAGGGAATTTCTGCATTTTTGCACCAATATAAGGGGATTTCCTGAGATTTTGTTTCAAAATACAGAAAATTTCTGCCTTATTGCCCGAAATTAAGTGGAATTTCTGCCTTTTTGCCCTGAAATATTTGAAATTTCTCCAATTTTACCCCAAAATAAGGGAAATTTCTATTTTTAGCCCCAAAATTAGGGGAATTTCTGCTTTTTGCCCCAAAATAAGGCAAATTTCTGACTTTTTGCCCTGAAATAAGTGAAATTTCTGCAATTTTGTCCCAAAATAAGGGGAATTTCTGCCTTTTTGCCCAAAATAAAGAGAATTTCAGCATTTTACCTCCAAATAAGGGGAATTTCTGCCTTTTTGCCACAAAATATGTGAAATTACTGCCTTATTGCCTTCAAATAAAGAAAATTTCTGCTTTTGTGCCCCAATTAACAAGAATTTCTGCCTTTTTGCCACAAAGTAAAGGAAATTTTTGCCTTTTTGCCCTAAAATAAGGGGAATTTCATCATTTTTACCTCAAAATAAGAGGAATTTCTACCTTTTACTCCAAAATATGGGGAATTTCTGCCTTTTTGTTCCAAAATAAGAAAAATTTCTTCAACTTTGTACCAAAATAAAAGAAATTTCTGCTTTTTGTCCCAAAATAAAAGGAATTTCTGACTTTTTGCCCTGAAATAAATGAAATTTCTGCAATTTTGCCCGAAAATAAGTAAAATTTGTGCCTTTTTGCCCCAAAATGAGGGAAATTTCTGCCTTTTAGTCCCAAAATATGGGGAATTTCAGCCTTTAACCTCAAAATAAGGGGAATTTTAGTTTTTTTGCACCAAAATATGGGGAATTTTAGCCTTTTTGCCACAATATAAAAAAAAATTTCTGCAATTCTGTACCAAAATAAAAGAAATTTCTAAAATTTTGCCCCAAAATAAGGGAAATTTCTACAATTTTGCCCCAAATAAGGGAAAGTTCTTCAATTTTGCCCCAAAATAAGGGGAATTTCTGACTTTTTGCCGCAAAATAAGGAGAATATCTGTATTTTTGTTCCAAAATAAAGGGAATTTCTGCCTTTTTGCCCCAAAATTAGGGGAGTTTCTGCAATTTTGCTTCAAAATACAAGGAATTTCTGCCTCTTTTCCCAAAAATAAGGGGAACTTCTGCTTTTGCCCCAAATAAAGGGAATTTCTGCATTTTTGCCCCGATATTAGGGGAATTTCTGCAATTTTGCTCCAAAATACGGGGAATTTCTGCCTTTTTGCCTGAAATTAAAAGGATTTTCTGCCTTTTTGCCCCCAAATAAGGGAAATTTCTGCAATTTTATCCCAAAATAAGGGGAATTTCTGCCTTTTTGACCCAAAATATAAGGAATTTCTGCCTTTTTGCCCCAAAATAAGAAACATTTCTGCAATTTTGCCCCAAAATAAAAGGAATTTCTCACTTTTTGCCCAAAAATAAAGGAAATTTCAGCCTTTTTACCTGAAAATAAGTCAAATTTCTGCAATTTTGCTTCAAATAAGGGAAATTTCTGCAATTTTGCCCCAAAATAAGGTAAATTTCTGCAATTTTGCCCCAAATTAAAGGAAATTTCTGCAATTTTGCCCCAAAATAAGGGGAATTTCTGATTTTTTCCACAAAATATAGGGAATGTCTGCCTTTTGCCCCAAAATTAGGGGAATTTCTGCAATTTTGCTTCAAAATAAGGGGAATTTCTGCCTTTTTTCCCGGAAATTAGGAAAATGCATATCTTTTTGCCATAAAAAAGGGAAATTTCTTCATTTTTGCGCCAAATTAAAAGGAACTTTTGCCTTTTGCCTCTAAATAAGTGGAATTTCTTTCTTTTTTACGCCAAAACAAAGGGAATTTCTGTCTTTTTTGCCCCAAAATAAGGGGAATTTCTGACTTATTACTCTGAAATAAGTGAAATTTCTGCAATTTTGCCCCAAAATAAAGAAAAATTCTTCCTTTTTGCTCCCAAATAAGAGGTATTTCAGCCTTTTTACCTCAAAATAAGGGGAATTTCTGCGTTTTTGCCACAATATATTAGGAATTTCTGCCTTTGTGCACTAAAATAAGGGAAATTTCTGGAATTTTGCCCCAAAATAAGTGGAATTTCTGAGTTTTGCCACTAAATAAGGAGAATTTCTGTCTTTTTGCCCCAACATATAAAGAATTTCAGCCGTTTTGCCTCACAATTAGGGGAATTTCTGCAATTTTGTTCCAAAATGCGGGGAATTTCTGCTTTTTTGCCTGAAAATAAGGGGAATGTATAACTTTTGCAACAAAAAAAGGAAATTTTTTCATTTTAGCCCCAAAATAAGAGTAATTTCTGCCTTTTTACCTCAAAATAAGTGAAATTTCTGCCTCTTTACCCAAAAATAAAGGGAATTTCTGTCTTTTTGCCCAAAATAAAAGGAATTTTTGAATTTTGCCTTGAAATAAGTGAAATTTCTGCAATTTTGCCCCAAAATAAGGGTAAATTCTGCCTTTTTGCCACAAAATAAGGGGAATTTCTGCATTTTTGTCCCAAAATTAAGAAAATTTCTGCAATTTTGTACCAAAATAAAAGAAATTTCTGCCTTTTTGCCCCAAAATAAGAGAAATTCCTGCCTTCTTTCCCTGAAAAAAGTGAAATTTCTGCAATTTTGCCCAAAATAAGAAAAATTTCTGCAATTTTGCCACAAAAAAGGGAAATTTCTTCATTTTAGCCCCAAAATAAGAGTAATTTCTGCCTTTTTACCTCAAAATAAGTGAAATTTCAGCCTTTTTACCCAAAAATAAACGGAATTTCTGTTTGTTGCCCCAAAATAAAAGGAATTTTTGAATTTTGCCTTGAAATAAGTGAAATTTCTGCAATTTTGCCCCAAAATAAGAGAAATTTCTGCCTTTTTGCCACAAAATCAGGGGAATTTCTGCATTTTTGCCCCAAAATAAAAAAAATTTCTGCAATTTTGTACCAAAATAAAAGAAATTTCTGCCCTTTTGCCCCAAAATAAGAGAAATTCCTAAGTTCTTTCCCTGAAATAATTGAAATTTCTGCAATTTTGCCCAAAATAAGAAAAATTTCTGCAATTTTGCAACAAAATAAGGGATATTTCTGCAATTTTGCCCCAAAATAAGAGGAATTTCTGACGTTATGCCCTGAAATAAGGAGAATTTCTGTCTTTTTGCCCCAAAATAATTTGATTTTCTGCATTTTCCCTCAAAATTAGATGAATTTGTGCAATTTTGCTTCAAAACAAGGGAAACTTCTGCTTTATTACACCAAAATAAAGGGAATTTCTGCATTTTTGCACCAATATAAGGGGAATTTCTGAGATTTTGCTCCAAAATACAGAAAATTTCTGCCTTATTGCCTGAAATTAAGTGGAATTTCTGCCTTTTGGCCCTGAAATATTTGAGATTTCTGCAATTTTATCCCAAAATAAGGGAAATTTCTATTTTTAGCCTCAAAATTAAAAGAATTTCTGCTTTTTGCCCCAAAATAATTCAAATTTCTGACTTTTTTCCCTGAAATAAGTGAAATTTCTGCAATTTAGTCCCAAAACAAGGGGAATTTCTGCCTTTTTGCCCAAAATAAGGGGAATTTCACCATTTTACCTCCAAATAAAGGGAATTTCTGCCTTTTTGCCACAAAATATGGGGAATTACTGCATTATTGCCTTCAAATAAGGAAACTTTCTGCTTTCTACCCCAATTAACAAGAATTTCTTCCTTTCTGTCACAAAGTAAAGGAAATTTTTGCCTTTTTGCCCTAAAATAAGGGGAATTTCACTCTTTTTACCTCAAAATAAGGGGAATTTCTGCCTTCTGCCCCAAAATATGGGGAATTTCTGCCTTATTGTTCCAAAATAAGTAAAATTTCTTCAACTTCGTACCAAAATAAAAGAAATTTCTGCTTTTTGCCACAAAATAAAAGGAATTTCTGACTTTTAGCCCTGAAATAAATGAAATTTCTGCAATTTTGCCTGAAAATAAGGGAAATTTGTGCATTTTTGCCCCAAAATGTAGGGAATTTCTGCCTTTTTGCCCCAAATATGGGGAATTTCAGCATTTTACCTCAAAATAAGGGAAATTTCAGCATTTTTGCACCAAAATATGGGGAATTTCTGCCTTTTTGGCACAAAATAAGAAAAATTTCTGCAATTCTGTACCAAAATAAAAGAAATTTCTAAAATTTTGCCTGAAAATAAGGGAAATTTCTGCAATTTTGCCCCAAAATAAGGAAAATTTCTGTTTTTTTGCCACAAAATAAAAGGAATTTCTGTCTTTTTGCCCCAAAATAAAAGGAATTTCAGCCTTTTTACCTCATAATAAGGGGAATCTCTGCCTTTTTGCCCCAAAATATGAAGAATTTCTGCATTTTTGCCTCAAAATAAAGAAAATTTTTGCAATTTTGTACCAAAATAAAAGAAATTTCTGCCTTTTTGCCCAAAAAATAAGAGAAATTCCTGCCTTCTTTCCCTGAAATAAGTGAAATTTCTGCAATTTTGCCCAAAATAAAAAAAATTTCTGCAATTTTGCCAAAAAATAAAAGAAAATTTTGCAATTTTGTCCCAAAATAAAGGGAATTTCTGACTTTTGCCATAAAATAAGGAGAATTTCTGTCTTTTTGCCCCAAAATAATGTGAATTTCTGCATGTTCCCTCAAAATAAGGGAATTTGTGCAATATTGCTTCAAAATACAGGGAATTTCTGCCTTATTCCACCAAAATACAGGGAATTTCTGCATTTTTGCACCAATATAAGGGGATTTTCTGAGATTTTGCTCAAAAATACAGAAAATTTCTGCCTTATTGCCTGAAATTAAGTGGAATTTCTGCCTTTTGGCCCTGAAATATTTGAGATTTCTGCAATTTTATCCCAAAATAAGGGAAATTTCTATTTTTAGCCTCAAAATTAAAAGAATTTCTGCTTTTTGCCCCAAAATAATTCAAATTTCTGACTTTTTTCCCTGAAATAAGTGAAATTTCTGCAATTTAGTCCCAAAACCATGGGAATTTCTGCCTTTTTGCCCAAAATAAGGGGAATTTCACCATTTTACCTCCAAATAAAGGGAATTTCTGCCTTTTTGCCACAAAATATGGGGAATTACTGCATTATTGCCTTCAAATAAGGAAACTTTCTGCTTTCTACCCCAATTAACAAGAATTTCTTCCTTTCTGTCACAAAGTAAAGGAAATTTTTGCCTTTTTGCCCTAAAATAAGGGGAATTTCACTCTTTTTACCTCAAAATAAGGGGAATTTCTGCCTTCTGCCCCAAAATATGGGGAATTTCTGCCTTATTGTTCCAAAATAAGTAAAATTTCTTCAACTTCGTACCAAATTAAAAGAAATTTCTGCTTTTTGCCACAAAATAAAAGGAATTTCTGACTTTTAGCCCTGAAATAAATGAAATTTCTGCAATTTTGCCTGAAAATAAGGGAAATTTGTGCATTTTTGCCCCAAAATGTAGGGAATTTCTGCCTTTTTGCCCCAAAATATGGGGAATTTCAGCATTTTACCTCAAAATAAGGGAAATTTCAGCATTTTTGCACCAAAATATGGGGAATTTCTGCCTTTTTGGCACAAAATAAGAAAAATTTCTGCAATTCTGTACCAAAATAAAAGAAATTTCTAAAATTTTGCCTGAAAATAAGGGAAATTTCTGCAATTTTGCCCCAAAATAAGGAAAATTTCTGTTTTTTTGCCACAAAATAAAAGGAATTTCTGTCTTTTTGCCCCAAAATAAAAGGAATTTCAGCCTTTTTACCTCATAATAAGGGGAATCTCTGCCTTTTTGCCCCAAAATATGAAGAATTTCTGCATTTTTGCCTCAAAATAAAGAAAATTTTTGCAATTTTGTACCAAAATAAAAGAAATTTCTGCCTTTTTGCCCAAAAATAAGAGAAATTCCTGCCTTCTTTCCCTGAAATAAGTGAAATTTCTGCAATTTTGCCCAAAATAAGAAAAATTTCTGCAATTTTGCCAAAAAATAAAAGAAAATTTTGCAATTTTGTCCCAAAATAAAGGGAATTTCTGACTTTTGCCATAAAATAAGGAGAATTTCTGTCTTTTTGCCCCAAAATAATGTGAATTTCTGCATGTTCCCTCAAAATAAGGGAATTTGTGCAATATTGCTTCAAAATACAGGGAATTTCTGCCTTATTCCACCAAAATACAGGGAATTTCTGCATTTTTGCACCAATATAAGGGGATTTTCTGAGATTTTGCTCAAAAATACAGAAAATTTCTGCCTTATTGCCCGAAATTATGTGGAATTTCTGCCTTTTTGCCCTGAAATATTTGAAATTTCTGCAATTTTACCCCAAAAGAAGGGGAATTTCTATTTTTGGCCCCAAAATTAGGGGAATTTCTGCTTTTTGCCCCAAAATAAGGCAATTTTCTGACTTTATGCCCTGAAATAAGTGAAATTTCTGCAATTTTTTCCCAAAATAAGGGGAATTTCTGCCTTTTTGCCCAAAATAAGAAGAATTTCAGCATTTTACCCCCAAATAAGAGGAATTTCTGCCTTTTTGCCACAAAATATGTGGAATTTCTCCCCTATTGCCCTTAAATAAGGAAAATTTCTGCTTTTCTGCCCCAATTAACAAGAATTTCTGCCTTTTTGCCACAAAGTAAAGGAAATTTTTGCCTTGTTGCCCTAAAATAAGGGAAATTTCATCCTTTTTACCTCAAAATAATGGGAATTTCTGCCTTTTACCCCAAAATATGGGGAATTTCTGCCTTTTTGTTCCAAAATAAGAAAAATTTCTTCAACTTTGTACCAAAATAAAAGAAATTTCTGCTTTTTGTCCCAAAATAAAAGGAATTTCTGACTTTTTGCCTTGAAATAAATGAAATTTCTGTAATTTTGCCCGAAAATAAGGAAAATTTGTGCCTTTTTGCCCCAAAATGAGGGAAATTTCTGCCTTTTTGCCCCAAAATATGGGGAATTTCAGCATTTTACCTCAAAATAAGGGGAATTTCAGCCTTTTTGCACCAAAATATGGGGAATTTTAGCATTTTTGCCACAATATAAGAAAAATTTCTGCAATTATGTACCAAAATAAAAAAAATTTCTAAAATTTTGCTCCAACATAAGGGAAAATTCTGCAATTTTGCCCCAAAATAAGGGAAAGTTCGTCAATTTTGCCCCAAAATAAGTGGAATTTCTGACTTTTTGCCGCGAAATAAGAAGAATTTCTGTATTTTTGCCCCAAAATAAAGGGAATTTCAGACTTTTTGCCCCAAAATTAGGGGAGTTTCTGCAATTTTGCTTCAAAATACAAGGAATTTCTGCCTTTTTTCCCGAAAATAAAATGAACTTCTGCTTTCGCCTCAAATAAAGGGAATTTATGCATTTTTGCCCCAATATTAGGGGAATTTCTGCAATTTTGCTCCAAAATACGGGGAATTTCTGCCTTTTTTCCCGAAATTAAAAGGATTTTCTGCCTTTTTGCCCCCAAATAAGAGAAATTTCTGCAATTTTATTCCAAAATAAGGGGAATTTTTGCCTTTTTTCCCCAAAATATAAGAAATTTCTGCCTTTTTGTCCCAAAATAAGAAATATTTCTGCAATTTTGCCCCAAAATAAGGGGAATTTCTCACTTTTTCCCCAAAAATAAAGGAAATTTCAGCCTTTTTAACTGAAAATAAGTCAAATTTCTGCAATTTTTCCCAAAATAAGGGAAATTTCTGCAATTTTGCACCAAAACAAGGTAAATTTCTGCAATTTTGCCCCAAATTAAAGGAAATTTCTGAAATTTTGCCCCAAAATAAGGGGAATTTCTGATTTTTGCCCCAAAATAAAGGGAATGTCTGCCTTTTGCCCCAAAATAGGAAAATTTCTGCAATTTTGCTTCAAAATAAGGGGAATTTCTGACTTTTGCCCGAAAATAAGTGGAATGCATACCTTTTTGCCATAAAAAAGGGAAATTTCTTCATTTTTGCGCCAAATTAAGAGAAACTTCTGCCTTTTGCCTCTAAATAAGTGGAATTTCTGTCTTTTTTACTTAAAAACAAAGGAAATTTCTGTCTTTTTTGCCCCAAAATAAGGGGAATTTCTGACTTATTATTCTGAAATAAGTGAAATTTCTGCAATTTTGCCCCAAAATAAGGAAATATTCTTCCTTTTTTCCCCCAAATAAGAGTAATTTCAGCCTTTTTACCTCAAAATAAGGGGAATTTCTGCATTTTTGCCACAATATATTAGGAATTTCTGCCTTTTTGCCCTCAAATAAGGGAAATTTCTGGAATTTTACCCCAAAATAAGTGGAATTTCTGAGTTTTGACACAAAATAAGGAGAATTTCTGTCTTTTTGCCCCAATATATAGGGAATTTCTGCCGTTTTGCCTCACAATTAGGGGAATTTCTGCAATTTTACTTCAAAATACGGGGAATTTCTGCTTTTTTGCCTGAAAATAAGGGGAATGTATACCTTTTGCCACAAAAAAAGGGAAATTATTTAATTTTAGCCCCAAAATAAGAGTAATTTCTGCCTTTTTACCTCAAAATAAGTGAAATTTCTGCCTTTTTACCCAAAAATAAAGGGAATTTCTGTCTTTTTGCCCCAAAATAAAAGGAATTTTTGAATTTTGCCTTGAAATAAGTGAAATTTCTGCAATTTTGCCCCAAAATAAGGGTAAATTCGGCCTTTTTGCCACAAAATAAGGGGAATTTCTGCATTTTTGCCCCAAAATAAAGAAAATTTCTGCAATTTTGTACCAAAATAAAAGAAATTTCTGCCTTTTTGCCCCAAAATAAGAGAAATTCCTGCCTTCTTTCTCTGAAAAATGTGAAATTTCTGCAATTTTGCCCAAAATAAGAAAAATTTCTGCAATTTTGCCACAAAAAAGGGAAATTTCTTCATTTTAGCCCCAAAATAAGAGTAATTTCTGCCTTTTTACCTCAAAATAAGTGAAATTTCTGCCTTTTTACCCAAAAATAAACGGAATTTCTGTCTTTTGCCCCAAAATAAAAGGAATTTTTGAATTTTGCCTTGAAATAAGTGAAATTTCTGCAATTTTGCCACAAAATAAGGGAAATTTCTGCCTTTTTGCCACAAAATAAGTAGAATTTCTGCATTTTTGCCCCAAAATAAAGAAAATTTCTGCAATTTTGTACCAAAATAAAAGAAATTTCTGCCATTTTGCCCCAAAATATGAGAAATTCCTACCTTCTTTTCCTGAAATAAATGAAATTTCTGCAATTTTGGCCAAAATAAGGAAAATTTCTGTAATTTTGCCCCAAAAAAGGGGGAATTTCTGACGTTATGCTCTGAAATAAGGAGAATTTCTGTCTTTTTGCCCCAAAATAATTTGATTTTCTGCGTTTTCCCTCAAAATTAGATGAATTTGGGCAATTTTGCTTCAAAACACAGGGAATTTCGGCCTTATTACACCAAAATAAAGGGAATTTCTGCATTTTTGCACCAATATAAGGAGAATTTCTGAGATTTTGCTCCAAAATACGGTAAATTTTTGCCTTATTGCCTAAAAATAAGTGGAATTTCTGCCTTTTTGCACTGAAATATTTGAAATTTCTGCAATTTTACCCCAAAATAAGGGGAATTTCTGTTTTTGGCTCCAAAATTAGGGGAATTTCTGTTTTGCCCCAAAATAAGGCAAATTTCTGACTTTTTGCCCTAAAATAAGTGAAATTTCTGCAATTTTGCCGCAAAATAAGGGGAATTTCTGCCTTTTGCCCAAAATAAGGGGAATTTCAGCATTTTATCTCCAAATAAGGGGAATTTCTGCCTTTTTGCCACAAAATATGGGGAATTTCTGCATTATTGCCCCCTAAATTAGGAATGTTTCTGCTTTTCTGCCCCAATTAATGGAAATTTCTGCCTTTTTGCCACAAAATAAAGTGAATTTCTGCCTTTTTGCCAAAAAATAAGGGGAATTTCAGCCTTTTTACCTCAATATAAGGGGAATTTTTGCCTTTTGCCTTAAAATATGGGGAATTTCTGCCTTTTTGTTCCAAAATAAGAAAAATTTCTTCAACTTTGTACCAAAATAAAAGAAATTTCTGCTTTTTGCCCCAAAATAAAAGGAATTTCTGACTTTTTGCCCTGAAATAAATGAAATTTCTGCAATTTTGCTCCAAAATAAGGGACATTTGTACATTTTTGCCCCAAAATGTAGGGAATTTCTGCCTTTTTGCCCCAAAATATGGTGAATTTCAGCATTTTACCTCAAAATAAGGGGAATTTCAGCCTTTTTGCACCAAAATATGGGGAATTTCTGCATTTTTGCCACAAAATAAGAAAAATTTCTGCAATTCTGTACCAAAATAAAAGAAATTTCTAAAATTGTGCCGAAAAAAAAAATTCTGCAATTTTGCCCCAAAATAAGGGAAATTTCTTCCTTTTTGCCACAAAATAAGAGGAATTTCTGTCTTTTTGCCCCAAAATAAAAGGAATTTTAGCGTTTTTACCTCATAATAAGGGGAATCTCTGCCTTTTTACCCCAAAATATGGGGAATTTTTGCATTTTTGCCCACAAAAAAAAGAAAATTTCTGCAATTTTGTACCAAAAAAAAAAGAAATTTCTGCCTTTTTGCCCCAAAATAAGAGAAATTCCTGCCTTCTGTCCCTGAAATAAGTGAAATTTCTGCAATTTTGCCAAAAATAAGAAAAATTTCTGCAATTTTGCCACAAAATAAGGGAAATTTCTGCAATTTTGCCCCATAATAAGAGGAATTTCTGACGTTATTCCCTGAAATAAGGAGAATTTCTGTCTTTTTGCCATAAAATAATTTGAATTTCTGCATTTTCCCTCAAAATTAGATGAATTTGTGCAATTTTGCTTCAAAACACAGGGAATTTCTGCCTTATTACACCAAAATAAAGGGAATTTCTGCATTTTTGCACCATTATAAGGGGAATTTCTGAGATTTTGCTCAAAAATACGGAAAATTTGTGCCTTATTGCCTAAAATTAAGTGGAATTTCTGCCTTTTTGCACTGAAATATTTGAAATTTCTGCAATTTTACCCCAAAATAATGGGAATTTCTGTTTTTGGCCCCAAAATTAGGAGAATTTCTGCTTTTTGCCCCAAAATAAGGGAAATTTCTGACTTTTTGCCCTAAAATATGTGAAATTTTTGCAATTTTTGCCCCAAAATAAGGGGAATTTCCGCCTTTTTGCCCAAAATAAGGGGAATTTCACCATTTTACCTCCAAATAAAGGGAATTTCTGCCTTTTTGCAACAAAATATGGGGAATTACTGCCTTATTACTTTCAAATAAGGAAAATTTCTTTTTTTCTGCCCCAATTAACAAGAATTTCTGCCTTTTTGCCACAAAGTAAAGAAAATTTTTGCCTTTTTGCCCTAAAATAAGGGGAATTTCATCCTTTTTACCTAAAAATAAGGGGAATTTCTGCCTTTTGCCCCAAAATATGGGGAATTTCTGCCTTTTTGTTCCAAAATAAGAAAAATTTCTTCAACTTTGTACCAAAATAAAAGAAATTTCATTTTTTGCCCCAAAATAAAAGGAATTTTTGAATTTTTGCCCTGAAATAAATGAAATTTATGCAATTTTGCCCGAAAATAAGGGAAATTTGTGCCTTTTTGCTCCAAAATGTAGGGAATTTCTGCCTTTTGCCCCAAAATATGGGGAATTTCAGCATTTTACCTCAAAATAAGGGGAATTTCAGCCTTTTTCAACCAAAATATGGGGAATTTCTGCCTTTTTGCCACAAAATAAGAAAAATTTCTGCAATTCTGTACCAAAATAAAAGAAATTTCTAAAATTTTGCCTGAAAATATGGAAAATTTCTGCAATTTTGCCCCAAAATAAGGAAAATTTCTGCCTTTTTGCCACAAAATAAGGGGAATTTCTGTCTTTTTGCCCCAAAATAAAAGGAATTTCAGCCTTTTTACCTCATAATAAGGGGAATCTCTGCCTTTTTGCCCCAAAATATGGGGAATTTCTGCATTTTTACCTCAAAATAAAGAAGATTTTTGCAATTTTGAACCAAAATAAAAGAATTTTCTGCCTTTTTGCCCCAAAATAAGAGAAATTCCTGCCTTTTTTTCCCTGAAATAAGTGAAATTTCTGCAATTTTGCCCAAAATAAGAAAAATTTCTGCAATTATGCCACAAAATAAGGGAAATTTTTGCAAATTTGCCTCAAAATAAGGGGAATTTCTGATTTTGCCGTGAAATAAGGAGAATTTCTGTCTTTTTGCCCCAAAATAATGTGAATTTCTGCATTTTCCCTCAAAATTAGGGGAATTTGTGCAATTTTGCTTCAAAATACGGGGAATTTCTGCCTTTATTGCACCAAAATAAAGGGAATTTCTGAATTTTTGCACCAATATAAAGTGGAATTTCTGAGATTTTGCTCCAAAATACAGAAAATTTCTGCCTTATTGCCCGAAATTAAGTGGAATTTCTGCCTTTTTGCCCTGAAATATTTGAAATTTCTGCAATTTTACCCCAAAATAAGGGGAATTTCTATTTTTAGCCCCAAAATTAGGGGAATTTCTGCTTTTTGCCCAAAATAAGGCAAATTTCTGACTTTTTGCCCTGAAATAAGTGAAATTTCTGCAATTTTGTCCCAAAATAAGGGGAATTTCTGCCTTTTTGCCCAAAATAAGGGGAATTTCAGCATTTTACCTCCAAATAAGTGGAATTTCTGCCTTTTTGCCACAAAATATGGGGAATTACTGCCTTATTGCTTTCAAATAATGAAAATTTCTGCTTTTCTGCCCCAATTAACAAGAATTTCTGCCTTTTTGCCACAAAGTAAATGAAATTTTTGCCTTTTTGCCCTAAAATGAGGGGAATTTCATCCTTTTTACCTCAAAATAAGGTGAATTTCTGCCTTTTACCCCATAATATGGGGAATTTCTATCTTTTTGTTCCAAAATAAGAAAAATTTCTTCAACTTTGTACCAAAATAAAAGAAATTTCTGCTTTTTGTCCCAAAATAAAAGAAATTTCTGAATTTTTGCCCTGAAATAAATGAAATTTCTGCAATTTTGCCCGAAAATAAGGAAAATTTGTGCCTTTTTGCCCCAAAATGAGTGAAATTTCTGCCTTTTTGCCCCAAAATATGGGGAATTTCAGCATTTTACCTCAAAATAAGGGGAATTTCAGCCTTTTTGCACCAAAATATGGGGAATTTTAGCATATTTGCCACAATATAAGAAAAATTTCTGCAATTCTGTACCAAAATAAAAGAAATTTCTAAAATTTTGCCCCAAATAAGGGAAATTTCTGTAATTTTGCCCCAAAATAAGGGAAAGTTCTTCAATTTTGCCCCAAAATAAGGGGAATTTCTGACTTTTTTCCGCGAAATAAGGAGAATTTCTGTATTTTTGCTCCAAAATAAAGGGAATTTCTGCCTTTTTGCCCCAAAATTAGGGGAGTTTCTGCAATTTTGCTTCAAAATACAAGGAATTTCTGCCTTTTTTCCCGAAAATATGGGAAACTTTTGCTTTTGCCCCAAATAAAGGGAATTTCTGCATTTTTGCCCCGATATTAGCGGAATTTCTGCAATTTTGCTTTTAAATACGGGGAATTTCTGCCTTTTTGCCCGAAATTAAAAGGATTTTCTGCCTTTTTGCCCCCAAATAAGGGAAATTTCTGCAATTTTATTCCAAAATAAGGGGAATTTCTGCCTTTTTGCCCCAAAATATAAGGAATTTCTGCCTTTTTGCCCCAAAATAAGAAATATTTCTGCAATTTTCTCCCAAAATAAAAGGAATTTCTCACTTTTTTCCCAAAAATAAAGGAAATTTCAGCCTTTTTACCTGAAAATAAGTCAAATTTCTGCAATTTTGCACCAAATAAGGGAAATTTCTGACTTTTTGCCCTAAAATTAGTGAAATTTTTGCAATTTTGCCCCAAAATAAGGGGAATTTCTGCCTTTTGCCCAAAATAAAAGGAATTTCAGCATTTTACCTCCAAATAAGGGGAATTTCTGCCTTTTTGCCACAAAATATGGGGAATTTCTGCATTATTGCCCCAAATAAACAAAGTTTCTGCTTTGTGCCCCAATTAATGGGAATTTCTGCCTTTTTGCCACAAAATAAAGGGAATTTTTGCCTTTTTGCCCCAATATAAGGGGCATTTCAGCCTTTTTACCTCAAAATAAGGGGAATTTCTGCCTTTTGCCTGAAAATATGGCGAATTTCTGCCATTTTGTTCCAAAATAAGAAAAATTTCTTCAACTTTGTACCAACATAAAAGAAATTTCTGCTTTTTTCTCCAAAATAAAAGGAATTTCTGACTCTTTGCCCTGAAATAAATGAAATTTCTGCAATTTTGCCCCAAAGTAAGGGAAATTTCTGCCTTTTTGCCCCAAAATGTAGGGAATTTCTGCCTCTTTGCCCCAAATTATGGGGAATTTCAGCATTTTACCTCAAAATAAGGGGAATTTCCGCCTTTTTGCACCAAAATATGGGGAATTTCTGCCTTTTTGCCACAAAATAAGAAAAATTTCTGCAATTCTGTACCAAAATAAAAGAAATTTCTAAAATTTTGCCCGAAAATAAGGGAAATTTTTGTAATTTTGCCCCAAAATAAGGGAAATTTCTGCCTTTCTTCCACAAAATAAGGAGAATTTCTGTCTTTTTGCGCCAAAATAAAAGGAATTTCAGCCTTTTTACCTCATAATAAGGAGAATCTCTGCCTTTTTGCCCCAAAATATGGGGAATTTCTGCCTTTTTGCCTCAAAATAAAGAAAATTTCTGCAATTTTGTACGAAAAAGAAGAAATTTCTGCATTTTGCCCAAAAATAAGAGAAATTCCTGCCTTCTTTCCCTGAAATAAGTGAAATTTCTGCAATTTTGCCTAAAATAAAAAAAAATTCTGCAATTTTGCCACAAAATAAGGGAAATTTTTGCAATTTTGTCCCAAAATAAGGGGAATTTCTGACTTTTTGCCGTGAAATAAGGAGAAGTTCTGTCTTTTTGCCCCAAAATAATGTGAATTTCTGCATTTTCCCTCAAAATTAGGGGAATTTGTGCAATTTTGCTTTAAAATACGGGGAATTTCTGCCTTATTGCACCAAAATAAAGGAAATTTCTGCATTTTTGCACCAATATAAAGGGAATTTCTGAGATTTTGCTCCAAAATACAGAAAATTTCTGCCTTATTGCCCGAAATTAAGTTGAATTTCTGCCTTTTTGCCCTGAAATATTTGAAATTTCTGCAATTTTACCCCAAAATAAGGGGAATTTCTATTTTTAGCCCCAAAATTAGGGGAATTTCTGCTTTTTGCCCAAAATAAGGCAAATTTCTGACTTTTTGCCATGAAATAAGTGAAATTTCTGCAATTTTGTCCCAAAATAAGGGGAATTTCTGCCTTTTTGCCCAAAATAAGGGTAATTTCACCATTTTACCTCCAAATAAGGGGAATTTCTGCCTTTTACCCCAAAATATGGGGAATTTCTATCTTTTTGTTCCAAAATAAGAAAAATTTCTTCAACTTTGTACCAAAATAAAAGAAATTTCTGCTTTTTGTCCCAAAATAAAAGAAATTTCTAAATTTTTGCCCTGAAATAAATGAAATTTCTGCAATTTTGCCCGAAAATAAAGAAAATTTGTGCCTTTTTGCCCCAAAATGAGGGAAATTTCTGCCTTTTTGCCCCAAAATATGGGGAATTTCAGTATTTTACCTCAAAATAAGGGGAATTTCAGCCTTTTTGCACCAAAATATGGGGAATTTTAGCCTTTTTGCCACAATATGAGAAAAATTTCTGCAATTCTCTACCAAAATAAAAGAAATTTCTAAAATTTTGCCCCAAAATAAGGGAAATTTCTGTAATTTTGCCCCAAAATAAGGGAAAGTTTTTCAATTTTGCCCCAAAATAAGGGGAATTTCTGACATTTTGCTGCGAAATAAGGAGAATTTCTGTATTTTTGCCCCAAAATAAAGGGAATTTCTGCCTTTTTGCCCCAAAATTAGGGGAGTTTCTCCAATTTTGCTTCAAAATACAAGGAATTTCTGCCTTTTTTCCCGAAAATATGGGAAACTTTTGCTTTTGCCCCAAATAAAGGGAATTTCTGCATTTTTGCCCCGATATTAGGGGAATTTCTGCAATTTTGCTCTAAAATACGGGGAATTTCTGCCTTTTTGCCCGAAATTAAAAGGATTTTCTTCTCTTTTGCCCCTAAATAAGGGAAATTTCTGCAATTTTATTCCAAAATAAGGGGAATTTCTGCCTTTTTGCTTCAAAATATAAGGAATTTCTGCCTTTTTGCCCCAAAATAAGAAATATTTCTGCAATTTTGCCCCAAAATAAAAGAAATTTCTAACTTTTTTCTCAAAAATAAAGGAAATTTCAGCCTTTTTACCTGAAAATAAGTCAAATTTCTGCAATTTTGCCCCAAATAAGGGAAATTTCTGCAATTTTGCACCAAAATAAGGGAAATTTCTGACTTTTTGCCCTAAAATAAGTGAAATTATTGCAATTTTGCCCCAAAATAAGGGAAATTTCTGATTTTTGCCCTAAAATATAGGGAATGTCTGCCTTCTGCCACAAAATTATAGGAATTTCTGCAATTTTGCTTCAAAATAAGGGGAATTTCTGCCTTTTTGCCAGAAAAGAAGAAAAATGCATACCTTTTTGCCATAAAAAAGGGAAATTTCTTCATTTTTGCGCCGAATTAAGAGGAAAAGCTGCATTTTGCCTCTAAATAAATGGAATTTCTGTCTTTTTTACCCAAAAACAAAGGGAATTTCTGTGTTTTTTGCCACAAAATAAGGGGAATTTCTGACTTATTACCCTGAAATAAGTGAAATTTCTGCAATTTTGCCCCAAAATAAAAAAAAATTCTTCCTTTTTGCCCCCAAATAAGAGGAATTTCAGCCTTTTTACTTCAAAAGAAGGGGAATTTCTGCATTTTTGCCACAATATATTAGGAATTTCTGCCTTTTTTCTACAAAATAAGAAAATTTCTGCTTTTCTTCCCTGAAATAAGTCAAATTTCTGCAATTTTGCCCCCAAATAAGTGAAATTTCTGCAATTTTGCCCCAAAAGAAGGGAAATTTCTGGAATTTTGCCCCAAAATAAGTGGAATTTCTGAGTTTAGCCCCAAAATAAGGAGAATTTCTGTCTTTTTGCCCCAACATATAGGGAATTTCTGCCGTTTTGCCTCACAATTAGGGGGATTTCTGCTTTTTGCCCCAAAATAAGGCAAATTTCTGACTTTTTGCCCTAAAATAAGTGAAATTTCTGCCATTTTGCCCCAAAATAAGGGGAATTTCTGCTTTTTGCCCAAAATAAGGGGAATTTCAGCATTTTACCTCCAAATAAGGGGAATTTCTGCCTTTTTGCCACAAAATATGGGGAATTTCTGCATTATTGCCCCCAAATAAAGAATGTTTCTGCTTTTCTGCCCCAATTAATGGGAATTTCTGCCTTTTTGCCACAAAATAAAGGAAATTTCTGCCTTTTTGCCCCAAAATAAGGGGAATTTCAGGGTTTTTACCTCAAAATAAGGGAAATTTCTGCCTTTTGCCCCAAAATATGGGGAATTTCCGCCGTTTTGTTCCAAAATAAGATAAATTTTTTCAACTTTGTACCAAAATAAAAGAAATTTCTGCTTTTTGCCCCAAAATAAAAGGAATTTCTGACATTTTGCCCTGGAATAAATAAAATTTCTGCAATTTTGCCCGAAAATAAGGCAAATTTGTGCCTTTTTGCCACAAAATGAGGGGAATTTCTGCCTTTTTGCCCCAAAATATGGGGAATTTCAGCATTTTACCTCAAAATAAGGGGAATTTCAGCCTTTTTGAACTAAAATATGGGGAATTTCTGCCTTTTTGCCACAAAATAAGAAAAATTTCTGCAATTCTGTACCAAAATAAAAGAAATTTCTAATATTTTGCCTAAAAATAAGAGAAATTTCTGCAATTTAGCCCCAAAATAAGGGAAATTTCTGCCTTTTTGCCACAAAATAAGGGGAATTTCTGTCTTTTTGCCCCAAAATCAAAGTAATTTCAGCCTTTTTACCTCATAATAAGGGGAATCTCTGCCTTTTTGTCCCAAAATATGGGGAATTTCTGCATTTTGGCCTCAAAATAAAGAAAATTTCTGCAATTTTGTACCAAAATAAAAGAAATTTCTGCATTTTTGCCCCAAAATAAGAGAAATTACTGCCTTCTTTCCCTGAAATAAGTGAAATTTCTGCAATTTTGCCCAAAATAACAAAAATTTCTGCAATTTTGCCACAAAATAAGGGAAATTTCTGCAATTTTACCCCAAAATAAGGGGAATTTCTGACTTTTTGCCGTGAAATAAAAAGAATTTCTGTCTTTTTGCCCCAAAATAATGTGAATTTCTGCATTTTCTCTCAAAATTAGGGGAATTTGTGCAATTTTGCTTCAAAATATAGGGAATTTCTGCCTTATTGCACCAAAATAAAGGGAATTTCTGCAATTTTGCCCAAAATAAGGGAAATTTCTGCCTTTTTGCCCCAAAATAAAGAAAATTTCTGCAATTTTGTACCAAAATAAAAGAAATTTCTGACTTTTGCCCCAAAATAAGAGAAATTCTTGCCTTCTTTCTCTGAAATATGTGAAATTTCTGCAATTTTGCCCAAAATAAGAAAAATTTCTGCAATTTTGCCACAAAAAAGGGAAATTTCTTCATTTTAGCCCCAAAATAAGAGTAATTTCTGCCTTTTTACCTCAAAATAAGTGAATTTTCTGCCTTTTTACCTAAAAATAATTGGAATTTCTGTTTTTTTGCGCCAAAATTAAAGGAATTTTTGAATTTTGCCTTGAAATAAGTGAAATTTCTGCAATTTTGCCCTAAAATAAGGGAAATGTCTGCCTTTTTGTCACAAAATAAGGTGAATTTCTGCATTTTTGCCCCAAAATAAAGAAAATTTCTGCAATTTTTTACCAAAATAAAAGAAATTTCTGCCCTTTTGCCCCAAAATAAGAGAAATTTCTGCCTTCTTTTTCTGAAAGAAGTGAAATTTCTGCAATTTTCCTAAAATAAGAAAAATTTCTGCAATTTTGCCACAAAATAAGGGAAATTTCTGCAATTTTGCCCCAAAATAAGGGGAATTTCTGACGTTATGCCCTGAAATAAAGAGAATTTCTGTCTTTTTGCCCCAAAATAATTTGAATTTCTGCATTTTTCCTCAAAATTAGATGAACTTGTGCAATTTTGCTTCAAAACACGGGGAATTTCTACCTTATTACACCAAAATAAAGGAAATTTCTGCATTTTTGCACCATTATAAAGGGAATTTCTGAGATTTTGCTCCAAAATACGGAAAATTTGTGCCTTATTGCCTAAAATTAAGTGGAATTTCTGCCTTTTTGCACTGAAATATTTGAAATTTCTGCAATTTTACCCCAAAATAATAGGATTTTCTGTTTTTGGCCCCAAAATTAGGGTAATTTCTGCTTTTTGCCCCAAAATAAGGCAAATTTCTGACTTTTTGCCATAAAATAAGTGAAATTTCTGCAATTTTGCCGCAAAATAAGGGGAATTTCTGCCTTTTGCCCAAAATAAGGGGAATTTCAGCATTTTACCTCCAAATAAAGGGAATTTCTGCCTTTTTGCTACAAAATATGGGGAATTTCTGCATTATTGCCCCCAAATATGGAAAGTTTCTGCTTTTCGGCCCCAATTAATGGGAATTTCTGCCTTTTTGCCACAAAATAAAGGGAATTTCTGCCTTTTTGCCCGAAAATAAAACGAATTTCAGTCTTTTTGCCCTGAAATAAAAGAAATTTCTGCAATTTTGCCCGAAAATAAGGGAAATTTTTGCCTTTTTGCCCCAAAATGTAGGTAATTTCTGCCTTTTTGCCCCAAAATATGGGGAATTTCAACATTTTACCTCGAAATAAGGGGAATTTCAGCCTTTTTGCACCAAAATATGGGGAATTTCTGCCTTTTTGCCACAAAATAAGAAAAATTTCTGCAATTCTGTACCAAAATAAAATAAATTTCTAAAATTTTGCCCAAAAATAAGGGAAATTTCTGCAATTTTGCCCCAAAATAATGGAAATTTCTGCCTTTTTGCCACAAAATAAGGGGAATTTCTGTATTTTTGCCCAAAATAAAAGGAATTTCAGCCTTTTTACCTCATAATAAGGGGAATCTCTGCCTTTTTGCCCCAAAATATGGGAAATTTCTGCATTTTTGCCTCAAAATAAAGAAAATTTCTGCAATTTTGTACCAAAATAAAAGATATTTCTACCTTTTTGCCCAAAATAAGAGAAATTCCTGCCTTCTTTCTCTGAAATAAGTGAAATTTCTGCAATTTTGCCCAAAATAAGGGGAATTTCTGACTTTTTGACGTGAAATAAGGAGAATTTCTGTTTTTTTGCCCCAAAATAATGTGAATTTCTGCATTTTCCCTCAAAATTAGGGGAATTTGTGCAATTTTGCTTCAAAATATTGGGAATTTCTGCCTTACTGCACCAAAATAAAGGGACTTTCTGCAATTTTACCCCAAAATAAGGGAAATTTCTGCCTTTTTCCCACAAAATATGAGGAATTTCTGCATTTTTGCCCCAAAATAAAGAAAATTTCTATAATTTTGTACCAAAATAAAAGAAATTTCTGCCTTTTTGCCCCAAAATAAAAGAAATTCCTACCTTCTTTCCCTGAAATAAGTAAAATTTCTGCAATTTTGCCCAAAATAAAAAAATTTCTACAATTTTGCAACAAAATAAGGGATATTTCTGCAATTTTGCCACAAAATAAGAGGAATTTCTGACGTTTTGCCCTGAAATACGGAGAATTTCTGTCTTTTTGCCCCAAAATAATTTGAATATCTGCATTTTCCCTCAAAATTAGATGAATTTGTGCAATTTTGCTTCAAAACACGGGAAATTTCTGCCTTATTACACCAAAGTAAAGGGAATTTCTGATTTTTTGCACCAATATAAGGGGAATTTCTGAGATATTGCTCCAAAATACGGAAAATTTCTGCCTTATTGCCTAAAATTAAGTGGAATTTCTGCCTTTTTGCACTGAAATGTTTGAAATTTCTGCAATTTTACCCCAAAATAAGGGGAATTTCTGTTTTTGGCCCCAAAATTAGGGGAATTTCTGTTTTTGCCCCAAAATAAGGCAAATTTCTGACTTTTTGCCTTAAAATAAGTGAAATTTCTGCAATTTGCCCCAAAATAAGGGGAATTTCTGCCTTTTGCCCAAAATAAGGGGATTTTCAGCATTTTACCTCCAAATAAGGGGAATTTCTGCCTTTTTGCCACAAAATATGGGGAATTTCTGCATTATTGCCCCCAAATAAGGAAAGTTTCTGCTTTTCTGCCCCAATTAATGGGAATTTCTGCCTTTTTGCCACAAAATAAAGGGAATTTCTGCCTTTTGCCCCAAAATAAAAGGAATTTCTGACTTTTTGCCCTGAAATAAAAGAAATTTCTGCAATTTTGCCGCAAAATAAGGGAAATTTCTGTCTTTTTGCCCCAAAATGTAGGTAATTTCTGCCTTTTTGCCCCAAAATATGAGGAATTTCAGCATTTTACTTCAAAATAAGGGGAATTTCAGCCTTTTTGCACCAAAATATGGGGAATTTCTGCCTTTTTGCCACAAAATAAAAAAAATTTCTGCAATTCTGTACCAAAATAAAATAAATTTCTAAAATTTTGCTCGAAAATAATGGAAATTTCTACAATTTTGCTCCAAAATAAGGGAAGTTTCTGCCTTTTTGCCACAAAATAAGGGGAATTTCAGTATTTTTGCCCCAAAATAAAAGGAATTTCAGCCTTTTTACCTCATAATAAGGGGAATCTCTGCCTTTTTGCCCCAAAATAAGGAAAATTTCTGAATTATTGCCCCAAAATAAAGAAAATTTCTGCAATTTTGTAGCAAAATAAAAGAAATTTCTGCCTTTTTGCCCCAAAATAAGAGAAATTCCTGCTTTCTTTCCCTGAAATAAGTGAAATTTCTGCAATTTTGCCCAAAATAAGAAAAATTTCTGCAATTTTGCCACAAAAAAGGGAAATTTTTTAATTTTAGCCCCAAAATAAGAGTAATTTTTGCCTTTTTAACTCAAAATAAGTGAAATTTCTGCCTTTTTACCCAAAAATAAACTGAATTTCTGTCTTTTTGCCCAAAAATAAAAGGAATTTTGAATTTTGCCTTGAAATAAGTGAAATTTCTGCAATTTTGCCCCAAAATTAGGGAAATTTCTGCCTTTTTGCCACAAAATAATGGGAATTTCTGCATTTTTGCCCAAAATAAAGAAAATTTCAGCAATTTTGTACCAAAATAAAAAAAAATTTCTGCCTTTTTGCCCCAACATAAGAGAAATTCCTGCCTTCTTTCCCTGATATAAGTGAAATTTCTGCAATTTTGCCCAAAATAAAAAAAATTTCTGCAATTTTGCCACAAAAAAGGGAAATTTCTTCATTTTAGCCACAAAATAAGAGTAATTTCTCCCTTTTTACCTCAAAATAAGTGAAATTTCTGCCTTTTTACCTAAAAATAAACGGAATTTCTGTCTTTTTGCCCCAAAATAAAAGGAATTTTTGAATTTTGCCTTGAAATAAGTGAAATTTCTGCAATTTTGCCCTAAAATAAGAAAATTTTCTGCCTTTTTGCCACAAAATAAGGTGAATTTCTGCATTTTTGCCCCAAAATAAAGAAAATTTCTGCAATTTTGTACCAAAATAAAAGAAATTTCTGCCCTTTTGCCCCAAAATAAGAGAAATTTCTGCCTTCTTTCCCTGAAATAAGTGAAATTTCTGCAATTTTGCCCAAAATAAGAAAAATTTCTGCCTTTTTGCCACAAAATAAGGTGAATTTCTGCATTTTTGTTCCAAAATAAAGAAAATTTCTGCAATTTTGTACCAAAATAAAAGAAACTTCTGCCCTTTTGCCCCAAAATAAGAGAAATTTCTGCCTTCTTTCCCTGAAATAAGTGAAATTTCTGCAATTTTGCCCAAAATAAGAAAAATTTCTGCAATTTTCCACAAAATAAGGGAAATTTCTGCAATTTTGCCCCAAAATAAGGGGAATTTCTGACGTTATGCCCTGAAATAAAAAGAATTTCTATCTTTTTGCCCCAAAATAATTTGAATTTCTGCAATTTCCCTCAAAATTAGATGAATTTGTGCAATTTTGCTCAAAACACAGGGAATTTCTGCCTTATTACACGAAAATGAAAGGAATTTCTGCATTTTTGCACCATTATAAGGGGAATTTCTGAGATTTTGCTTCAAAATACGGAAAATTTTTGCCTTATTGCCTAAAATTAAGTGGAATTTCTGCCTTTTTGCACTGAAATGTTTGAAATTTCTGCAATTTTACCCCAAAATAAGAAGAATTTCTGTTTTTCTCCCCAAAATTAGGGGAATTTCTGCTTTTTGCCCCAAAATAAAGCAAATTTCTGACTTTTTGCCCTAAAATAAGTGAAATTTCTGCAATTTTGCCCCAAATAAGGGGAATTTCTGCCTTTTGCCCAAAATAAGGGGAATTTCAGCATTTTACCTCCAAATAAGAGGAATTTGTGCCTTTTTGCCACAAAATATGGGGAATTTCTGGATCATTGCCCCCAAATAAGGAAAGTTTCTGCTTTTCTGCAAAAATTAATGGGAATTTCTGCCTTTTTGCCACAAAATAAAGGGAATTTCTGACTTTTTGCCCCAAAATAAAAGGAATTTCTGACTTTTTGCCCTGAAATAAATGAAATTTCTGCAATTTTGCCCGAAAATAAGGAACATTTGTGCCTTTTTGCCCCAAAATGTAGGAAATTTCTGCCTTTTTGCCCCAAAATATAAGGAATTTCGGCATTTTACCTCAAAATAAGGAAAATTTCAGCTTTTTGCACCAAAATATGGGGAATTTCTGACTTTTTGCCCCAAAATAAGAAAAATTTCTGCAATTCTGTACCAAAATAAAATAAATTTCTAAAATTTTGCCCGAATATAAGAAAAATTTTTGCAATTTTGCCCCAAAATAAGGGAAATTTCTGCCTTTTTGCCACAAAATAAGGGGAATTTCTCTATTTTTGCCTCAAAATAAAGAAAATTTCTGCAATTTTGTACCAAAATAAAAGAAATTTCTGCCTTTTTGCCCCAAAATAAGAGAAATTCCTGCCTTCTTTCCTTGAAATAAGTGAAATTTCTGCAATTTTGCACAAAATAAGAAAAATTTCTGCAATTTTGCCACAAAATAAAGGAAATTTCTGCAATTTTGCCCCAAAATAAGGGGAATTTCTGACTTTTTGCCGTGAAATAAGGAGAATTTCTGTCTTTTTGCCCAAAATAATGTGAATTTCTGCATTTTCCCTCAAAATTAGGGAAATTAGTGCAATTTTGCTTCAAAATATTGGGAATTTCTGCCTTATTGCACCAAAATAAAGGGAATTTCTGCAATTTTGCCCCAAAATAATGGAAATTCCTGCCTTTTTGCCACAAAATAAGGGGAATTTCTGCATTTTTGCCCCAAAATAAAGAAAATTTCTGCAATTTTGTAGCAAAATAAAAGAAATTTCTGCCTTTTTGCCCCAAAATAAGAGAAATTCCTGCCTTCTTTCCCTGAAATAAGTGAAATTTCTGCAATTTTGCCCAAAATAAGAAAAATTTCTGCAATTTTGCCACAAAACAGGGAAATTTCTTCATTTTAGCCCCAAAATAAGAGTAATTTCTGCCTTTTAACCTCAAAATAAGTGAAATTTCTGCTTTTTTATTCAAAAATAAAAAAAATTTCTGTCTTTTTGCCCCAAAATAAAAGGAATTTTTGAATTTTGCCTTGAAATAAGTAAAATTTCTGTAATTTTGCCCCAAAATAAGGGAAATTTCTGCCTTTTTGCCACAAAATAAGGGGAATTTCTTCATTTTTGCCCCAAAATAAAGAAAATTTCTGCAATTTTGTACCAAAATAAAAGAAATTTCTGCCCTTTTCCCTCATAATAAGAGAAATTCCTGCCTTCTTTACCTGAAATAAGTGAAATTTCTGCAATTTTGCCCAAAATAAGGAAAATTTCTGCAATTTTGCCACAAAATAAGGGAAATTTCTGATTTTTTGCCCTGAAATAAGCGAAATTTCTGCAATTTTGTCCCAAAACAAGGGGAATTTCTGCCTTTTTGCCCAAAATAAGGGGAATTTCAGCATTTTACCTCCAAATAAGGGGAATTTCTGCCTTTTTGCCATAAAGTAAAGGAAATTTTTGCCTTTTTGCCCTAAAATAAAGGGAATTTCATCCTTTTTACCTCAAAATAAGGGTAATTTCTGCCTTTTACCCCAAAATATGGGGAATTTCTGCCTTTTGTTCTAAAATAAGAAAAATTTCTTCAACTTTGTACCAAAATAAAAGAAATTTCTGCTTTTTGTCTCAAAATAAAAGGAATTTCTGACTTTTTGCCCTGAAATAAATGAAATTTCTGCAATTTGCCCGAAAATAAGCAAAATTTGTGCCTTTTTGCCCCAAAATGAGGGAAATTTCTGCCTTTTTGCCCCAAAATATGTGGAATTTCAGCATTTTACCTCAAAATAAGGGGAATTTCAGCGTTTTTGCACCAAAATATGGGGAATTTTAGCCTTTTTGCCACAATATAAGAAAAAATTTCTGCAATTCTGTACCAAAATAAAAGAAATTTCTAAAATTTTGCCCCAAAATAAGGGAAATTTCTGCAATTCTGTACCAAAATAAAATAAATTTCTAAAATTTTGCCCGAATATAAGAAAAATTTTTGCAATTTTGCCCCAAAATAAGGGAAATTTCTGCCTTTTTGCCACAAAATAAGGGGAATTTCTCTATTTTTGCCTCAAAATAAAGAAAATTTCTGCAATTTTGTACCAAAATAAAAGAAATTTCTGCCTTTTTGCCCCAAAATAAGAGAAATTCCTGCCTTCTTTCCCTGAAATAAGTGAAATTTCTGCAATTTTGCCCAAAATAAAAAAAATTTCTGCAATTTTGCCACAAAAAAGGGAAATTTCTTCATTTTAGCCACAAAATAAGAGTAATTTCTCCCTTTTTACCTCAAAATAAGTGAAATTTCTGCCTTTTTACCTAAAAATAAACGGAATTTCTGTCTTTTTGCCCCAAAATAAAAGGAATTTTTGAATTTTGCCTTGAAATAAGTGAAATTTCTGCAATTTTGCCCTAAAATAAGAAAATTTTCTGCCTTTTTGCCACAAAATAAGGTGAATTTCTGCATTTTTGCCCCAAAATAAAGAAAATTTCTGCAATTTTGTACCAAAATAAAAGAAATTTCTGCCCTTTTGCCCCAAAATAAGAGAAATTTCTGCCTTCTTTCCCTGAAATAAGTGAAATTTCTGCAATTTTGCCCAAAATAAGAAAAATTTCTGCCTTTTTGCCACAAAATAAGGTGAATTTCTGCATTTTTGTTCCAAAATAAAGAAAATTTCTGCAATTTTGTACCAAAATAAAAGAAACTTCTGCCCTTTTGCCCCAAAATAAGAGAAATTTCTGCCTTCTTTCCCTGAAATAAGTGAAATTTCTGCAATTTTGCCCAAAATAAGAAAAATTTCTGCAATTTTCCACAAAATAAGGGAAATTTCTGCAATTTTGCCCCAAAATAAGGGGAATTTCTGACGTTATGCCCTGAAATAAAAAGAATTTCTATCTTTTTGCCCCAAAATAATTTGAATTTCTGCAATTTCCCTCAAAATTAGATGAATTTGTGCAATTTTGCTCAAAACACAGGGAATTTCTGCCTTATTACACGAAAATGAAAGGAATTTCTGCATTTTTGCACCATTATAAGGGGAATTTCTGAGATTTTGCTTCAAAATACGGAAAATTTTTGCCTTATTGCCTAAAATTAAGTGGAATTTCTGCCTTTTTGCACTGAAATGTTTGAAATTTCTGCAATTTTACCCCAAAATAAGAAGAATTTCTGTTTTTCTCCCCAAAATTAGGGGAATTTCTGCTTTTTGCCCCAAAATAAAGCAAATTTCTGACTTTTTGCCCTAAAATAAGTGAAATTTCTGCAATTTTGCCCCAAATAAGGGGAATTTCTGCCTTTTGCCCAAAATAAGGGGAATTTCAGCATTTTACCTCCAAATAAGAGGAATTTGTGCCTTTTTGCCACAAAATATGGGGAATTTCTGGATCATTGCCCCCAAATAAGGAAAGTTTCTGCTTTTCTGCAAAAATTAATGGGAATTTCTGCCTTTTTGCCACAAAATAAAGGGAATTTCTGACTTTTTGCCCCAAAATAAAAGGAATTTCTGACTTTTTGCCCTGAAATAAATGAAATTTCTGCAATTTTGCCCGAAAATAAGGAACATTTGTGCCTTTTTGCCCCAAAATGTAGGAAATTTCTGCCTTTTTGCCCCAAAATATAAGGAATTTCGGCATTTTACCTCAAAATAAGGAAAATTTCAGCTTTTTGCACCAAAATATGGGGAATTTCTGACTTTTTGCCCCAAAATAAGAAAAATTTCTGCAATTCTGTACCAAAATAAAATAAATTTCTAAAATTTTGCCCGAATATAAGAAAAATTTTTGCAATTTTGCCCCAAAATAAGGGAAATTTCTGCCTTTTTGCCACAAAATAAGGGGAATTTCTCTATTTTTGCCTCAAAATAAAGAAAATTTCTGCAATTTTGTACCAAAATAAAAGAAATTTCTGCCTTTTTGCCCCAAAATAAGAGAAATTCCTGCCTTCTTTCCTTGAAATAAGTGAAATTTCTGCAATTTTGCACAAAATAAGAAAAATTTCTGCAATTTTGCCACAAAATAAAGGAAATTTCTGCAATTTTGCCCCAAAATAAGGGGAATTTCTGACTTTTTGCCGTGAAATAAGGAGAATTTCTGTCTTTTTGCCCAAAATAATGTGAATTTCTGCATTTTCCCTCAAAATTAGGGAAATTAGTGCAATTTTGCTTCAAAATATTGGGAATTTCTGCCTTATTGCACCAAAATAAAGGGAATTTCTGCAATTTTGCCCCAAAATAATGGAAATTCCTGCCTTTTTGCCACAAAATAAGGGGAATTTCTGCATTTTTGCCCCAAAATAAAGAAAATTTCTGCAATTTTGTAGCAAAATAAAAGAAATTTCTGCCTTTTTGCCCCAAAATAAGAGAAATTCCTGCCTTCTTTCCCTGAAATAAGTGAAATTTCTGCAATTTTGCCCAAAATAAGAAAAATTTCTGCAATTTTGCCACAAAACAGGGAAATTTCTTCATTTTAGCCCCAAAATAAGAGTAATTTCTGCCTTTTAACCTCAAAATAAGTGAAATTTCTGCTTTTTTATTCAAAAATAAAAAAAATTTCTGTCTTTTTGCCCCAAAATAAAAGGAATTTTTGAATTTTGCCTTGAAATAAGTAAAATTTCTGTAATTTTGCCCCAAAATAAGGGAAATTTCTGCCTTTTTGCCACAAAATAAGGGGAATTTCTTCATTTTTGCCCCAAAATAAAGAAAATTTCTGCAATTTTGTACCAAAATAAAAGAAATTTCTGCCCTTTTCCCTCATAATAAGAGAAATTCCTGCCTTCTTTACCTGAAATAAGTGAAATTTCTGCAATTTTGCCCAAAATAAGGAAAATTTCTGCAATTTTGCCACAAAATAAGGGAAATTTCTGATTTTTTGCCCTGAAATAAGCGAAATTTCTGCAATTTTGTCCCAAAACAAGGGGAATTTCTGCCTTTTTGCCCAAAATAAGGGGAATTTCAGCATTTTACCTCCAAATAAGGGGAATTTCTGCCTTTTTGCCATAAAGTAAAGGAAATTTTTGCCTTTTTGCCCTAAAATAAAGGGAATTTCATCCTTTTTACCTCAAAATAAGGGTAATTTCTGCCTTTTACCCCAAAATATGGGGAATTTCTGCCTTTTGTTCTAAAATAAGAAAAATTTCTTCAACTTTGTACCAAAATAAAAGAAATTTCTGCTTTTTGTCTCAAAATAAAAGGAATTTCTGACTTTTTGCCCTGAAATAAATGAAATTTCTGCAATTTGCCCGAAAATAAGCAAAATTTGTGCCTTTTTGCCCCAAAATGAGGGAAATTTCTGCCTTTTTGCCCCAAAATATGTGGAATTTCAGCATTTTACCTCAAAATAAGGGGAATTTCAGCGTTTTTGCACCAAAATATGGGGAATTTTAGCCTTTTTGCCACAATATAAGAAAAAATTTCTGCAATTCTGTACCAAAATAAAAGAAATTTCTAAAATTTTGCCCCAAAATAAGGGAAATTTCTGCAATTCTGTACCAAAATAAAATAAATTTCTAAAATTTTGCCCGAATATAAGAAAAATTTTTGCAATTTTGCCCCAAAATAAGGGAAATTTCTGCCTTTTTGCCACAAAATAAGGGGAATTTCTCTATTTTTGCCTCAAAATAAAGAAAATTTCTGCAATTTTGTACCAAAATAAAAGAAATTTCTGCCTTTTTGCCCCAAAATAAGAGAAATTCCTGCCTTCTTTCCCTGAAATAAGTGAAATTTCTGCAATTTTGCACAAAATAAGAAAAATTTCTGCAATTTTGCCACAAAATAAAGGAAATTTCTGCAATTTTGCCCCAAAATAAGGGGAATTTCTGACTTTTTGCCGTGAAATAAGGAGAATTTCTGTCTTTTTGCCCAAAATAATGTGAATTTCTGCATTTTCCCTCAAAATTAGGGAAATTAGTGCAATTTTGCTTCAAAATATTGGGAATTTCTGCCTTATTGCACCAAAATAAAGGGAATTTCTGCAATTTTGCCCCAAAATAATGGAAATTCCTGCCTTTTTGCCACAAAATAAGGGGAATTTCTGCATTTTTGCCCCAAAATAAAGAAAATTTCTGCAATTTTGTAGCAAAATAAAAGAAATTTCTGCCTTTTTGCCCCAAAATAAGAGAAATTCCTGCCTTCTTTCCCTGAAATAAGTGAAATTTCTGCAATTTTGCCCAAAATAAGAAAAATTTCTGCAATTTTGCCACAAAACAGGGAAATTTCTTCATTTTAGCCCCAAAATAAGAGTAATTTCTGCCTTTTAACCTCAAAATAAGTGAAATTTCTGCTTTTTTATTCAAAAATAAAAAAAATTTCTGTCTTTTTGCCCCAAAATAAAAGGAATTTTTGAATTTTGCCTTGAAATAAGTAAAATTTCTGTAATTTTGCCCCAAAATAAGGGAAATTTCTGCCTTTTTGCCACAAAATAAGGGGAATTTCTTCATTTTTGCCCCAAAATAAAGAAAATTTCTGCAATTTTGTACCAAAATAAAAGAAATTTCTGCCCTTTTCCCTCATAATAAGAGAAATTCCTGCCTTCTTTACCTGAAATAAGTGAAATTTCTGCAATTTTGCCCAAAATAAGGAAAATTTCTGCAATTTTGCCACAAAATAAGGGAAATTTCTGATTTTTTGCCCTGAAATAAGCGAAATTTCTGCAATTTTGTCCCAAAACAAGGGGAATTTCTGCCTTTTTGCCCAAAATAAGGGGAATTTCAGCATTTTACCTCCAAATAAGGGGAATTTCTGCCTTTTTGCCATAAAGTAAAGGAAATTTTTGCCTTTTTGCCCTAAAATAAAGGGAATTTCATCCTTTTTACCTCAAAATAAGGGTAATTTCTGCCTTTTACCCCAAAATATGGGGAATTTCTGCCTTTTGTTCTAAAATAAGAAAAATTTCTTCAACTTTGTACCAAAATAAAAGAAATTTCTGCTTTTTGTCTCAAAATAAAAGGAATTTCTGACTTTTTGCCCTGAAATAAATGAAATTTCTGCAATTTGCCCGAAAATAAGCAAAATTTGTGCCTTTTTGCCCCAAAATGAGGGAAATTTCTGCCTTTTTGCCCCAAAATATGTGGAATTTCAGCATTTTACCTCAAAATAAGGGGAATTTCAGCGTTTTTGCACCAAAATATGGGGAATTTTAGCCTTTTTGCCACAATATAAGAAAAAATTTCTGCAATTCTGTACCAAAATAAAAGAAATTTCTAAAATTTTGCCCCAAAATAAGGGAAATTTCTGCAATTTTGCCCCAAAATAAGGGAAAGTTCTTCAATTTTGCCCCAAATTAAGGGGAATTTCTGACTTTTTTCCGCAAAATAAGGAGAATTTCTGTATTTTTGCCCCAAAATAAAGGGAATTTCTGCCTTTTTGCCCCAAAATTAGGGGAGTTTCTGCAATTTTGCTTCAAAATACAAGGAATTTCTGCCATTTTTCCCGAAAATAAGGGGAACTTTTGCTTTTGCCCCAAATAAAGGGAATTTCTGCATTTTTTGCCCCGATATTAGGGGAATTTCTGCAATTTTGCTCTAAAATACGGGGAATTTCTGCCTTTTTGCCCGAAAATAAAGGATTTTCTGCCTTTTTGCCCCCAAATAAGGGAAATTTCTGCAATTTTATCCCAAAATAAGGGGAATTTCTGCCTTTTTGCTTCAAAATATAAGGAATTTCTGCCTTTTTGCCCCAAAATAAGAAATATTTCTGCAATTTTGCCCCAAAATAAAAGAAATTTCTAACTTTTTTCCCAAAAATAAAGGAAATTTCAGCCTTTTTACCTGAAAATAAGTGAAATTTCTGCAATTTTGCCCCAAATAAGGGAAATTTCTGCAATTTTGCCCCAAAATAAGGTAAATTTCTGCAATTATGCCCCAAATTAAAGGAAATTTCTGGAATTTTGCCCCATAATAAGGGGAATTTCTGATTTTTGCCCCAAAATAAAGGGAATGTCTGCCTTTTGCCCCAAAATTAGGGGAATTTCTGCAATTTTGCTTCAAAATCAGGGGAATTTCTGCCTTTTTGCCTGAAAATAAGGAAAATGCATACCTTTTTTCCATAAAAAAGGAAAATTTCTTCATTTTTGCGCCAAATTAAGAGGAACTTCTGCCTTTTGCCTCTAAATAAGTGGAATTTCTGTCTTTTTTACCCCAAAACAAAGGGAATTTCTGTAATTTTGGCCCAAAATAAGGGGAATTTCTGATTTATTACCCTGAAATAAGTGAAATTTCTGCAATTTTTCCCCAAAATAAAGAAAAATTCTTCCTTTTTGCCCCCAAATAAGAGGAATTTCAGCCTTTTTACCTCAAAATAAAGGGAATTTCTGCATTTTTGCCACAATATATTAGGAATTTCTGCCTTTTTGCCCTAAAATAAAGGAAATTTCTGGAATTTTGCCCAAAAATATGTGGAATTTCTGAGTTTTGCCACAAAATAAAAAGAATTTCTGTCTTTTTGCCCCAACATATAGAGAATTTCTTCCGTTTTGCCTCACAATTAGTGGAATTTCTGCTTTTTGCCACAAAATAAGGCAAATTTCTGTCTTTTTGCCCTAAAATAAGTGAAATTTTTGCATTTTGCCCCAAAACAAGGGGGATTTCTGCCTTTTGCCCAAAATAAGGGGAATTTCAGCATTTTACCTCCAAATAAGGGGAATTTCTGACTTTTTGCCACAAAATATGGGGAATTTCTGCATTATTGCCCCCAAATAAAGAAAGTTTCTGCTTTTCTGCCCCAATTAATGGGAATTTCTGCCTTTTTGCCACAAAATAAAGGGAATTTCTGCCTTTTTGCCCCAAAATAAGAGGAATTTCAGCCTTTTTACCTCAAAATATGGGGAATTTCTGCCTTTTGCCCCAAAATATGGGGAATTTCTGCCTTTTTGTTCCAAAATAAGAAAAATTTCTTCAACTTTGTACCAAAATAAAAGAAATTTCTGCTTTTTGCCCCAAAATAAAAGGAATTTCTGACTTTTTGCCCTGAAATAAATGAAATTTCTGCAATTTTGCCCGAAAATAAGGGAAATTTGTGCCTTTTTGCCCCAAAATGTAGGGAGTTTCTGCCTTTTTGCCCCAAAATATGGGGAATTTCAGCATTTTAACTCAAATTAAGGGGAATTTCAGACTTTTTGCACCAAAATATGGGGAATTTCTGCCTTCTTGCCACAAAATAAGAAAAATTTCTGCAATTCTGTACCAAAATAAGGGAAATTTCTGCCTTTTTGCCACAAAATAAGGGGAATTTCTGTCTTTTTGCCCCAAAATAAAAGGAATATCAACATTTTTACCTCATAATAAGGGGAATCTCTGCCTTTTTGCCCCATAATATGGGGAATTTTTGCATTTTTGCCTCAAAATAAAGAAAATTTCTGCAATTTTGTACCAAAATAAAAGAAATTTCTGCCTTTTTGCCCCAAAATAAGAGAAATTCCTGCCTTCTTTCCCTGAAATAAGTGAAATTTCTGCAATTTTGCCCAATATAAAAAAAATTCTGCAATTTTGCCATAAAATAAGGGAAATTTCTGCAATTTTGCCCCAAAATAAGCAGAAATTTTGACTTTTTGCTCTGAAATAAGGAGAATTTCTGTCTTTTTGCCCCAAAATAATGTGAATTTCTGCATTTTCCCTAAAAATTAAGGGAATTTGTGCAATTTTGCTTCAAAATACGGGGAATTTCTCCCTTATGGCACCAAAATAAAGGGAATTTCTGCAATTTTGCCCCAAAATAAGGGAAATTTCTGCCTTTTTCCCACAAAATAAGAGGAATTTCTGCATTTTTGCCCCAAAATAAAGAAAATTTCTGCAATTTTGTAGCAAAATAAAAGAAATTTCTGCAATTTTGCCCCAAAATAATGGAAATTCCTGCCTTTTTGCCACAAAATAAGGGGAATTTCTGCATTTTTGCCCCAAAATAAAGAAAATTTCTGCAATTTTGTAGCAAAATAAAAGAAATTTCTGCCTTTTTGCCCCAAAATAAGAGAAATTCCTGCCTTCTTTCCCTGAAATAAGTGAAATTTCTGCAATTTTGCCCAAAATAAGAAAAATTTCTGCAATTTTGCCACAAAACAGGGAAATTTCTTCATTTTAGCCCCAAAATAAGAGTAATTTCTGCCTTTTAACCTCAAAATAAGTGAAATTTCTGCTTTTTTATTCAAAAATAAAAAAAAATTTCTGTCTTTTTGCCCCAAAATAAAAGGAATTTTTGAATTTTGCCTTGAAATAAGTAAAATTTCTGTAATTTTGCCCCAAAATAAGGGAAATTTCTGCCTTTTTGCCACAAAATAAGGGGAATTTCTTCATTTTTGCCCCAAAATAAAGAAAATTTCTGCAATTTTGTACCAAAATAAAAGAAATTTCTGCCCTTTTCCCTCATAATAAGAGAAATTCCTGCCTTCTTTACCTAAAATAAGTGAAATTTCTGCAATTTTGCCCAAAATAAGAAAAATTTCTGCAATTTTGCCACAAAATAAGGGAAATTTCTGATTTTTTGCCCTGAAATAAGCGAAATTTCTGCAATTTTTGTCCCAAAACAAGGGGAATTTCTGCCTTTTTGCCCAAAATAAGGGGAATTTCAGCATTTTACCTCCAAATAAGGGGAATTTCTGCCTTTTTGCCATAAAGTAAAGGAAATTTTTGCCTTTTTGCCCTAAAATAAAGGGAATTTCATCCTTTTTACCTCAAAATAAGGGGAATTTCTGCCTTTTACCCCAAAATATGGGGAATTTCTGCCTTTTGTTCTAAAATAAGAAAAATTTCTTCAACTTTGTACCAAAATAAAAGAAATTTCTGCTTTTTGTCTCAAAATAAAAGGAATTTCTGACTTTTTGCCCTGAAATAAATGAAATTTCTGCAATTTGCCCGAAAATAAGCAAAATTTGTGCCTTTTTGCCCCAAAATGAGGGAAATTTCTGCTTTTTTGCCCCAAAATATGTGGAATTTCAGCATTTTACCTCAAAATAAGGGGAATTTCAGCATTTTTGCACCAAAATATGGGGAATTTTAGCCTTTTTGCCACAATATAAGAAAAAATTTCTGCAATTCTGTACCAAAATAAAAGAAATTTCTAAAATTTTGCCCCAAAATAAGGGAAATTTCTGCAATTTTGCCCCAAAATAAGGGAAAGTTCTTCAATTTTGCCCCAAATTAAGGGGAATTTCTGACTTTTTGCCGCAAAATAAGGAGAATTTCTGTATTTTTGCCCCAAAATAAAGGGAATTTCTGCCTTTTTGCCCCAAAATAAGAAATATTTCTGCAATTTTGCCCCAAAATAAAAGAAATTTCTAACTTTTTTCCCAAAAATAAAGGAAATTTCAGCCTTTTTACCTGAAAATAAGTGAAATTTCTGCAATTTTGCCCCAAATAAGGGAAATTTCTGCAATTTTGCCCCAAAATAAGGTAAATTTCTGCAATTTTGCCCCAAATTAAAGGAAATTTCTGGAATTTTGCCCCATAATAAGGGGAATTTCTGATTTTTGCCCCAAAATAAAGGGAATGTCTGCCTTTTGCCCCAAAATTAGGGGAATTTCTGCAATTTTGCTTCAAAATCAGGGGAATTTCTGCCTTTTTGCCTGAAAATAAGGAAAATGCATACCTTTTTTCCATAAAAAAGGAAAATTTCTTCATTTTTGCGCCAAATTAAGAGGAACTTCTGCCTTTTGCCTCTAAATAAGTGGAATTTCTGTCTTTTTTACCCCAAAACAAAGGGAATTTCTGTAATTTTGGCCCAAAATAAGGGGAATTTCTGATTTATTACCCTGAAATAAGTGAAATTTCTGCAATTTTTCCCCAAAATAAAGAAAAATTCTTCCTTTTTGCCCCCAAATAAGAGGAATTTCAGCCTTTTTACCTCAAAATATGGGGAATTTCTGCCTTTTGCCCCAAAATATGGGGAATTTCTGCCTTTTTGTTCCAAAATAAGAAAAATTTCTTCAACTTTGTACCAAAATAAAAGAAATTTCTGCTTTTTGCCCCAAAATAAAAGGAATTTCTGACTTTTTGCCCTGAAATAAATGAAATTTCTGCAATTTTGCCCGAAAATAAGGGAAATTTGTGCCTTTTTGCCCCAAAATGTAGGGAGTTTCTGCCTTTTTGCCCCAAAATATGGGGAATTTCAGCATTTTAACTCAAATTAAGGGGAATTTCAGACTTTTTGCACCAAAATATGGGGAATTTCTGCCTTCTTGCCACAAAATAAGAAAAATTTCTGCAATTCTGTACCAAAATAAGGGAAATTTCTGCCTTTTTGCCACAAAATAAGGGGAATTTCTGTCTTTTTGCCCCAAAATAAAAGGAATATCAACATTTTTACCTCATAATAAGGGGAATCTCTGCCTTTTTGCCCCATAATATGGGGAATTTTTGCATTTTTGCCTCAAAATAAAGAAAATTTCTGCAATTTTGTACCAAAATAAAAGAAATTTCTGCCTTTTTGCCCCAAAATAAGAGAAATTCCTGCCTTCTTTCCCTGAAATAAATGAAATTTCTGCAATTTTGCCCAATATAAAAAAAAATTCTGCAATTTTGCCATAAAATAAGGGAAATTTCTGCAATTTTGCCCCAAAATAAGCGGAAATTCTGACTTTTTGCTGTGAAATAAGGAGAATTTCTGTCTTTTTGCCCAAAAATAATGTGAATTTCTGCATTTTCCCTAAAAATTAAGGGAATTTGTGCAATTTTGCTTCAAAATACGGGGAATTTCTCCCTTATTGCACCAAAATAAAGGGAATTTCTGCAATTTTGCCCCAAAATAAGGGAAATTTCTGCCTTTTTCCCACAAAATAAGAGGAATTTCTGCATTTTTGCCCCAAAATAAAGAAAATTTCTTCAATTTTGTACCAAAATAAAAGAAATTTCTGCCTTTTTGCCCTAAAGTAAGAGAAATTCCTGCCTTCTTTCTCTGAAATAAGTATAATTTCTGCAATTTTGCCCAAAATAAAGAAAATTTCTGCAATTTTGCCACAAAAAATGGAAATTTCTTCATTTTAGCCCCAAAATAAGAGAAATTTCTGCCTTTTTTACCTCAAAATAAGTGAAATTTCTGCCTTTTTACCCAAAAATAAACGAAATTTCTTTCTTTTTGCCTCAAAATAAAAGAAATTTTTGAATTTTTCCTTGAAATAATTGAAATTTCTGCAATTTTTCCCCAAAATAAGGGAAATTTCTGCCTTTTTGCCACAAAATAAGAAGAATTTCTGAATTTTTGCCCCAAAATAAAGAAAATTTCTGCAATTTTGTACCAAAAAAAAGAAATTTCTGCACTTTTGCTCTAAAATAACAGTAATTCCTGCCTTCTCTCCCTGAAATACGTGAAATTTCTGCAATTTTGCCAAAAATAAAAAAAATTTCTGCAATTTTGCCACAAAATAAGGGAAATTTCTGCAATTTTGTTCCAAAATAAGGGGAATTTCTGACCTTATGCCCTGAAATAAGGAGAATTTCTGCCTTTTTGCCCCAGAATAATTTGATTTTCTGCATTTTCACTCAAAATTAGATGAATTTGTGCACTTTTGCTTCAAAACACGGGGAATTTCTGCCTTATTACACAAATATAAAGGGAATTTCTGCATTTTTGCAACATTATAAGGGGAATTTCTGAAATTTTGCTCCAAAATACGGAAAATTTCTGACTTATTGCCTAAAATTAAGTGGAATTTCTGCCTTTTTGCCCTGAAATATTTGAAATTTCTCCAATTTTACCCCAAAATAAGGGGAATTTCTGTTTTTGGCCCCAAAATTAGGAGAATTTCTGCTTTTTGCCCCAAAATAAGGGAAATTTCTGACGTTTTGCACTAAAATAAGTAAAATTTTTGCAATTTTGCCCCAAAATAAGTGGAATTTCTGCCTTTTGCTAAAATAAGAAGAATTTCAGCATTTTACCTCCAAATAAGGGGAATTTCTTCCTTTTTGCCACAAAATATGGGGAATTTCTTCATTATTGGTCCCAAATAAGGAACGTTTCTGCTTTTCTGCCCCAATTAATGGGAATTCTGCCTTTTTGCCACAAAATAAAGGGAATTTCTGCCTTTTTGCCCCAAAATAAGGGGAATTTCAGCCTGTTTACCTCAAAATACAAGGAATTTCTTCCTTTTGCCCCATAATATTGGGAATTCCTGCCTTTTTGTTCCAAAATAAGAAAAATTTCTTCAACTTTGTACCAAAATAAAAGAAATTTCTGCTTTTTGCCCCAAAATAAAAGGAATTTCTGACTTTTTGCCCTGAAATAAATGAAATTTCTGCAATTTTGCCCGAAAATAAGGGAAATTTGTGCCTTTTTGCCCCAAAATGTAGGGAATTTCTGCCTTTTTGCCCCAAAATATAAGGAATTTCAGCATTTTACCTCAAAATAAGGGAAATTTCAGCCTTTTTGCCCCAAAATATGGGGAATTTCAGCATTTTACCGCAAAATAAGGGGAATTTCAGCCTTTTTGCACCAAAATATGGGGAATTTCTGCCTTTTTGCCACAAAATAAAAAAAAATTCTGCAAGTCTTTACCAAAATAAAAGAAATTTCTAAAATTTTGCCCCAAAATAAGGGAAATTTCTCCAATTTTGCCCCAAAATAAGGGAAATTTCTGCCTTTTTGCCAAAAAATAAGGGGAAATTCTTTCTTTTTGCCCCAAAATAAAAGAAATTTCAGCCTTTTTACCTCATAATAAGGGGAATCACTGCCTTTTTGCCCCAAAATATGGGGAATTTCTGCATTTTTGGCTCAAAATAAAGAAAATTTTTGGAATTTTGATCCAAAATAAAAGAAATTTCTGCCTTTTTGCCCCAAAATAAGAGAAATTCCTGCCTTCTTTCTCTGAAATAAGTGAAATTTCTGCAATTTTGCCCAAAATAAGAAAAATTTCTGCAATTTTGCCACAAAATAAGGAAAATTTTTGCAATTTTGCCCCAAAATAAGGGGAATTTCTGAATTTTGCCGTGAAATAAGGAGAATTTCTGTCTTTTTGCCCCAAAATAATGTGAATTTCTGCATTTTCCCTCAAAATTAGGGGAATTTGTGCAATTTTGCTTCAAAATACAGGGAATTTCTGCCTTATTGCACCAAAATAAAGGGAATTTCTGCATTTTTGCACCAATATAAGGGGAATTTCTGAGATTTTGCTGCAAAATACAGAAAATTCTGCCTTATTGCCCGAAATTAAGTGGAATTTCTGCTTTTTGCCCTGAAATATTTGAAATTTCTGCAATTTTACTCCAAAATAAGGCGAATTTCTATTTTTGGCCACAAAATTAGGGGAATTTCTGCTTTTTGCCCCAAAATAAGGCAAATTTCTGACTTTTTGCCCTGAAATAAGTGAAATTTCTGCAATTTTGTCCCTAAATAAAGGGAATTTCTGCCTTTTTGCCCAAAATAAGGGGAATTTCAGCATTTTACCTCCAAATAAGTGGAATTTCTGCCTTTTTGCCACTAAATATGGGGAATTACTGCCTTATTGCCCCCAAATAAGGAAAGTTTCTGATTTTCTGCCACAATTAACAAGAATTTCTGCCTTTTTGCCACAAAGTAAAGGAAATTTTTGCCTTTTTGCCCTAAAATAAGGGGAATTTCATCCTTTTTACCTCAAAATAAGGGGAATTTCTGCCTTTTACCCCAAAATATGGGGAATTTCTGCTTTTTTGTTCCAAAATAAGAAAAATTTCTTCAACTTTGTACCAAAATAAAAGAAATTTCTGCTTTTTGTCCCAAAATAAAAGGAATTTTTGAATTTTTGCCCTGAAATAAATGAAATTTCTTCAATTTTGCCCAAAATAAGGAAAATTTGTGCCTTTTTGCGCCACAATATGGGTAATTTCAGCATTTTACCTCAAAATAAGAAGAATTTCAGCCTTTTTGCACCAAAATATGGGAAATTTTAGCCTTTTTGCCACAATATAAAAAAAATTTCTGCAATTTTGTACCAAAATAAAAGAAATTTCTAAAATTATGCCCCAAAATAAGAAAAATTTCTGCAATTTTGCCTCAAAATAAGGGGAATTTCTGACTTTTTACCGTGAAATAAGGAGATTTCTGTATTTTTGCCCCAAAATAAAGGGAATTTCTGCCTTTTTGCCCCAAAATTAGGGGAGTTTCTTCAATTTTGCTTCAAAATACAAGGAATTTCTGCCTTTTTTCCCGAAAATAAGGGGAACTTCTGCTTTTGCCCCAAATAAAGGGAATTTCTGCATTTTTGCCCCGATATTAGCGGAATTTCTGCAATTTTGCTGCAAAATACGGGGAATTTGTGCATTTTTGCCCGAAATTAAAATGATTTTCTGCCTTTTTGCCTCCAAATAAGAAAAATTTTTGAAATTTTACCCCAAAATAAGGGGAATTTCTGCCTTTTTGCCCCAAAATAAGAAATATTTCTGCAATTTTGCCCCAAAATAAGGGGAATTTCTCACTTTTTGCCCAAAATAAAGGAAATTTCAGCCTTTTTACCTGAAAATAAGTGAAATTTCTGCAATTTTGCCCCAAATAAGGGAAATTTCTGCAATTTTGCCCCAAAATGAGGTAAATTTCTGCAATTTTGACCCAAATTAATGGAAATTTCTGGAATTTCGCCTCAAAATAAGGGAAATTTCTGATTTTTGCCCAAAAATAAAGGAAATGTCTGACTTTTGCCCCAAAATTAGGGGAATTTCTGCAATTTTGCTTCAAAATAAGAGGAATTTCTGCCTTTTTGCCCGAAAATAAGGGGAATGCATACCTTTTTGCCATAAAAAAGGGAAATTTCTTCATTTTTGCACCAAATTAAGTGGAACTTCTGCCTTTTGCGTCTAAATAAGTGGAATTTCTGTCTTTTTTACCCAAAAACAAAGGGAATTTCTGTCTATTTTGCCCCAAAATAAGGGGAATTTCTGACTTATTACCCTGAAATAAGTGAAATTTCGGCAATTTTGCCCCAAAATAAGGAAAAATTCTTCTTTTTTGCCCCCAAATAAGAGGAATTTCACCTTTTTACCTCAAAATAAGAAGAATGTCTGAGTTTTGCCACAAAATAAGGAGAATTTCTGTCTTTTTGCCCCAACATATAGGGAATTTCAGCCGTTTTGCCTCACAATTAGGGAAATTTCTGCAATTTTGCTTCAAAATACGGGGAATTTCTGCTTTTGTGCCTAAAAATAAGGGGAATGTATAACTTTTGCCACAAAAAAGAGAAATTTCTTCATTTTAGCTCCAAAATAAGAGTAATTTCTGCCTTTTTACCTCAAAATAAGTGAAATTTCTGCCTTTTTACCCAAAATAAATGGAATTTCTGTCTTTTTGCCCCAAAATAAAAGAAATTTTTGAATTTTGCCTTGAAATAAGTGAAATTTCTGCAATTTTGCTCCAAAATAAGGGTAAATTCGGCCTTTTTGCCACAAAATAAGGGGAATTTCTGCATTTTTGCCCCAAAATAAAGAAAATTTCTGCAATTTTGTACCAAAATAAAAGAAATTTCTGCCTTTTTGCCCCAAAATAAGAGAAATTCCTGCCTTCTTTCCCTGAAGTAAGTGAAATTTCTGCAATTTTGCCCAAAATAAGAAAAATTTCTGCAATTTTGCCACAAAATAATGGAAATTTCTGCAATTTTGCCCCAAAATAAGGGGAATTTCTGACTTTTTGCCGTGAAATAAGGAGAATTTCTTTCTTTTTACCCCCAAATAATGTGAATTTCTGCATTTTCTCTCAAAATTAGGGGAATTTGTGCAATTTTGCTTCAAAATATGGGGAATTTCTGCCTTATTGCACCAAAATAAAGGGAGTTTCTGCAATTTTGCCCTAAAATGAGGTAAATTTCTGCAATTTTGCCCCAAATTAAAGGAAATTTCTGGAATTTCGCCTCAAAATAAGGGGAATTTCTGATTTTTGCCCCAAAATAAAGGGAATGTCTGCCTTTTGCCACAAAATTAGGGAAATTTCTGCAATTTTGCTTAAAAATAAAAGGAATTTCTGCCTTTTTGCCCGAAAATAAGGGGAATGCATACCTTTTTGCTATAAAAAAGGGAAATTTCTTCATTTTTGCACCAAATTAAAAGGAACTTCTGCCTTTTGCATCTAAATAAGTGGAATTTCTGTCTTTTTTACCCAAAAACAAAGGGAATTTCTGTCTTTTTTGCCCCAAAATAAAAGGAATTTCTGACTTATTACACTGAAATAAGTGAAGTTTCTGCAATTTTGCCCAAAAATATGGAAAAATTCCTCCTTTTTGCCCCCAAATAAAAGGAATTTCAGCCTTTTACCTCAAAATAAGGGGAATTTTTGAGTTTTTCCACAAAATAATGAGAATTTCTGTCTTTTTACCCCAACATATTGGGAATTTCAGCCGTTTTGCCTCACAATTAGGGGAATTTCTGCAATTTTGCTTCAAAATACGAGGAATTTCTGCTTTTTTGCCTGAAAATAAGGGGAATGTATACCTTTTGCCACAAAAAAGGTAAATTCCTTCATTTTAGCCCCAAAATAAGAGTAATTTCTGCCTTTTTACCTCAAAATAGTGAAATTTCTGCCTTTTTACCCAAAAATAAAGGGAATTTCTGTCTTTTCCCCAAAATAAAAAGAATTTTTGAATTTTGCCTTGAAATAAGTGAAATTTCTGCAATTTTGCCCCAAAATAAGGGAAATTTCTGCATTTTTGCCACAAAATCAGGGGAATTTCTGCATTTTTGCCCCAAAATAAAGAAAATTTATGCAATTTTGTACCAAAATAAAAAAAAAATTTCTGCCTTTTTGCCCCAAAATAAAATAAATTCCTGCCTTCTTTCCCTGAAATAAGTGAAATTTCTGCAATTTTGCCCAAAATAAAAAAAAATTTTTGCAATTTTGCCACAAAAAAAGAAATTTCTTCATTTTAGCCCCAAAATAAGAGTAATTTCTGCCTTTTTACCTCAAAATAAGTGAAATTTCTGCCTTTTTACCCAAAAATAAACGGAATTTCTGTCTTTTTGCCCCAAAATGAAAGGAATTTTTGAATTTTGCCTTGAAATAAGTGAAATTTCTGCAATTTTGTCCCAAAATAAAGGAAGTTTCTGCCTTTTTGCCACAAAATCAGGGGAATTTCTGCATTTTTGCCCCAAAATAAAGATAATTTTTGCAATTTTGTACCAAAATAAAAGAAATTTCTGCCCTTTTGCCCCAAAATAAGAGAAATTCCTACCTTCTTATCCTGAAATAAGTGAAATTTCTGCAATTTTGCCCACAATAAGAAAAATTTCTGCAATTTTGCAACAAAATAAGGGATATTTCTGCAATTTTGCCCCAAAATAAGGGGAATTTCTGACGTTTTGCCCTGAAATAAGGAGAATTTCTGTCTTTTTGCCCCAAAATAATTTGAATTTCTGCATTTTACCTCAAAATTAGATGAATTTGTGCAATTTTGCTTCAAAACACGGGGAATTTCTGCCTTATTACACCAAAATAAAAGGAATTTCTAAATTTTTGCACCAATATAAGGGGAATTTCTGAGATATTGCTCCAAAATACGGAAAATTTCTGCCTTATTGCCTAAAATTAAGTGGAATTTCTGCCTTTTTGCACTGAAATATTTGAAATTTCTGCAATTTTACCCCAAAATAAGGGGAATTTCTATTTTTGGCCTTAAAATTAGGGGAATTTCTGCTTTTTGCCCCAAAATAAGGGAAATTTCTGACTTTTTGCCCTAAAATAAGTGAAATTTCTGCAATTTTGCCCCAAAATAAGGGGAATTTCTTTCTTTTGCTTAAAATAATGGGAATTTCAGCATTTTTCCTCCAAATAATGGGAATTTCTGCCTTTTTGCCACAAAATAAGGGGAATTTCTGTCTTTTTGCCCCAAAATAAAAGGAATTTCAGCCTTTTTACCTCATAATAAAGGGAATCTCTGCCTTTTTGCCCCAAAATATGGGGAATTTCTGCATTTTTGCCTCAAAATAAAGAAAATTTCTGCAATTTTGTACCAAAATAAAAGAAATTTCTGCCTTTTTGCCCCAAAATAAGAGAAATTCCTGCCTTCTTTCCCTGAAATAAGTGAAATTTCTGCAATTTTGCCACAAAAAAGGGAAATTTCTGCAATTTTTCCCCAAAATAAGGGGAATTTCTGACTTTTTGCCGTGAAATAAGGAGAATTTCTTTCTTTTTGCCCCAAAATAATGTGAATTTCTGCATTTTCCCTTATAATTAGGGGAATTTGTGCAATTTTGCTTCAAAATATGGAGGGAGAATTTCTGCCTTATTGCACCAAAATAAAGGGAATTTCTGCAATTTTGCCCCAAAATAAGGGAAATTTCTGCCTTTTTGCCACAAAATAAGGGGAATTTCTGCATTTTTGCCCCAAAATAATGAAAATTTCTGCAATTTTGTAACAAAATAAAAGAAATTTCTGCCTTTTTGCCTTAAAATAAGAGAAATTCCTGCCTTCTTTCCCTGAAATAAGTGAAATTTCTGCACTTTTGCCCAAAATAAGAAAAATTTCTGCAATTTTGCCACAAGAAAAGGAAATTTCTTCATTTTAGCCCCAAAATAAGAATAATTTCTGCCTTTTTACCTCAAAATAAGTGAAATTTCTGCCTTTTTACCCCAAAATAAACGGAATTTCTGTCTTTTTGCCCCCAAAAATAAAAGGAATTTTTGAATTTTGTTTTGAAATAAGTGAAATTTCTGCAATTTTGCCCCAAAATAATGGAAATTTCTGCCTTTTTTCCACAAAATAAGGGGAATTTCTGCATTTTTGCCCCAAAATAAAGAAAATTTCTGCAATTTTGTACCAAAAAAAGAAATTTCTGCCTTTTTGCCCCAAAATAAGAGAAATTCCTGCCTTCTTTCTCTGAAATAAGTGAAATTTCTGCAATTTTGCCCAAAATAAGAAAAATTTCTGCAATTTTGCCACAAAATAAGGGAAATTTCTGCAATTTTGCCCCAAAATAAGGGGAATTTCTGATGTTATGCCCTGAAATAAGGAGAACTTTTGTCTTTTTTCCCCAAAATAATTTGAATTTCTGCATTTTCCCTCAAAATTATATGAATTTGTGCAATTTTGCTTCAAAACATGGGGAATTTCTGCCTTATTACACCAAAATAAAAAGAATTTCTGCTTTTTTGCACCATTATAAGGGGAATTTCTGAGATTTTCCTCCAAAATACGGAAAATTTGTGCCTTATTGCCTAAAATTAAGTGGAATTTCTGCCTTTTTGCACTGAAATATTTGAAATTTCTGCTATTTTACCCCAAAATAAGGGGAATTTCTGTTTTTGGCCCAAAAATTAGGGTAATTTCTGCTTTTTGCCCCAAAATAAGGCAAATTTCTGACTTTTTGCCCTAAAATAAGTGAAATTTCTGGAATTTTGCCCCAAAATAAGGGGCATTTCTGCCTTTTGCCCAAAATAAGAGGAATTTCAGCATTTTACCTCCAAATTAGGAGAATTTCTGCCTTTTTGCCACAAAATATAGGGAATTTCTGCATTTTTGCCCCCAAATAAGGAAAGTTTCTGCTTTTCTGCCCCAATTAATGGGAATTTCTGCCTTTTTGCCAGAAAATAAAGGGAATTTCTGCCTTTTTGCCCCAAAATAAGGGGAATTTCAGCCTTTTTACCTCAAAATAAGGGGAATTTCTGCCTTTTGACCCAAAATATGGGGAATTTCTGCCTTTTTGTTCCAAAATAAGAAAAATTTCTTCAACTTTGTACCAAAATAAAAGAAATTTCTGCTTTTTGCCCCAAAATAAAAAGAATTTCTAACTTTTTGCCCTGAAATAAATGAAATTTCTGCAATTTTGCCTGAAAATAAGGGAAATTTGTGCCTTTTTGCCCCAAAATGTAGGGAATTTCAGCCTTTTTGCCCCAAAATATGGGGAATTTCAGCATTTTACCTCAAAATAAGGGGAATTTCAGCCTTTTTGCACCAAAATATGGGGAATTTCTGCCTTTTTGCCACAATATAAGAAAAATTTCTGCAATTCTGTACCAAAATAAAAGAAATTTCTAAAATTTTGCCCTAAAATAAGGAAAATTTCTGCAATTTTGCCCCAAAATACGGGAAATTTCTTCCTTTTTGCCACAAAATAAGGGGAATTTCTGTCTTTTTGCCCCAAAATAAAAGGGATTTCAGCCTTTTTACGTCATAATAAGGGGAATCTCTGCCGTTTTGCCCCAAAATATGGGGAATTTCTGCATTTTGGCCTCAAAATAAAGAAAATTTCTGTAATTTTTGTACCAAAATAAAAGAAATTTCTGCCTTTTTGCCCCAAAATAAGAGAAATTCCTGCCTTCTTTCCCTGAAATAAGTGAAATTTCTGCAATTTTCCCAAAATAAGAAAAATTTCTGCAATTTTGCCACAAAAAAGGGAAATTTCTTCATTTTAGCCCCAAAATAAGAGTAATTTCTGCCTTTTTACCTCAAAATAAGTGAAATTTCTGCCTTTTTACCCAAAAATAAACGGAATTTCTGTCTTTTTGCCCCAAAATAAAAGGAATTTTTGAATTTTGCCTTGAAATAAGTGAAATTTCTGCAATTTTGCCCCAAAATAAGGTAAATTTCTGCCTTTTTGCCACAAAATAAAGGGAATTTCTGCAATTTTGCCCCAAAATAAGGGGAATTTCTGAAGTTATGCCCTGAAATATGGAGAATTTCTGTCTTTTTGCCCCAAAATAATTTGAATTTCTGCATTTTCCCTCAAAATTAGATGAATTTGTGCAATGTTGCTTCAAAACACGGGGAATTTCTGCCTTATTACACCAAAATAAAGGGAATTTCTGCATTTTTGCACCATTATAAGGGGAATTTCTGAGATTTTGCTCCAAAATACAAAAAATTTGTTCCTTATTGCCTAAAATTAAGTGGAATTTCTTCCTTTTTGCACTGAATTATTTTAAATTTCTGCAATTTTACCCCAAAATAAGGGGAATTTCTGTTTTTTGCCCCAAAATAAGGCAAATTTCTGACTTTTTGCCCTAAAATAAGTGAAATTTCTGCCATTTTGCACCAAAATAAGGGGAATTTCTGCCTTTTGCCCAAAATAAGGGGAATTTCAGCATTTTACCTCGAAATAAATGGAATTTCTGCCTTTTTGCCACAAAATATGGGGAATTAGTGCCTTATTGCCTTCAAATTAGGAAAATTTCTGCTATTCTGCCCCAATAAACAAGAATTTCTGCCTTTTTGCCACAAAGTAAAGGAAAATTTTGCCTTTTTGCCCTAAAATAAGGGGAATTTCATCCTTTTTACCTCAAAATAAGGGGATTTTCTGCCTTTTGCCCCAAAATAAGGGAAATTTCTGCCTTTTTGTTTCAAAATAAAAAAAAATTTCTCCAACTTTGTACCAAAATAAAAAAAATTTCTGGTTTTTGCCCCAAAATAAAAAGAATTTCTGACTTTTTGCCATGAAATAAATGAAATTTCTGCAATTTTGCCCGAAAATAATGGTAATTTGTGCCTTTTTGCCCCAAAATGTAGGGAATTTCTGCCTTTTTGCCCCAAAATATGGGGAGTTTCATTATTTTACCCCAAAATAAGGGGAATTTCAGACTTTTTGCACCAAAATATGGGGAATTTCTGCCTTTTTTCCACAAAATAAGAAAATTTTTTGCAATTCTGTACCAAAATAAAATAAATTTCTATAATTTTGCCCGAAAATAAGGGAAATTTCTGCCTTTTTGCCACAAAATAAGGAGAATTTCTGTTTTTTTGCCTCAAAATAAAAGGAATTTCAGCCTTTTTACCTCATAATAAAGGGAATACTGCCTTTTTGCCCCAAAATATGGGGAATTTCTGCATTTTTGCCTCAAAATAAAGAAAATTTTTGTAATTTTGTACCAAAATAAAAGAAATTTCTGCCTTTTTGCCCTAAAATAAGAGAAATTCCTGCCTTCTTTCCCTGAAATAAGTGAAATTTCTGCAATTTTGCACAAAATAAGAAAAATTTCTGAAATTTTGCCACAAAATAAAGGAAATTTCTGCAATTTTGCCCCAAAATAAGGGGAATTTCTGAATTTTTGCTGTGTAATAAGGAGAATTTCTGTCTTTTGCCCCAAAATAATGTGAATTTCTGCATTTTCCCTCAAAATTAGGGAAATTTGTGCAATTTTGCTTCAAAAAATGGGGAATTTCTGCCTTATTGCAACAAAATAAAAGGAATTTCTGCAATTTTGCCCCAAAATAAGGGAAATTTCTGCCTTTTTGGCACAAAATAAGGGGAATTTCTGCATTTTTGCCCCAAAATAAAGAAAATTTCTGCAATTTTGTACCAAAATAAAAGAAATTTCTGCCTTTTTGCCCCATAATAAGAGAAATTCCTGCCTTCTTTCCCTGAAATAAGTGAAATTTTTGCAATTTTGCCCAAAATAAGAAAAATTTCTGCAATTTTGCCACAAAAAAGGGAAATTTCTTCATTTTAGCCCCAAAATAAGAGTAATTTCTGCCTTTTTACCTCAAAATAAGTGAAATTTCTGCATTTTACCCAAAAAAAACGGAATTTCTTTCTTTTTGCCCCAAAATAAAAGGAATTTTTGAATTTTGCCTTGAAATAAGTGAAATTTCTGCAATTTTGCCCAAAATAAGAAAAATTTCTGCAATTTTGCCACAAAATAAGGGAAATTTCTGCAATTTTGCCCCAAAATAAGGGGAATTTCTGACGTTATGCCCTGAAATAAGGAGAATTTCTGTCTTTTTGCCCCAAAATAATTTGAATTTCTTTATTTTCCTTAAAATTAGAAGAATTTGTGCAAATTTGCTTCAAAACACGGGGAATTTCTGCCTTATTACACCAAAATAAAGGAAATTTCTGCATTTTTGCACCATTATAAGGGGAGTTTCTTAGATTTTGCTCCAAAATACGGAAAATTTGTGCCTTATTGTCTAAAATTAAATGGAATTTCTGCCTTTTTGCACTGAAATATTTGAAATTTCTGCAATTTTACCCCAAAATAAAAGGAATTTCTTTTTTTGGTGCCAAAATTAGGGAAATTTCTGCCTTTTTGCCACAAAAGAAGAAAAATTTCTGCAATTCTGTACCAAAATAAAAGAAATTTCTAAAATTTTGCCCCAAAATAGGGGAAATTTCTGCAATTTTGCCCCAAAATAAGGGAAATTTCTGCCTTTTTGCCACAAAATAAGGAGGATTTCTGTCTTTTTGCCCCAAAATAAAAGGAATTTCAGCCTTTTTACCTCATAATAAGGGGAATCTCTGCCTTTTTGCCCCAAAATATGGGGAATTTCTGCATTTTTGCCTCAAAATAAAGAAAAATTTTTGCAATTTTGTACCAAAATAAAAGAAATTTCTGCCTTTTTGCCCCAAAATAAGAGAAATTCCTGCCTTCTTTTTCTGAAATAAGTGAAATTTCTGCAATTTTGCCCAAAATAAGAAAAATTTCTGCAATTTTGCCACAATATAAGGGAAATTTATGCAATTTTGCCCCAAAGTAAGGGGAATTTCTGACTTTTTGACGTGAAATATGGAGAAATTCTGTCTTTTTGCCCCAAAATAATGTGAATTTCTGCATTTTCCCTCAAAATTAGGGGAATTAGTGCAATTTTGCTTCAAAATACAGAGAATTTCTGCCTTATTGCACCAAAATAAAGGGAATTTCTGCATTTTTGCACCAATATAAGGGGAATTTCTGAGATTTTGCTCCGAAATACAGAAAATTTCTGCCTTATTGCCCGATATTAAGTGGAATTTCTGCCTTATTGCCCTGAAATATTTGAAATTTCTGCAATTTTACACATAAAAAAGGTGAATTTCTATTTTTGTCCCTAAAATTAGGGGAATTTCTGTTTTTTCCCCCAAAATAAGGCAAATTTCTGACTTTTTGCCATGAAATAAGTGAAATTTCTGCAATTTTGTCCAAAAATAAGGGGAATTTCTGCCTTTTTGCCCAAAATAAGGGGAATTTCAGCATTTTACCTCCAAATGAGGGGAATTTCTGCCTTTTTGCCACAAAATATGGGGAATTACTGCCTTTTTGCCTTCAAATAAGGAAAATTTCTGCGTTTCTGCCCCAATTAACAAGAAATTCTCCTTTTTTTGCCACAAAGTAAAGGAAATTTTTGCCTTTTTGCCCTAAAATAAGGGGAATTTCATCCTTTTTACCTCAACATAAGGGGAATTTTTGCCTTTTACTCCATAATATGATGAATTTCTGCCTTTTTGTTCCAAAATAAGAAAAATTTCTTTCACTTTGTAACAAAATAAAAGAAATTTCTGTTTTTTGTTCCAAAATAAAAGGAATTTCTGACTTTTTGCCTTGAAATAAATGAAATTTCTTCAATTTTGCCCGAAAATAAAAAAAATTTGTGCCTTTTTGCTCCAAAATGAGGGAAATTTTGGCCTTTTTGCCCCAAAATAAGGGGAATTTCAGCATTTTACCTCAAAATAAGGGGAATTTCAGCATTTTTGCACCAAAATATGAGGAATTTTAGCCTTTTTGCCACAATATAAAAAAAATTTCTGCAATTCTGTACCAAAATAAAAGAAATTTCTAAAATTTTGCCCCAAAATAAGGGAAATTTCTGCAATTTTGCCCCAAGATATAGGAAAGTTCTTCAATTTTGCCCCAAAATAAGGGGAATTTCTGAATTTTTGCCGCGAAATAAGGAGAATTTCTGTATTTTTGCCCCAAAATAAAGGAAATTTCTGCGTTTTTGCCCCAAAATTAAGGGAGTTTCTGCAATTTTGCTTCAAAATACAAGGAATTTCTGCCTTTTTTCCCGAAAATAAGGGGAACTTCTGCTTTTGCCCCAAATAAAGGGAATTTCTGCATTTTTGCCCCGATATTAGGGGAATTTCTGCAATTTTGCTCCAAAATACGGGGAATTTCTGCCTTTATGCCCGAAATTAAAAGGATTTTCTGCCTTTTTGCCCCCAAATAAGGGAAATTTCTGCAATTTTATCCCAAAATAAGGAGAATTTCTGCCTTTTTGCCCCAAATATAAGGAATTTCTGCCTTTTTGCCCCAAAATAAGAAATATTTCTGCAATTTTGCCGCAAAATAAGGGGAATTTCTCACTTTTTGCCCAAAAATAAAGGAAATATCAGTCTTTTTACCTGAAAGTAAGTGAAATTTCTCCAATTTTGCCCCAAATTAAAGGAAAGTTCTGGAATTTTTCCCCAAAATAAGGGGAATTGCTGATTTTTGCCCCAAAATAAAGGGAATGTCTGCCTTTTACCCCAAAATTAGGGGAATTTCTGCAATTTTGCTTCAAAATAAGGGGAATTTCTGCCTTTTTGCCTGAAAATAAGGGGAATGCATACCTTTTTGCTATAAAAAAGGGAAATTTCTTCATTTTTGCCCCAAATTAAGAGGAACTTCTGCTTTTGCCTCTAAATAAGTGGAATTTCTGTCTTTTTTACCCCAAAACAAAAAAAAATTCTGTCTTTTTTGCCTCAAAATAAGGAAAATTTCTGACTTATTACCCTGACATAAGTGAAATTTCTGCAACTTTGCCCCAAAATAAGGAAAAATTCTTCCTTTTTGCCCCCAAATAAGAGGAATTTCAGCCTTTTTACCTCAAAATAAGGGGAATTTCTGCATTTTTGCCACAATATATTAGGAATTTCTGCTTTTTTGCCCTAAAATAAAAGAAATTTCTGGAATTTTGCCCCAAAATAAGTGGAATTTCTGAGTTTTGCCACAAAAGAAGGAGAATTTCTGTCTTTTTGCCCCAACATATAGGGAATTTCTGCCGTTTTGCCTCACAATTAGGGGAATTTCTGCAATTATGCTACAAAATACGGGGAATTTCTGCTTTTTTGCCTGAAAATAAGGGGAATGTATACCTTTTGCCACAAAAAAAAAATTTCTTCATTTTAGCCCCAAAATAAGAGTAATTTCTGCCTTTTTACCTCAAATTAAGTGAAATTTCTGCCTTTTAACCCAAAAATAAACTGAATTTCTGTCTTTTTGCCCCAAAATAAGAGGACTTTTTGAATTTTTCCTTGAAATAAGTGAAATTTCTGCAATTTTGCCCCAAAATAAAAGAAATTTCTGCATTTTTGCCACAAAATAAGGGGAATTTCTGCATTTTTGTCCCAAAATATAGAAAATTTCTGCTTTTTTGTACCAAAATATAAGAAATTTCTGCCTTTTTGTCCCAAAAAAAGAGAAATTCCTGCCTTCTTTCCCTGAAATAAGTGAAATTTCTGCAATTTTGCCCAAAATAAGAAAAATTTCTGCAATTTTGCCACAAAATAAGGGAAATTTCTGCAATTTTGCCCCAAAATAAGGGGAATTTCTGACTTTTTGCCGTGAAATAAGGAGAATTTCTGTCTTTTTGCCCCAAAATAATGTGAATTTCTGCATTTACTCAAAATTAGGGGAATTTTTGCAATTTTCTTTCAAAATATGGGGAATTTCTGCCTTATTGCAACAAAATAAAGAAAATTTTGCAATTTTGCCCCAAAATAAGGGAAATTTCTGCCTTTTTGCCACAAAATAAGGGGAATTTCTGCATTTTTGCGCCAAAATAAAGAAAATTTCTGCAATTTTGTACCAAAATAAAAGAAATTTCTGCCTTTTTGCCCCAAAATAAGAGAAATTCCTGCCTTCTTTCCCTGAAATAAGTGAAATTTCTGCAATTTTGCCCAAAATAAGAAAAATTTCTGCAATTTTGCCACAAAAAAGGGAAATTTCTTCATTTTAGCCCAAAAATAAGAGTAATTTCTGCCTTTTTACCTCAAAATAAGTGAAATTTCTGCCTTTTTACCCAAAAATAAACGGAATTTCTGTCTTTTTGCCCCAAAATAAAAGGAATTTTTGAATTTTGCCTTGAAATAAGTGAAATTTCTGCAATTTTGCCCCAAAATAAGGGAAATTTCTGTTTTTTTGCCACAAAATAAGAGGAATTTCTTCATTTTTGCCCCAAAATAAAGAAAATTTCTGCAATTGTGTACCAAAATAAAAGAAATTTCTGCCCTTTTGCCCCAAAATAAGAGAAATTCCTGACTTCTTTCCCTGAAATAAGTGAAATTTCTGCAATTTTGCCCAAAATAAGAAAAATTTCTGCAATTTTGCCACAAAATAAGGAAAATTTCTGCAATTTTGCCCCAAAATAAGGGGAATTTCTGAAGTTATGCCCTGAAATAAGGAGAATTTCTGTCTTTTTGCCCCAAAATAATTTGAATTTCTGTATTTTCCCTCAAAATTAGATGAATTTGCAATTTTGCTTCAAAACACGGGGAATTTCTGCCTTTTTACACCAAAATAAAGGGAATTTCTGCATTTTTGCATCTTTATAAGAGGAATTTCTGAGATTTTGCTCCAAAATATGGAAAATTTGTGCCTTATTGTCTAAAATTAAGTGGAATTTCTGCCTTTTTGCACTGAAATATTTGAAATTTCTGCAATTTTACCCAAAATAAGGGGAATTTCTGTTTTTGGGCCCAAAATTAGGGGAATTTCTGCTTTTTGCCTCAAAATAAGGGAGATTTCTGACTTTTTGCCCTAAAATAAGTGAAATTTCTGCAATTTTGCCCCAAAATAAGGGGAATTTCTGCCTATTGCCTCAAATAAGGGGAATTTCAGCATTTTACCTCCAAATAAGGGGAATTTCTGCCTTTTTGCCACAAAATATGGGGAATCTCTGCATTATTGCCCCAAATAAGAAAAGTTTCTGCTTTTCTGCCCCAACTAATGGGAATTTCTGCCTTTTTGCCAGAAAATAAAAGGAATTTCTGCCTTTTTGCCCCAAAACAAGGGGAATTTCAGCCTTTTTACCTCAAAATAAGGGGAATTTCTGTCTTTTGCCCCAAAATATGGGGAATTTCTGCCTTTTTGTTCCAAAATAAGAAAAATTTCTTCAACTTTGTACCAAAATAAAAGAAATTTCTGCTTTTTGACCCAAAATAAAAGGAATTTCTGACTCTTTGCCCTGAAATAAATGAAATTTTTGCAATTTTGCCCGAAAATAAGGGAAATCTGTGCCTTTTTGCCCCAAAATGTAGGGAATTTCTGCCTTTTTGCCCCAAAATATGGGGAATTTCAGCATTTTACCTCAAAATAAGGGGAATTTCAGCCTTTTTGCACCAAAATATGGGGAATTTCTGCCTTTTTGCCACAAACAAAGAAAAATTTCTGCAATTCTGTACCAAAATAAAAGAAATTTCTAAAATTTTGCCCCAAAATAAGGGAAATTTCTGCAATTTTGCCGAAAATAAGGGAAATTTCTGCCTTTTTGCCACAAAATAAGGGAATTTCTGTCTTTTTGCCCCAAAATAAAAGGAATTTCAGCCTTTTTACCTCATAATAAAGGGAATATCTGCCTTTTTGCCCCAAAATATGGGGAATTTCTGCATTTTTGCCTCAAAATAAAGAAAATTTTTGCAATTTTGTACCAAAATAAAAGAAATTTCTGCCTTTTTGCCCCAAATAAGAGAAATTCCTGCCTTCTTTCCCTGAAATAAGTGAAATTTCTGCAATTTTGCCCAAAATAAGAAAAATTTCTGCAATTTTGCCACAAAATAAGGGAAATTTATGCAATTTTGCCCCAAAATAAAGGGAATTTCTGACTTTTTGCTGTGTAATAAGGAGAATTTCTGTCTTTTTGCCCCAAAATAATGTGAATTTCTGCATTTTCCCTCAAAATTAGGGGAATTAGTGCAATTTTGCTTCAAAATACGGGGAATTTCTGCCTTATTGCACCAAAATAAAGGGAATTTCTGAATTTTTGCACCAATATAAGGGGAATTTCTGAGATTTTGCTCCAAAATACAGAAAATTTCTGCCTTATTGCCCGAAATTAAGTGGAATTTCTGCCTTTTTGCCCTGAAATATTTGAAATTTCTGCAATTTTACCCCAAAATAAGGGGAATTTCAATTTTTGGCCCTAAAATTAGGGGAATTTTTGCTTTATGCCCCAAAATAAGGCAAATTTCTTACTTTTTGCCCTGAAATATGTGAAATTTCTGCAATTTTGTCCAAAAATAAGGGGAATTTCTGCCTTTTTGCCCAAAATAAGGGGAATTTCAGCATTTTACCTCCAAATGAGGGGAATTTCTGCCTTTTTGCCACAAAATATGGGGAATTACTGCCTTATTGCCTTCAAATAAGGAAAATTTCTGCTTTTCTGCCCCAATTAACAAGAATTTCTGCCTTTTTGCCACAAAGTAAAGGAAATTTTTGCCTTTTTGCCCTAAAATAAGAGGAATTTCATCCTTTTTACCTCAAAATAAGGGGAATTTCTGCCTTTTACCCCAAAATATGATGAATTTCTGCCTTTTTGTTCCAAAATAAGAAAAATTTCTTCAACTTTGTACCAAAATAAAAGAAATTTCTGTTTTTTGTCCCAAAATAAATGGAATTTCTGACTTTTTGCCCTGAAATAAATGAAATTTCTGCAATTTTGCCCGAATATAAGGAAAATTTGTGCCTTTTTGCCCCAAAATGAGGGAAATTTCGGCCTTTTTGCCCCAAAATAAGGGGAATTTCAGCATTTTACCTCAAAATAAGGGGAATTTCAGCATTTTTGCACCAAAATATGGGGAATTTTAGCCTTTTTGCCACAATATAAGAAAAATTTCTGCAATTATGTACCAAAATAAAAGAAATTTCTAAAATTTTGCCCCAAAATAAGGGAAATTTCTGCAATTTTGCCCCAAAATAAGGGAAAGTTCTTCAATTTTGCCCCAAAATAAGGGGAATTTCTGACTTTTTGCCGCGAAATAAGGAGAATTTCTGTATTTTTGCCCCAAAATAAAGGGAATTTCTGCCTTTTTGCCCCAAAATTAGGGGAGTTTCTGCAATTTTGCTTCAAAATACAAGGAATTTCTGCCTTTTTTCCCGAAAATAAGGGGAACTTCTGCTTTTGCCCCAAATAAAGGGAATTTCTGCATTTTTGCCCCGATATTAGGGGAAATTCTGCAATTTTGCTCCAAAATACGGGGAATTTCTGCCTTTTTGCCCGAAATTAAAAGGATTTTCTGCCTTTTTGCTTCCAAATAAGGGAAATTTCTGCAAATTTATCCCAAAATAAGGGGAATTTCTTCCTTTTTGCCCCAAAATATAAGGAGTTTCTGCCTTTTTGCCCCAAAATAAGAAATATTTCTGCAATTTTGCCCCAAAATAAGGGGAATTTCTCACTTTTTGCCCAAAAATAAAGGAAATTTCAGTCTTTTTACCTGAAAATAAGTGAAATTTCTGCAATTTTGCCCCAAATATCAGAAATTTCTGCAATTTTGCACCAAAATAAGATAAATTTCTGCAATTTTGCCCCAAATTAAAGGAAATTTCTGGAATTTTTTCCCAAAATAAGGGGAATTTCTGATTTTTGCCCCAAAATCAAGGGAATGTCTGACTTTTACCCCAAAATTAGGGGAATTTCTGCAATTTTGTTTCAAAATAAGGGGAATTTCTGCCTTTTAGCCCGAAAATAAGGGGAATGCATATTTTTTTGCCATAAAAAAGGAAAATTTCTTCATTTTTGCGCAAAATTAAGAGGAACTTCTGCCTTTTGCCTCTAAATAAGTGGAATTTCTGTCTTTTTTACCCCAAAACAAAAGAAATTTCTGTTTTTTTTGCCCCAAAATAAGGAAAATTTCTGACTTATTACCCTGAAATAAGTGAAATTTCTGCAACTTTGCCCCAAAATAAAGAAAAATTCTTCCTTTTTGCCCCCAAATAAGAGGAATTTCAGCCTTTTTACCTCAAAATAAGGGGAATTTTTGCATTTTTGCCACAATATATTAGGAATTTCTGCTTTTTTGCCCTAAAATAAGGGAAATTTCTGGAATTTTGCCCCAAAATAAGTGGAATTTCTGAGTTTTGCCACAAAATAAGGAGAATTTCTGTCTTTTTGCCCCAACATATAGGGAATTTCTGCCGTTTTGCCTCACAATTAGGGGAATTTCTGTAATTTTGCTTCAAAATACGGGGAATTTCTTCTTTTTTGCCTGAAAATAAGGGGAATGTATACCTTTTGCCACAAAAAAGGGAAATTTCTTCATTTTAGCCCCAAAATAAGAGTAATTTCTGCCTTTTTACCTCAAATTAAGTTAAATTTCTGCTTTTTAACCCAAAAATAAACTGAATTTCTGTCGTTTTGCCCCAAAACAAAAGGACTTTTGGAATTTTGCCTTGAAATAAGTGAAATTTCTGCATTTTTGCCCCAAAATAAGGGAAATTTCTGCCTTTTTGCCACAAAATAAGGGGAATTTCTGCAATTTTGTCCCAAAACATAGAAAATTTCTGCAATTTTGTACCAAAATATAAGAAATTTCTGCCTTTTTGCCCCAAAATAAGAGAAATTCCTGCCTTCTTTCCCTGAAATAAGTGAAATTTCTGCAATTTTGCCCAAAATAAGAAAAATTTCTGCAATTTTGCCCCAAAATAAGGGAAATTTCTGCCTTTTTGCCACAATATAAGGGGAATTTCTGCATTTTTGTCCCAAAATATAGAAAATTTCTGCAATTTTGTACCAAAATATAAGAAATTTCTGCCTTTTTGCCCCAAAATGAGAGAAATTCCTGCCTTCTTTCCCTGAAATAAGTGAAATTTCTGCAATTTTGACCAAAATAAGAAAAATTTCTGCAATTTTGCCACAAAATAAAGAAAATTTCTGCAATTTTGCCCCAAAATAAGGGAAATTTCTGCCATTTTGCCACAAAATCAGGGGAATTTCTGCATTTTTGTCCCAAAATATAGAAAATTTCTGCAATTTTGTACCAAAATATAAGAAATTTCTGCCTTTTTGCCCCAAAATAAGAGAAATTCCTGCCTTCTTTCCCTGAAATAAGTGAAATTTCTGCAATTTTGCCCAAAATAAGAAAAATTTCTGCAATTTTGCCACAAAATAAGGGAAATTTCTGCAATTTTGCCCCAAAATAAGGGAAATTTCTGCCTTTTTGCCACAAAATAAGGGGAATTTCTGTCTTTTTGCCCCAAAATAAAAGGAATTTCAGCCTTTTTACCTCATAATAAAGGGAATATCTGCCTTTTTGCCCCAAAATATGGGGAATTTCTGCATTTTTGCCTCAAAATAAAGAAAATTTTTGAAATTTTGTACCAAAATAAAAGAAATTTCTGCCTTTTTGCCCCAAGTAAGAGAAATTCCTGCCTTCTTTCCCTGAAATAAGTGAAATTTCTGCAATTTTGCCCAAAATAAGAAAAATTTCTGCAATTTTGCCACAAAATAAGGGAAATTTATGCAATTTTGCCCCAAAATAAGGGGAATTTCTGACTTTTTGCTTTGTAATAAGGAGAATTTCTGTCTTTTTGCCCCAAAATAATGTGAATTTCTCCATTTTCCCTCAAAATTAGGGGAATTATTGCAATTTTGCTTCAAAATACGGGGAATTTCTGCCTTATTGCACCAAAATAAAGGGAATTTCTGAATTTTTGCACCAATATAAGGGGAATTTCTGAGATTTTGCTCCAAAATACAGAAAATTTCTGCCTTATTGCCCGAAATTAAGTGGAATTTCTGCCTTTTTGCCCTGAAATATTTGAAATTTCTGCAATTTTACCCCAAAATAAAAGGAATTTCAATTTTTGGCCCCAAAATTAAGTGAATTTTTGCTTTTTGCCCCAAAATAAGGCAAATTTCTTACTTTTTGCCCTGAAATAAGTGAAATTTCTGAAATTTTGTCCAAAAATAAGGGGAATTTCTGCCTTTTTGCCCAAAATAAGGGGAATTTCAGCATTTTACCTCCAAATGAGGGGAATTTCTGCCTTTTTGCCACAAAATATGGGGAATTACTGCCTTATTGCCTTCAAATAAGGAAAATTTCTGCTTTTCTGCCCCAATTAACAAGAATTTCTGCCTTTTTGCCACAAAGTAAAGGAAATTTTTGCCTTTTTGCCCTAAAATAAGAGGAATTTCATCCTTTTTTCCTCAAAATAAGGGGAATTTCTGCCTTTTACCCAAAAATATGATGAATTTCTGCCTTTTTGTTCCAAAATAAGAAAAATTTCTTCAACTTTGTACCAAAATAAAAGAAATTTCTGTTTTTTGTCCCAAAATAAATGGAATTTCTGACTTTTTGCCCTGAAATAAATGAAATTTCTGCAATTTTGCCCGAATATAAGGAAAATTTGTGCCTTTTTGCCCGAAAATGAGAGAAATTTCGGCCTTTTTGCCCCAAAATAAGGGGAATTTCAGCATTTTACCTCAAAATAAGGGGAATTTCAGCATTTTTGCACCAAAATATGGGGAATTTTAGCCTTTTTACCACAATATAAGAAAAATTTCTGCAATTATGTACCAAAATAAAAGAAATTTCTAAAATTTTGCCCCAAAATAAGGGAAATTTCTGCAATTTTGCCCCAAAATAAGGGAAAGTTCTTCAATTTTGCCCCAAAATAAGGGGAATTTTTGACTTTTTGCCGCGAAATAAGGAGAATTTCTGTATTTTTGCCCGGAAATAAAGGGAATTTCTGCCTTTTTGCCCCAAAATTAGGGGAGTTTCTGCAATTTTGCTTCAAAATACAAGAAATTTCTGACTTTTTTCCCAGAAATAAGGGGAACTTCTGCTTTTGCCCCAAATAAAGGGAATTTCTGCATTTTTGCCCCGATATTAGGGGAAATTCTGCAATTTTGCTCCAAAATACGGGGAATTTCTGCCTTTTTGCCCGAAATTAAAAGGATTTTCTACCTTTTTGCTTCCAAATAAGGGAAATTTCTGCAAATTTATCCCAAAATAAGGGGAATTTCTTCCTTTTTGCCCCAAAATATAAGGAGTTTCTGCCTTTTTGCCCCAAAATAAGAAATATTTCTGCAATTTTGCCCCAAAATAAGGGGAATTTCTCACTTTTTGCCCAAAAATAAAGGAAATTTCAGCCTTTTTACCTGAAAATAAGTGAAATTTCTGCAATTTTGCACCAAAATAAGGTAAATTTCTGCAATTTTGCCCCAAATTAAAGGAAATTTCTGGAATTTTTCCCTAAAATAAGGGGAATTTCTGATTTTTGCCCCAAAATAAAGGGAATGTCTGACTTTTACCCCAAAATTAGGGGAATTTCTGCAATTTTTCTTCAAAATAAAGGGAATTTCTGCCTTTTTGCCCGAAAATAAGGGGAATGCATATTTTTTTGCCATAAAAAAGGAAAATTTCTTCATTTTTGCGCAAAATTAAGAGGAACTTCTGCCTTTTGCCTCTAAATAAGTGGAATTTCTGTCTTTTTTACCCCAAAACAAAAGAAATTTCTGTTTTTTTTGCCGCAAAATAAGGAAAATTTCTGACTTATTACCCTGAAATAAGTGAAATTTCTGCAACTTTGCCCCAAAATAAAGAAAAATTCTTCCTTTTTGCCCCCAAATAAGAGGAATTTCAGCCTTTTTACCTCAAAATAAGGGGAATTTCTGCATTTTTGCCACAATATATTAGGAATTTCTGCTTTTTTGCCCTAAAATAAGGGAAATTTCTGGAATTTTGCCCCAAAATAAGTGGAATTTCTGAGTTTTGCCACAAAATAAGGAGAATTTCTGTCTTTTTGCCCCAACATATAGGGAATTTCTGCCGTTTTGCCTCACAATTAGGGGAATTTCTGCAATTTTGCTTTAAAATACGGGGAATTTCTGCTTTTTTGCCTGAAAATAAGGGGAATGTATACCTTTTGCCACAAAAAAGGGAAATTTCTTCATTTTAGCCCCAAAATAAAAGTAATTTCTGCCTTTTTACCTCAAATTAAGTGAAATTTCTGCTTTTTAACCCAAAAATAAACTGAATTTCTGTCTTATTGCCCCAAAACAAAAGGACTTTTGGAATTTTGCCTTGAAATAAGTGAAATTTCTGCAATTTTGCCCAAAATAAGAAAAATTTCTGCAATTTTGCCCCAAAATAAGGGAAATTTCTGCCATTTTGCCACAAAATAAGGGGAATTTCTGCATTTTTGTCCCAAAATATAGAAAATTTCTGCAATTTTGTACCAAAATATAAGAAATTTCTGCCTTTTTGCCCCAAAATAAGAGAAATTCCTGCCTTCTTTCCCTGAAATAAGTGAAATTTCTGCAATTTTGCCCAAAATAAGAAAAATTTCTGCAATTTTGCCACAAAATAAGGGAAATTTCTGCAATTTTGCCCCAAAATAAGGGGAATTTCTGACTTTTTGCCGTGAAATAAGGAGAATTTCTGTCTTTTTGCCCCAAAATAATGTGAATTTCTGCATTTACTCAAAATTAGGGGAATTTTTGCAATTTTCTTTCAAAATATGGGGAATTTCTGCCTTATTGCAACAAAATAAAGAAAATTTTGCAATTTTGCCCCAAAATAAGGGAAATTTCTGCCTTTTTGCCACAAAATAAGGGGAATTTCTGCATTTTTGCGCCAAAATAAAGAAAATTTCTGCAATTTTGTACCAAAATAAAAGAAATTTCTGCCTTTTTGCCCCAAAATAAGAGAAATTCCTGCCTTCTTTCCCTGAAATAAGTGAAATTTCTGCAATTTTGCCCAAAATAAGAAAAATTTCTGCAATTTTGCCACAAAAAAGGGAAATTTCTTCATTTTAGCCCAAAAATAAGAGTAATTTCTGCCTTTTTACCTCAAAATAAGTGAAATTTCTGCCTTTTTACCTAAAAATAAACGGAATTTCTGTCTTTTTGCCCCAAAATAAAAGGAATTTTTGAATTTTGCCTTGAAATAAGTGAAATTTCTGCAATTTTGCCCCAAAATAAGGGAAATTTCTGTTTTTTTGCCACAAAATAAGAGGAATTTCTTCATTTTTGCCCCAAAATAAAGAAAATTTCTGCAATTGTGTACCAAAATAAAAGAAATTTCTGCCCTTTTGCCCCAAAATAAGAGAAATTCCTGACTTCTTTCCCTGAAATAAGTGAAATTTCTGCAATTTTGCCCAAAATAAGAAAAATTTCTGCAATTTTGCCACAAAATAAGGAAAATTTCTGCAATTTTGCCCCAAAATAAGGGGAATTTCTGAAGTTATGCCCTGAAATAAGGAGAATTTCTGTCTTTTTGCCCCAAAATAATTTGAATTTCTGTATTTTCCCTCAAAATTAGATGAATTTGCAATTTTGCTTCAAAACACGGGGAATTTCTGCCTTTTTACACCAAAATAAAGGGAATTTCTGCATTTTTGCATCTTTATAAGAGGAATTTCTGAGATTTTGCTCCAAAATATGGAAAATTTGTGCCTTATTGTCTAAAATTAAGTGGAATTTCTGCCTTTTTGCACTGAAATATTTGAAATTTCTGCAATTTTACCCAAAATAAGGGGAATTTCTGTTTTTGGGCCCAAAATTAGGGGAATTTCTGCTTTTTGCCTCAAAATAAGGGAGATTTCTGACTTTTTGCCCTAAAATAAGTGAAATTTCTGCAATTTTGCCCCAAAATAAGGGGAATTTCTGCCTATTGCCTCAAATAAGGGGAATTTCAGCATTTTACCTCCAAATAAGGGGAATTTCTGCCTTTTTGCCACAAAATATGGGGAATCTCTGCATTATTGCCCCAAATAAGAAAAGTTTCTGCTTTTCTGCCCCAACTAATGGGAATTTCTGCCTTTTTGCCAGAAAATAAAAGGAATTTCTGCCTTTTTGCCCCAAAACAAGGGGAATTTCAGCCTTTTTACCTCAAAATAAGGGGAATTTCTGTCTTTTGCCCCAAAATATGGGGAATTTCTGCCTTTTTGTTCCAAAATAAGAAAAATTTCTTCAACTTTGTACCAAAATAAAAGAAATTTCTGCTTTTTGACCCAAAATAAAAGGAATTTCTGACTCTTTGCCCTGAAATAAATGAAATTTTTGCAATTTTGCCCGAAAATAAGGGAAATCTGTGCCTTTTTGCCCCAAAATGTAGGGAATTTCTGCCTTTTTGCCCCAAAATATGGGGAATTTCAGCATTTTACCTCAAAATAAGGGGAATTTCAGCCTTTTTGCACCAAAATATGGGGAATTTCTGCCTTTTTGCCACAAACAAAGAAAAATTTCTGCAATTCTGTACCAAAATAAAAGAAATTTCTAAAATTTTGCCCCAAAATAAGGGAAATTTCTGCAATTTTGCCGAAAATAAGGGAAATTTCTGCCTTTTTGCCACAAAATAAGGGAATTTCTGTCTTTTTGCCCCAAAATAAAAGGAATTTCAGCCTTTTTACCTCATAATAAAGGGAATATCTGCCTTTTTGCCCCAAAATATGGGGAATTTCTGCATTTTTGCCTCAAAATAAAGAAAATTTTTGCAATTTTGTACCAAAATAAAAGAAATTTCTGCCTTTTTGCCCCAAATAAGAGAAATTCCTGCCTTCTTTCCCTGAAATAAGTGAAATTTCTGCAATTTTGCCCAAAATAAGAAAAATTTCTGCAATTTTGCCACAAAATAAGGGAAATTTATGCAATTTTGCCCCAAAATAAAGGGAATTTCTGACTTTTTGCTGTGTAATAAGGAGAATTTCTGTCTTTTTGCCCCAAAATAATGTGAATTTCTGCATTTTCCCTCAAAATTAGGGGAATTAGTGCAATTTTGCTTCAAAATACGGGGAATTTCTGCCTTATTGCACCAAAATAAAGGGAATTTCTGAATTTTTGCACCAATATAAGGGGAATTTCTGAGATTTTGCTCCAAAATACAGAAAATTTCTGCCTTATTGCCCGAAATTAAGTGGAATTTCTGCCTTTTTGCCCTGAAATATTTGAAATTTCTGCAATTTTACCCCAAAATAAGGGGAATTTCAATTTTTGGCCCTAAAATTAGGGGAATTTTTGCTTTATGCCCCAAAATAAGGCAAATTTCTTACTTTTTGCCCTGAAATATGTGAAATTTCTGCAATTTTGTCCAAAAATAAGGGGAATTTCTGCCTTTTTGCCCAAAATAAGGGGAATTTCAGCATTTTACCTCCAAATGAGGGGAATTTCTGCCTTTTTGCCACAAAATATGGGGAATTACTGCCTTATTGCCTTCAAATAAGGAAAATTTCTGCTTTTCTGCCCCAATTAACAAGAATTTCTGCCTTTTTGCCACAAAGTAAAGGAAATTTTTGCCTTTTTGCCCTAAAATAAGAGGAATTTCATCCTTTTTACCTCAAAATAAGGGGAATTTCTGCCTTTTACCCCAAAATATGATGAATTTCTGCCTTTTTGTTCCAAAATAAGAAAAATTTCTTCAACTTTGTACCAAAATAAAAGAAATTTCTGTTTTTTGTCCCAAAATAAATGGAATTTCTGACTTTTTGCCCTGAAATAAATGAAATTTCTGCAATTTTGCCCGAATATAAGGAAAATTTGTGCCTTTTTGCCCCAAAATGAGGGAAATTTCGGCCTTTTTGCCCCAAAATAAGGGGAATTTCAGCATTTTACCTCAAAATAAGGGGAATTTCAGCATTTTTGCACCAAAATATGGGGAATTTTAGCCTTTTTGCCACAATATAAGAAAAATTTCTGCAATTATGTACCAAAATAAAAGAAATTTCTAAAATTTTGCCCCAAAATAAGGGAAATTTCTGCAATTTTGCCCCAAAATAAGGGAAAGTTCTTCAATTTTGCCCCAAAATAAGGGGAATTTCTGACTTTTTGCCGCGAAATAAGGAGAATTTCTGTATTTTTGCCCCAAAATAAAGGGAATTTCTGCCTTTTTGCCCCAAAATTAGGGGAGTTTCTGCAATTTTGCTTCAAAATACAAGGAATTTCTGCCTTTTTTCCCGAAAATAAGGGGAACTTCTGCTTTTGCCCCAAATAAAGGGAATTTCTGCATTTTTGCCCCGATATTAGGGGAAATTCTGCAATTTTGCTCCAAAATACGGGGAATTTCTGCCTTTTTGCCCGAAATTAAAAGGATTTTCTGCCTTTTTGCTTCCAAATAAGGGAAATTTCTGCAAATTTATCCCAAAATAAGGGGAATTTCTTCCTTTTTGCCCCAAAATATAAGGAGTTTCTGCCTTTTTGCCCCAAAATAAGAAATATTTCTGCAATTTTGCCCCAAAATAAGGGGAATTTCTCACTTTTTGCCCAAAAATAAAGGAAATTTCAGTCTTTTTACCTGAAAATAAGTGAAATTTCTGCAATTTTGCCCCAAATATCAGAAATTTCTGCAATTTTGCACCAAAATAAGATAAATTTCTGCAATTTTGCCCCAAATTAAAGGAAATTTCTGGAATTTTTTCCCAAAATAAGGGGAATTTCTGATTTTTGCCCCAAAATCAAGGGAATGTCTGACTTTTACCCCAAAATTAGGGGAATTTCTGCAATTTTGTTTCAAAATAAGGGGAATTTCTGCCTTTTAGCCCGAAAATAAGGGGAATGCATATTTTTTTGCCATAAAAAAGGAAAATTTCTTCATTTTTGCGCAAAATTAAGAGGAACTTCTGCCTTTTGCCTCTAAATAAGTGGAATTTCTGTCTTTTTTACCCCAAAACAAAAGAAATTTCTGTTTTTTTTGCCCCAAAATAAGGAAAATTTCTGACTTATTACCCTGAAATAAGTGAAATTTCTGCAACTTTGCCCCAAAATAAAGAAAAATTCTTCCTTTTTGCCCCCAAATAAGAGGAATTTCAGCCTTTTTACCTCAAAATAAGGGGAATTTTTGCATTTTTGCCACAATATATTAGGAATTTCTGCTTTTTTGCCCTAAAATAAGGGAAATTTCTGGAATTTTGCCCCAAAATAAGTGGAATTTCTGAGTTTTGCCACAAAATAAGGAGAATTTCTGTCTTTTTGCCCCAACATATAGGGAATTTCTGCCGTTTTGCCTCACAATTAGGGGAATTTCTGTAATTTTGCTTCAAAATACGGGGAATTTCTTCTTTTTTGCCTGAAAATAAGGGGAATGTATACCTTTTGCCACAAAAAAGGGAAATTTCTTCATTTTAGCCCCAAAATAAGAGTAATTTCTGCCTTTTTACCTCAAATTAAGTTAAATTTCTGCTTTTTAACCCAAAAATAAACTGAATTTCTGTCGTTTTGCCCCAAAACAAAAGGACTTTTGGAATTTTGCCTTGAAATAAGTGAAATTTCTGCATTTTTGCCCCAAAATAAGGGAAATTTCTGCCTTTTTGCCACAAAATAAGGGGAATTTCTGCAATTTTGTCCCAAAACATAGAAAATTTCTGCAATTTTGTACCAAAATATAAGAAATTTCTGCCTTTTTGCCCCAAAATAAGAGAAATTCCTGCCTTCTTTCCCTGAAATAAGTGAAATTTCTGCAATTTTGCCCAAAATAAGAAAAATTTCTGCAATTTTGCCCCAAAATAAGGGAAATTTCTGCCTTTTTGCCACAATATAAGGGGAATTTCTGCATTTTTGTCCCAAAATATAGAAAATTTCTGCAATTTTGTACCAAAATATAAGAAATTTCTGCCTTTTTGCCCCAAAATGAGAGAAATTCCTGCCTTCTTTCCCTGAAATAAGTGAAATTTCTGCAATTTTGACCAAAATAAGAAAAATTTCTGCAATTTTGCCACAAAATAAAGAAAATTTCTGCAATTTTGCCCCAAAATAAGGGAAATTTCTGCCATTTTGCCACAAAATCAGGGGAATTTCTGCATTTTTGTCCCAAAATATAGAAAATTTCTGCAATTTTGTACCAAAATATAAGAAATTTCTGCCTTTTTGCCCCAAAATAAGAGAAATTCCTGCCTTCTTTCCCTGAAATAAGTGAAATTTCTGCAATTTTGCCCAAAATAAGAAAAATTTCTGCAATTTTGCCACAAAATAAGGGAAATTTCTGCAATTTTGCCCCAAAATAAGGGAAATTTCTGCCTTTTTGCCACAAAATAAGGGGAATTTCTGTCTTTTTGCCCCAAAATAAAAGGAATTTCAGCCTTTTTACCTCATAATAAAGGGAATATCTGCCTTTTTGCCCCAAAATATGGGGAATTTCTGCATTTTTGCCTCAAAATAAAGAAAATTTTTGAAATTTTGTACCAAAATAAAAGAAATTTCTGCCTTTTTGCCCCAAGTAAGAGAAATTCCTGCCTTCTTTCCCTGAAATAAGTGAAATTTCTGCAATTTTGCCCAAAATAAGAAAAATTTCTGCAATTTTGCCACAAAATAAGGGAAATTTATGCAATTTTGCCCCAAAATAAGGGGAATTTCTGACTTTTTGCTTTGTAATAAGGAGAATTTCTGTCTTTTTGCCCCAAAATAATGTGAATTTCTCCATTTTCCCTCAAAATTAGGGGAATTATTGCAATTTTGCTTCAAAATACGGGGAATTTCTGCCTTATTGCACCAAAATAAAGGGAATTTCTGAATTTTTGCACCAATATAAGGGGAATTTCTGAGATTTTGCTCCAAAATACAGAAAATTTCTGCCTTATTGCCTGAAATTAAGTGGAATTTCTGCCTTTTTGCCCTGAAATATTTGAAATTTCTGCAATTTTACCCCAAAATAAAAGGAATTTCAATTTTTGGCCCCAAAATTAAGTGAATTTTTGCTTTTTGCCCCAAAATAAGGCAAATTTCTTACTTTTTGCCCTGAAATAAGTGAAATTTCTGAAATTTTGTCCAAAAATAAGGGGAATTTCTGCCTTTTTGCCCAAAATAAGGGGAATTTCAGCATTTTACCTCCAAATGAGGGGAATTTCTGCCTTTTTGCCACAAAATATGGGGAATTACTGCCTTATTGCCTTCAAATAAGGAAAATTTCTGCTTTTCTGCCCCAATTAACAAGAATTTCTGCCTTTTTGCCACAAAGTAAAGGAAATTTTTGCCTTTTTGCCCTAAAATAAGAGGAATTTCATCCTTTTTTCCTCAAAATAAGGGGAATTTCTGCCTTTTACCCAAAAATATGATGAATTTCTGCCTTTTTGTTCCAAAATAAGAAAAATTTCTTCAACTTTGTACCAAAATAAAAGAAATTTCTGTTTTTTGTCCCAAAATAAATGGAATTTCTGACTTTTTGCCCTGAAATAAATGAAATTTCTGCAATTTTGCCCGAATATAAGGAAAATTTGTGCCTTTTTGCCCGAAAATGAGAGAAATTTCGGCCTTTTTGCCCCAAAATAAGGGGAATTTCAGCATTTTACCTCAAAATAAGGGGAATTTCAGCATTTTTGCACCAAAATATGGGGAATTTTAGCCTTTTTACCACAATATAAGAAAAATTTCTGCAATTATGTACCAAAATAAAAGAAATTTCTAAAATTTTGCCCCAAAATAAGGGAAATTTCTGCAATTTTGCCCCAAAATAAGGGAAAGTTCTTCAATTTTGCCCCAAAATAAGGGGAATTTTTGACTTTTTGCCGCGAAATAAGGAGAATTTCTGTATTTTTGCCCGGAAATAAAGGGAATTTCTGCCTTTTTGCCCCAAAATTAGGGGAGTTTCTGCAATTTTGCTTCAAAATACAAGAAATTTCTGACTTTTTTCCCAGAAATAAGGGGAACTTCTGCTTTTGCCCCAAATAAAGGGAATTTCTGCATTTTTGCCCCGATATTAGGGGAAATTCTGCAATTTTGCTCCAAAATACGGGGAATTTCTGCCTTTTTGCCCGAAATTAAAAGGATTTTCTACCTTTTTGCTTCCAAATAAGGGAAATTTCTGCAAATTTATCCCAAAATAAGGGGAATTTCTTCCTTTTTGCCCCAAAATATAAGGAGTTTCTGCCTTTTTGCCCCAAAATAAGAAATATTTCTGCAATTTTGCCCCAAAATAAGGGGAATTTCTCACTTTTTGCCCAAAAATAAAGGAAATTTCAGCCTTTTTACCTGAAAATAAGTGAAATTTCTGCAATTTTGCACCAAAATAAGGTAAATTTCTGCAATTTTGCCCCAAATTAAAGGAAATTTCTGGAATTTTTCCCCAAAATAAGGGGAATTTCTGATTTTTGCCCCAAAATAAAGGGAATGTCTGACTTTTACCCCAAAATTAGGGGAATTTCTGCAATTTTTCTTCAAAATAAAGGGAATTTCTGCCTTTTTGCCCGAAAATAAGGGGAATGCATATTTTTTTGCCATAAAAAAGGAAAATTTCTTCATTTTTGCGCAAAATTAAGAGGAACTTCTGCCTTTTGCCTCTAAATAAGTGGAATTTCTGTCTTTTTTACCCCAAAACAAAAGAAATTTCTGTTTTTTTTGCCGCAAAATAAGGAAAATTTCTGACTTATTACCCTGAAATAAGTGAAATTTCTGCAACTTTGCCCCAAAATAAAGAAAAATTCTTCCTTTTTGCCCCCAAATAAGAGGAATTTCAGCCTTTTTACCTCAAAATAAGGGGAATTTCTGCATTTTTGCCACAATATATTAGGAATTTCTGCTTTTTTGCCCTAAAATAAGGGAAATTTCTGGAATTTTGCCCCAAAATAAGTGGAATTTCTGAGTTTTGCCACAAAATAAGGAGAATTTCTGTCTTTTTGCCCCAACATATAGGGAATTTCTGCCGTTTTGCCTCACAATTAGGGGAATTTCTGCAATTTTGCTTTAAAATACGGGGAATTTCTGCTTTTTTGCCTGAAAATAAGGGGAATGTATACCTTTTGCCACAAAAAAGGGAAATTTCTTCATTTTAGCCCCAAAATAAAAGTAATTTCTGCCTTTTTACCTCAAATTAAGTGAAATTTCTGCTTTTTAACCCAAAAATAAACTGAATTTCTGTCTTATTGCCCCAAAACAAAAGGACTTTTGGAATTTTGCCTTGAAATAAGTGAAATTTCTGCAATTTTGCCCAAAATAAGAAAAATTTCTGCAATTTTGCCCCAAAATAAGGGAAATTTCTGCCATTTTGCCACAAAATAAGGGGAATTTCTGCATTTTTGTCCCAAAATATAGAAAATTTCTGCAATTTTGTACCAAAATATAAGAAATTTCTGCCTTTTTGCCCCAAAATAAGAGAAATTCCTGCCTTCTTTCCCTGAAATAAGTGAAATTTCTGCAATTTTGCCCAAAATAAGAAAAATTTCTGCAATTTTGCCACAAAATAAAGAAAATTTCTGCAATTTTGCCCCAAAATAAGGGAAATTTCTTCCTTTTTGCCACAAAATAAGGGGAATTTATGTTTTTTTGCCCCAAAATAAAAGGAATTTAAGCCTTTTTACCTCATAATAAGGGGAATCTCTGCCTTTTTGACCCAAAATATGGGGAATTTCTGCATTTTTGCCTAAAAATAAAGAAAATTTCTGCAATTTTGTACCAAAATAAAAGAAATTTCTGCCTTTTTGCCTCAAAATAAGAGAAATTCCTGCCTTCTTTCCCTGAAATAAGTGAAATTTCTGCAATTTTGCCCAAAATAAGAAAAATTTCTGCAATTTTGCCACAAAATAAGGGAAATTTCTGCAACTTTGCCCAAAATAAGGGGAATTTCTGACTTTTTGCCGTGAAATAAGGAGAATTTCTGCCTTTTTGCCCCAAAATAATGTGAACTTCTGCATTTTCCCTCAAAATTAGGGGAATTTGTGCAATTTTGCTTCAAAATATTGGGAATTTCTGCCTTATTGCACCAAAATAAAAGGAATTTCTGCAATTTTGCCTCAAAATAAGGGAAATTTCTGCCTTTTTGCCACAAAATAAGGGGAATTTTTGCATTTTTGCCCCAAAATAAAGAAAATTTCTGCAATTTTGTACCAAAATAAAAGAAATTTCTGCCTATTTGCCCCAAAATAAGAGAAATTCCTGCCTTCTTTCGATGAAATAAGTGAAATTTCTGCAATTTTGCCCAAAATAAGAAAAATTTCTGCAATTTTGCCACAAAATAAAGGAAATTTCTGCAATTTTGCCCAAAAATAAGGGGAATTTCTTACTTTTTGCCATGAAATAAGGAGAATTTCTGTCTTTTTGCCCAAAAATAATGTGAATTTCTGCATTTTCCCTCAAAATTAGGGGAATTTGTGCAATTTTGCTTCAAAATACGGGGAATTTCTGCCTTATTGCACCAAAATAAAGGGAATTTCTGCAATTTTGCCCCAAAATAAGGGAAATTTCTGCCTTTTTGCCACAAAATAAGGGGGAATTTCTTCATTTTTGCCCCAAAATAAAAAAATCTCTGCAATTTTGTACCAAAATAAAAGAAATTTCTGCCTTTTTGCCCCAAAATGAGAGAAATTCCTGCCTTCTTTCCCTGAAATAAGTGAAATTTCTGCAATTTTGCCCAAAATAAGAAAAATTTCTGCAATTTTTCCACAAAAAAGGGAAATTTCTTCATTTTAGCCCCAAAGTAAGAGTAATTTCTGCCTTTTTACCTCAAAATAAGTGAAATTCGTGCCTTTTTACCCAAAAATAAACAGAATTTTTCTTTTTTTGCCCCAAAATAAAAGGAATTTTTGAATTTTGCCTTAAAATAAGTGAAATTTCTGCAATTTTGCCCCAAAATAAGGGAAATTTCTGCCTTTTTGCCACAAAATAAGGGGAATTTCTTCATTTTTGCCCCAAAATAAAGAAAATATCTGCAATTTTGTACCAAAATAAAAGAAATTTCTGCTCTTTTGCCCCAAAATAAGAGAAATTCCTGCCTTCTTTCCCTTAAATAAGTGAAATTTCTGCAATTTTGCCCAAAATAAGAAAAATTTCTGCAATTTTGCCCCAAAATAAGGGGAATTTCTGACGTTATGCCCTGAAATAAGGAGAATTTCTGTCTTTTTGCCCCAAAATAATTTGAATTTCTGCATTTTCTCTCAAAATTAGATGAATTTGCAATTTTGCTTCAAAACACGGGGAATTTCTGCCTTATTACACCAAAATAAAGGGAATTTCTGCATTTTTGCACCATTATAAGGGGAATTTCTGAGATTTTGCTCCAAAATACGGAAAATTTGTGCCTTATTGTCTAAAATGAAGCGGAAATTCTGCCTTTTTGCACTGAAATATTTGAAATATCTGCAATTTTACCCCAAAATAAGCGGAATTTCTGTTTTTGGCCCCAAAATTAGGGGAATTTCTGCTTTTTGCCCCAAAATAAGGCAAATTTCTGACTTTTTGCCCTAAAATAAGTGAAATTTCTGCAATTTTGCCCCAAAATAATGGGAATTTCTGCCTTTTGCCCAAAATAAGGGGAATTTCAGCATTTTACCTTCAAATAATGGGAATTTCTGACTTTTTGCCACAAAATATGGGGAATCTCTGCATTATTGCCCCCAAATAAGGAAAGTTTCTGCTTTTCTGCCCCAATAAATGGAAATTTCTGCCTTTTTGCCAGAAAATAAAGAGAATTTCTGCCTTTTTGCCCCAAAACAAGGGGCATTTCAGCCTTTTTACCTCAAAATAAGGGGAATTTCTTTCTTTTGCCCCAAAATATGGGGAATTTCTGCCTTTTTGTTCCAAAATAAGAAAAATTTCTTCAACTTTGTACCAAAATAAAAGAAATTTCTGCTTTTTGCCCAAAAATAAAAGGAATTTCTGACTTTTTGCCCTGAAATAAATGAAATTTCTGCAATTTTGCCTGAAAATAAGGGAAATTTGTGCCTTTTTGCCTCAAAATGTAGGGAATTTCTGCATTTTTGTTCCAAAATATGGGGAATTTAAGCATTTAACCTCAAAATAAGGGGAATTTCAGCATTTTGCACCAAAATATGGGGAATTTCTGCCTTTTTGTCACAAAAGAAGAAAAATTTCTGCAATTCTGTACCAAAATAAAAGAAATTTCTAAAATTTTGCCCCAAAATAAGGGAAATTTCTGCAATTTTGCCCCAAAATAAGGGAAATTTCTGCCTTTTGCCACAAAATAAGGGGGATTTCTGTCTTTTTGCCCCAAAATAAAAGGAATTTCAGCCTTTTTACCTCATAATAAGGGGAATCTCTGCTTTTTTGCCCCCAAATATGGGGAATTTCTGCATTTTTGCCTCAAAATAAAGAAAATTTTTGCAATTTTGTACCAAAATAAAAGAAATTTCTGCCTTTTTGCCCCAAAATAAGAGAAATTCTTGCCTTCTTTCCCTGAAATAAGTGAAATTTCTGCAATTTTGCCCAAAATAAGAAAAATTTCTGCAATTTTGCCACAAAATAAGGGAAATTTTTGCAATTTTGCCCCAAAATAAGGGGAATTTCTGACTTTTTACCGTGAAATAAGGAGAATTTCTGTCTTTTTGCCCCAAAATAATGTGAATTTCTGCATTTTCCCTCAAAATTAGGGGAATTAGTGCAATTTTGCTTCAAAATACGGGGAATTTCTGCCTTATTGCACCAAAATAAAGGGAATTTCTGCATTTTTGCACCAATATAAGGGGAATTTCTGAGATTTTGCTCCAAAATACAGAAAATTTCTGCCTTATTGCCCGAAATTAAGTGGAATTTCTGCCTTTTTGCCCTGAAATATTTGAAATTTCTGCAATTTTACCCCAAAATAAGGGGAATTTCTATTTTTGGCCCCAAAATTAGGGGAATATCTTCTTTTTGCCCCAAAATAAGGCAAATTTCTGACTTTTTGCCTTGAAATAAGTGAAATTTCTGCAATTTTGTCCAAAAATAAGCGAATTTCTGCCTTTTTGCCCAAAATAAGGGGAATTTCAGCATTTTACCTCCAAATGAGGGGAATTTCTGCCTTTTTGCCACAAAATATGGGGAATTACTGCCTTATTGCCTTCAAATAAGGAAAATTTCTGCTTTTCTGCCCCAATTAACAAGAATTTCTGCCCTTTTGCCACAAAGTAAAGGAAATTTTTGACTTTTTGCCCTAAAATAAGGGGAATTTCATCCTTTTTACCTCAAAATAAGGGGAATTTATGCCTATTTGCCACAAAATATGGGGAATTTCTGCATTATTGCCCCCAAATAAGGAAAGTTTCTTCTTTTCTGCCCCAATTAACAGGAATTTCTGCCTTTTTGCCAGAAAATAAAGTGAATTTCTGCCTTTTTGCCCCAAAACAAGGGGCATTTCAGCCTTTTTACCTCAAAATAAGGGGAATTTCTGCCTTTTGCCCAAAAATATGGGGAATTTCTGCCTTTTTGTTCCAAAATAAGAAAAATTTCTTCAACTTTGTACCAAAATAAAAGAAATTTCTGATTTTTGCCCCAAAATAAAAGGAATTTCTGACTTTTTGCCCTGAAATAAATGAAATTTCTGCAATTTTGCCTGAAAATAAGGGAAATTTGTGCCGTTTTGCCTCAAAATGTAGGGAATTTCTGCATTTTTGTTCCAAAATATGGGGAATTTAAGCATTTTACCTCAAAATAAGGGGAATTTCAGCATTTTGCACCAAAATATGGGGAATTTCTGCCTTTTTGTCACAAAAGAAGAAAAATTTCTGCAATTCTGTACCAAAATAAAAGAAATTTCTAAAATTTTGCCCCAAAATAAGGGAAATTTCTGCAATTTTGCCCCAAAATAAGGGAAATTTCTGCCTTTTTGCCACAAAATAAGGGGGATTTCTGTCTTTTTGCCCCAAAATAAAAGGAATTTCAGCCTTTTTACCTCATAATAAGGGGAATCTCTGCTTTTTTGCCCCAAAATATGGGGAATTTCTGCATTTTTGCCTCAAAATAAAGAAAATTTTTGCAATTTTGTACCAAAATAAAAGAAATTTCTTCCTTTTTGCCCCAAAATAAGAGAAATTCCTACCTTCTTTCCCTGAAATAAGTGAAATTTCTGCAATTTTGCCCAAAATAAGAAAAATTTCTGCAATTTTGCCACAAAATAAGGGAAATTTCTGCAACTTTGCCCAAAATAAGGGGAATTTCTGACTTTTTGCCGTGAAATAAGGAGAATTTCTGCCTTTTTGCCCCAAAATAATGTGAACTTCTGCATTTTCCCTCAAAATTAGGGGAATTTGTGCAATTTTGCTTCAAAATATTGGAAATTTCTGCCTTATTGCACCAAAATAAAAGGAATTTCTGCAATTTTGCCTCAAAATAAGGGAAATTTCTGCCTTTTTGCCACAAAATAAGGGGAATTTTTGCATTTTTGCCCCAAAATAAAGAAAATTTCTGCAATTTTGTACCAAAATAAAAGAAATTTCTGCCTATTTGCCCCAAAATAAGAGAAATTCCTGCCTTCTTTCGATGAAATAAGTGAAATTTCTGCAATTTTGCCCAAAATAAGAAAAATTTCTGCAATTTTGCCACAAAATAAAGGAAATTTCTGCAATTTTGCCCAAAAATAAGGGGAATTTCTTACTTTTTGCCATGAAATAAGGAGAATTTCTGTCTTTTTGCCCAAAAATAATGTGAATTTCTGCATTTTCCCTCAAAATTAGGGGAATTTGTGCAATTTTGCTTCAAAATACGGGGAATTTCTGCCTTATTGCACCAAAATAAAGGGAATTTCTGCAATTTTGCCCCAAAATAAGGGAAATTTCTGCCTTTTTGCCACAAAATAAGGGGGAATTTCTTCATTTTTGCCCCAAAATAAAAAAATCTCTGCAATTTTGTACCAAAATAAAAGAAATTTCTGCCTTTTTGCCCCAAAATGAGAGAAATTCCTGCCTTCTTTCCCTGAAATAAGTGAAATTTCTGCAATTTTGCCCAAAATAAGAAAAATTTCTGCAATTTTTCCACAAAAAAGGGAAATTTCTTCATTTTAGCCCCAAAGTAAGAGTAATTTCTGCCTTTTTACCTCAAAATAAGTGAAATTCGTGCCTTTTTACCCAAAAATAAACGGAATTTTTCTTTTTTTGCCCCAAAATAAAAGGAATTTTTGAATTTTGCCTTGAAATAAGTGAAATTTCTGCAATTTTGCCCCAAAATAAGGGAAATTTCTGCCTTTTTGCCACAAAATAAGGGGAATTTCTTCATTTTTGCCCCAAAATAAAGAAAATATCTGCAATTTTGTACCAAAATAAAAGAAATTTCTGCTCTTTTGCCCCAAAATAAGAGAAATTCCTACCTTCTTTCCCTTAAATAAGTGAAATTTCTGCAATTTTGCCCAAAATAAGAAAAATTTCTGCAATTTTGCCCCAAAATAAGGAGAATTTCTGACGTTATGCCCTGAAATAAGGAGAATTTCTGTCTTTTTGCCCCAAAATAATTTGAATTTCTGCATTTTCTCTCAAAATTAGATGAATTTGCAATTTTGCTTCAAAACACGGGGAATTTCTGCCTTATTACACCAAAATAAAGGGAATTTCTGCATTTTTGCACCATTATAAGGGGAATTTCTGAGATTTTGCTCCAAAATACGGAAAATTTGTGCCTTATTGTCTAAAATGAAGCGGAAATTCTGCCTTTTTGCACTGAAATATTTGAAATATCTGCAATTTTACCCCAAAATAAGCGGAATTTCTGTTTTTGGCCCCAAAATTAGGGGAATTTCTGCTTTTTGCCCCAAAATAAGGCAAATTTCTGACTTTTTGCCCTAAAATAAGTGAAATTTCTGCAATTTTGCCCCAAAATAATGGGAATTTCTGCCTTTTGCCCAAAATAAGGGGAATTTCAGCATTTTACCTTCAAATAACGGGAATTTCTGACTTTTTGCCACAAAATATGGGGAATCTCTGCATTATTGCCCCCAAATAAGGAAAGTTTCTGCTTTTCTGCCCCAATAAATGGAAATTTCTGCCTTTTTGCCAGAAAATAAAGGGAATTTCTGCCTTTTTGCCCCAAAACAAGGGGCATTTCAGCCTTTTTACCTCAAAATAAGGGGAATTTCTTTCTTTTGCCCCAAAATATGGGGAATTTCTGCCTTTTTGTTCCAAAATAAGAAAAATTTCTTCAACTTTGTACCAAAATAAAAGAAATTTCTGCTTTTTGCCCAAAAATAAAAGGAATTTCTGACTTTTTGCCCTGAAATAAATGAAATTTCTGCAATTTTACCTGAAAATAAGGGAAATTTGTGCCTTTTTGCCTCAAAATGTAGGGAATTTCTGCATTTTTGTTCCAAAATATGGGGAATTTAAGCATTTTGCCTCAAAATAAGGGGAATTTCAGCATTTTGCACCAAAATATGGGGAATTTCTGCCTTTTTGTCACAAAAGAAGAAAAATTTCTGCAATTCTGTACCAAAATAAAAGAAATTTCTAAAATTTTGCCCCAAAATAAGAGAAATTTCTGCAATTTTGCCCCAAAATAAGGGAAATTTCTGCCTTTTTGCCACAAAATAAGGGGGATTTCTGTCTTTTTGCCCCAAAATAATGTGAATTTCTGCATTTTCCCTCAAAATTAGGGGAATTAGTGCAATTTTGCTTCAAAATACGGGGAATTTCTGCCTTATTGCACCAAAATAAAGGGAATTTCTGAATTTTTGCACCAATATAAGGGGAATTTCTGAGATTTTGCTCCAAAATACAGAAAATTTCTGCCTTATTGCCCGAAATTAAGTGGAATTTCTGCCTTTTTGCCCTGAAATATTTGAAATTTCTGCAATTTTACCCCAAAATAAGGGGAATTTCAATTTTTGGCCCTAAAATTAGGGGAATTTTTGCTTTATGCCCCAAAATAAGGCAAATTTCTTACTTTTTGCCCTGAAATATGTGAAATTTCTGCAATTTTGTCCAAAAATAAGGGGAATTTCTGCCTTTTTGCCCAAAATAAGGGGAATTTCAGCATTTTACCTCCAAATGAGGGGAATTTCTGCCTTTTTGCCACAAAATATGGGGAATTACTGCCTTATTGCCTTCAAATAAGGAAAATTTCTGCTTTTCTGCCCCAATTAACAAGAATTTCTGCCTTTTTGCCACAAAGTAAAGGAAATTTTTGCCTTTTTGCCCTAAAATAAGAGGAATTTCATCCTTTTTACCTCAAAATAAGGGGAATTTCTGCCTTTTACCCCAAAATATGATGAATTTCTGCCTTTTTGTTCCAAAATAAGAAAAATTTCTTCAACTTTGTACCAAAATAAAAGAAATTTCTGTTTTTTGTCCCAAAATAAATGGAATTTCTGACTTTTTGCCCTGAAATAAATGAAATTTCTGCAATTTTGCCCGAATATAAGGAAAATTTGTGCCTTTTTGCCCCAAAATGAGGGAAATTTCGGCCTTTTTGCCCCAAAATAAGGGGAATTTCAGCATTTTACCTCAAAATAAGGGGAATTTCAGCATTTTTGCACCAAAATATGGGGAATTTTAGCCTTTTTGCCACAATATAAGAAAAATTTCTGCAATTATGTACCAAAATAAAAGAAATTTCTAAAATTTTGCCCCAAAATAAGGGAAATTTCTGCAATTTTGCCCCAAAATAAGGGAAAGTTCTTCAATTTTGCCCCAAAATAAGGGGAATTTCTGACTTTTTGCCGCGAAATAAGGAGAATTTCTGTATTTTTGCCCCAAAATAAAGGGAATTTCTGCCTTTTTGCCCCAAAATTAGGGGAGTTTCTGCAATTTTGCTTCAAAATACAAGGAATTTCTGCCTTTTTTCCCGAAAATAAGGGGAACTTCTGCTTTTGCCCCAAATAAAGGGAATTTCTGCATTTTTGCCCCGATATTAGGGGAAATTCTGCAATTTTGCTCCAAAATACGGGGAATTTCTGCCTTTTTGCCCGAAATTAAAAGGATTTTCTGCCTTTTTGCTTCCAAATAAGGGAAATTTCTGCAAATTTATCCCAAAATAAGGGGAATTTCTTCCTTTTTGCCCCAAAATATAAGGAGTTTCTGCCTTTTTGCCCCAAAATAAGAAATATTTCTGCAATTTTGCCCCAAAATAAGGGGAATTTCTCACTTTTTGCCCAAAAATAAAGGAAATTTCAGTCTTTTTACCTGAAAATAAGTGAAATTTCTGCAATTTTGCCCCAAATATCAGAAATTTCTGCAATTTTGCACCAAAATAAGATAAATTTCTGCAATTTTGCCCCAAATTAAAGGAAATTTCTGGAATTTTTTCCCAAAATAAGGGGAATTTCTGATTTTTGCCCCAAAATCAAGGGAATGTCTGACTTTTACCCCAAAATTAGGGGAATTTCTGCAATTTTGTTTCAAAATAAGGGGAATTTCTGCCTTTTAGCCCGAAAATAAGGGGAATGCATATTTTTTTGCCATAAAAAAGGAAAATTTCTTCATTTTTGCGCAAAATTAAGAGGAACTTCTGCCTTTTGCCTCTAAATAAGTGGAATTTCTGTCTTTTTTACCCCAAAACAAAAGAAATTTCTGTTTTTTTTGCCCCAAAATAAGGAAAATTTCTGACTTATTACCCTGAAATAAGTGAAATTTCTGCAACTTTGCCCCAAAATAAAGAAAAATTCTTCCTTTTTGCCCCCAAATAAGAGGAATTTCAGCCTTTTTACCTCAAAATAAGGGGAATTTTTGCATTTTTGCCACAATATATTAGGAATTTCTGCTTTTTTGCCCTAAAATAAGGGAAATTTCTGGAATTTTGCCCCAAAATAAGTGGAATTTCTGAGTTTTGCCACAAAATAAGGAGAATTTCTGTCTTTTTGCCCCAACATATAGGGAATTTCTGCCGTTTTGCCTCACAATTAGGGGAATTTCTGTAATTTTGCTTCAAAATACGGGGAATTTCTTCTTTTTTGCCTGAAAATAAGGGGAATGTATACCTTTTGCCACAAAAAAGGGAAATTTCTTCATTTTAGCCCCAAAATAAGAGTAATTTCTGCCTTTTTACCTCAAATTAAGTTAAATTTCTGCTTTTTAACCCAAAAATAAACTGAATTTCTGTCGTTTTGCCCCAAAACAAAAGGACTTTTGGAATTTTGCCTTGAAATAAGTGAAATTTCTGCATTTTTGCCCCAAAATAAGGGAAATTTCTGCCTTTTTGCCACAAAATAAGGGGAATTTCTGCAATTTTGTCCCAAAACATAGAAAATTTCTGCAATTTTGTACCAAAATATAAGAAATTTCTGCCTTTTTGCCCCAAAATAAGAGAAATTCCTGCCTTCTTTCCCTGAAATAAGTGAAATTTCTGCAATTTTGCCCAAAATAAGAAAAATTTCTGCAATTTTGCCCCAAAATAAGGGAAATTTCTGCCTTTTTGCCACAATATAAGGGGAATTTCTGCATTTTTGTCCCAAAATATAGAAAATTTCTGCAATTTTGTACCAAAATATAAGAAATTTCTGCCTTTTTGCCCCAAAATGAGAGAAATTCCTGCCTTCTTTCCCTGAAATAAGTGAAATTTCTGCAATTTTGACCAAAATAAGAAAAATTTCTGCAATTTTGCCACAAAATAAAGAAAATTTCTGCAATTTTGCCCCAAAATAAGGGAAATTTCTGCCATTTTGCCACAAAATCAGGGGAATTTCTGCATTTTTGTCCCAAAATATAGAAAATTTCTGCAATTTTGTACCAAAATATAAGAAATTTCTGCCTTTTTGCCCCAAAATAAGAGAAATTCCTGCCTTCTTTCCCTGAAATAAGTGAAATTTCTGCAATTTTGCCCAAAATAAGAAAAATTTCTGCAATTTTGCCACAAAATAAGGGAAATTTCTGCAATTTTGCCCCAAAATAAGGGAAATTTCTGCCTTTTTGCCACAAAATAAGGGGAATTTCTGTCTTTTTGCCCCAAAATAAAAGGAATTTCAGCCTTTTTACCTCATAATAAAGGGAATATCTGCCTTTTTGCCCCAAAATATGGGGAATTTCTGCATTTTTGCCTCAAAATAAAGAAAATTTTTGAAATTTTGTACCAAAATAAAAGAAATTTCTGCCTTTTTGCCCCAAGTAAGAGAAATTCCTGCCTTCTTTCCCTGAAATAAGTGAAATTTCTGCAATTTTGCCCAAAATAAGAAAAATTTCTGCAATTTTGCCACAAAATAAGGGAAATTTATGCAATTTTGCCCCAAAATAAGGGGAATTTCTGACTTTTTGCTTTGTAATAAGGAGAATTTCTGTCTTTTTGCCCCAAAATAATGTGAATTTCTCCATTTTCCCTCAAAATTAGGGGAATTATTGCAATTTTGCTTCAAAATACGGGGAATTTCTGCCTTATTGCACCAAAATAAAGGGAATTTCTGAATTTTTGCACCAATATAAGGGGAATTTCTGAGATTTTGCTCCAAAATACAGAAAATTTCTGCCTTATTGCCTGAAATTAAGTGGAATTTCTGCCTTTTTGCCCTGAAATATTTGAAATTTCTGCAATTTTACCCCAAAATAAAAGGAATTTCAATTTTTGGCCCCAAAATTAAGTGAATTTTTGCTTTTTGCCCCAAAATAAGGCAAATTTCTTACTTTTTGCCCTGAAATAAGTGAAATTTCTGAAATTTTGTCCAAAAATAAGGGGAATTTCTGCCTTTTTGCCCAAAATAAGGGGAATTTCAGCATTTTACCTCCAAATGAGGGGAATTTCTGCCTTTTTGCCACAAAATATGGGGAATTACTGCCTTATTGCCTTCAAATAAGGAAAATTTCTGCTTTTCTGCCCCAATTAACAAGAATTTCTGCCTTTTTGCCACAAAGTAAAGGAAATTTTTGCCTTTTTGCCCTAAAATAAGAGGAATTTCATCCTTTTTTCCTCAAAATAAGGGGAATTTCTGCCTTTTACCCAAAAATATGATGAATTTCTGCCTTTTTGTTCCAAAATAAGAAAAATTTCTTCAACTTTGTACCAAAATAAAAGAAATTTCTGTTTTTTGTCCCAAAATAAATGGAATTTCTGACTTTTTGCCCTGAAATAAATGAAATTTCTGCAATTTTGCCCGAATATAAGGAAAATTTGTGCCTTTTTGCCCGAAAATGAGAGAAATTTCGGCCTTTTTGCCCCAAAATAAGGGGAATTTCAGCATTTTACCTCAAAATAAGGGGAATTTCAGCATTTTTGCACCAAAATATGGGGAATTTTAGCCTTTTTACCACAATATAAGAAAAATTTCTGCAATTATGTACCAAAATAAAAGAAATTTCTAAAATTTTGCCCCAAAATAAGGGAAATTTCTGCAATTTTGCCCCAAAATAAGGGAAAGTTCTTCAATTTTGCCCCAAAATAAGGGGAATTTTTGACTTTTTGCCGCGAAATAAGGAGAATTTCTGTATTTTTGCCCGGAAATAAAGGGAATTTCTGCCTTTTTGCCCCAAAATTAGGGGAGTTTCTGCAATTTTGCTTCAAAATACAAGAAATTTCTGACTTTTTTCCCAGAAATAAGGGGAACTTCTGCTTTTGCCCCAAATAAAGGGAATTTCTGCATTTTTGCCCCGATATTAGGGGAAATTCTGCAATTTTGCTCCAAAATACGGGGAATTTCTGCCTTTTTGCCCGAAATTAAAAGGATTTTCTACCTTTTTGCTTCCAAATAAGGGAAATTTCTGCAAATTTATCCCAAAATAAGGGGAATTTCTTCCTTTTTGCCCCAAAATATAAGGAGTTTCTGCCTTTTTGCCCCAAAATAAGAAATATTTCTGCAATTTTGCCCCAAAATAAGGGGAATTTCTCACTTTTTGCCCAAAAATAAAGGAAATTTCAGCCTTTTTACCTGAAAATAAGTGAAATTTCTGCAATTTTGCACCAAAATAAGGTAAATTTCTGCAATTTTGCCCCAAATTAAAGGAAATTTCTGGAATTTTTCCCCAAAATAAGGGGAATTTCTGATTTTTGCCCCAAAATAAAGGGAATGTCTGACTTTTACCCCAAAATTAGGGGAATTTCTGCAATTTTTCTTCAAAATAAAGGGAATTTCTGCCTTTTTGCCCGAAAATAAGGGGAATGCATATTTTTTTGCCATAAAAAAGGAAAATTTCTTCATTTTTGCGCAAAATTAAGAGGAACTTCTGCCTTTTGCCTCTAAATAAGTGGAATTTCTGTCTTTTTTACCCCAAAACAAAAGAAATTTCTGTTTTTTTTGCCGCAAAATAAGGAAAATTTCTGACTTATTACCCTGAAATAAGTGAAATTTCTGCAACTTTGCCCCAAAATAAAGAAAAATTCTTCCTTTTTGCCCCCAAATAAGAGGAATTTCAGCCTTTTTACCTCAAAATAAGGGGAATTTCTGCATTTTTGCCACAATATATTAGGAATTTCTGCTTTTTTGCCCTAAAATAAGGGAAATTTCTGGAATTTTGCCCCAAAATAAGTGGAATTTCTGAGTTTTGCCACAAAATAAGGAGAATTTCTGTCTTTTTGCCCCAACATATAGGGAATTTCTGCCGTTTTGCCTCACAATTAGGGGAATTTCTGCAATTTTGCTTTAAAATACGGGGAATTTCTGCTTTTTTGCCTGAAAATAAGGGGAATGTATACCTTTTGCCACAAAAAAGGGAAATTTCTTCATTTTAGCCCCAAAATAAAAGTAATTTCTGCCTTTTTACCTCAAATTAAGTGAAATTTCTGCTTTTTAACCCAAAAATAAACTGAATTTCTGTCTTATTGCCCCAAAACAAAAGGACTTTTGGAATTTTGCCTTGAAATAAGTGAAATTTCTGCAATTTTGCCCAAAATAAGAAAAATTTCTGCAATTTTGCCCCAAAATAAGGGAAATTTCTGCCATTTTGCCACAAAATAAGGGGAATTTCTGCATTTTTGTCCCAAAATATAGAAAATTTCTGCAATTTTGTACCAAAATATAAGAAATTTCTGCCTTTTTGCCCCAAAATAAGAGAAATTCCTGCCTTCTTTCCCTGAAATAAGTGAAATTTCTGCAATTTTGCCCAAAATAAGAAAAATTTCTGCAATTTTGCCACAAAATAAAGAAAATTTCTGCAATTTTGCCCCAAAATAAGGGAAATTTCTTCCTTTTTGCCACAAAATAAGGGGAATTTATGTTTTTTTGCCCCAAAATAAAAGGAATTTAAGCCTTTTTACCTCATAATAAGGGGAATCTCTGCCTTTTTGACCCAAAATATGGGGAATTTCTGCATTTTTGCCTAAAAATAAAGAAAATTTCTGCAATTTTGTACCAAAATAAAAGAAATTTCTGCCTTTTTGCCTCAAAATAAGAGAAATTCCTGCCTTCTTTCCCTGAAATAAGTGAAATTTCTGCAATTTTGCCCAAAATAAGAAAAATTTCTGCAATTTTGCCACAAAATAAGGGAAATTTCTGCAACTTTGCCCAAAATAAGGGGAATTTCTGACTTTTTGCCGTGAAATAAGGAGAATTTCTGCCTTTTTGCCCCAAAATAATGTGAACTTCTGCATTTTCCCTCAAAATTAGGGGAATTTGTGCAATTTTGCTTCAAAATATTGGGAATTTCTGCCTTATTGCACCAAAATAAAAGGAATTTCTGCAATTTTGCCTCAAAATAAGGGAAATTTCTGCCTTTTTGCCACAAAATAAGGGGAATTTTTGCATTTTTGCCCCAAAATAAAGAAAATTTCTGCAATTTTGTACCAAAATAAAAGAAATTTCTGCCTATTTGCCCCAAAATAAGAGAAATTCCTGCCTTCTTTCGATGAAATAAGTGAAATTTCTGCAATTTTGCCCAAAATAAGAAAAATTTCTGCAATTTTGCCACAAAATAAAGGAAATTTCTGCAATTTTGCCCAAAAATAAGGGGAATTTCTTACTTTTTGCCATGAAATAAGGAGAATTTCTGTCTTTTTGCCCAAAAATAATGTGAATTTCTGCATTTTCCCTCAAAATTAGGGGAATTTGTGCAATTTTGCTTCAAAATACGGGGAATTTCTGCCTTATTGCACCAAAATAAAGGGAATTTCTGCAATTTTGCCCCAAAATAAGGGAAATTTCTGCCTTTTTGCCACAAAATAAGGGGGAATTTCTTCATTTTTGCCCCAAAATAAAAAAATCTCTGCAATTTTGTACCAAAATAAAAGAAATTTCTGCCTTTTTGCCCCAAAATGAGAGAAATTCCTGCCTTCTTTCCCTGAAATAAGTGAAATTTCTGCAATTTTGCCCAAAATAAGAAAAATTTCTGCAATTTTTCCACAAAAAAGGGAAATTTCTTCATTTTAGCCCCAAAGTAAGAGTAATTTCTGCCTTTTTACCTCAAAATAAGTGAAATTCGTGCCTTTTTACCCAAAAATAAACAGAATTTTTCTTTTTTTGCCCCAAAATAAAAGGAATTTTTGAATTTTGCCTTAAAATAAGTGAAATTTCTGCAATTTTGCCCCAAAATAAGGGAAATTTCTGCCTTTTTGCCACAAAATAAGGGGAATTTCTTCATTTTTGCCCCAAAATAAAGAAAATATCTGCAATTTTGTACCAAAATAAAAGAAATTTCTGCTCTTTTGCCCCAAAATAAGAGAAATTCCTGCCTTCTTTCCCTTAAATAAGTGAAATTTCTGCAATTTTGCCCAAAATAAGAAAAATTTCTGCAATTTTGCCCCAAAATAAGGGGAATTTCTGACGTTATGCCCTGAAATAAGGAGAATTTCTGTCTTTTTGCCCCAAAATAATTTGAATTTCTGCATTTTCTCTCAAAATTAGATGAATTTGCAATTTTGCTTCAAAACACGGGGAATTTCTGCCTTATTACACCAAAATAAAGGGAATTTCTGCATTTTTGCACCATTATAAGGGGAATTTCTGAGATTTTGCTCCAAAATACGGAAAATTTGTGCCTTATTGTCTAAAATGAAGCGGAAATTCTGCCTTTTTGCACTGAAATATTTGAAATATCTGCAATTTTACCCCAAAATAAGCGGAATTTCTGTTTTTGGCCCCAAAATTAGGGGAATTTCTGCTTTTTGCCCCAAAATAAGGCAAATTTCTGACTTTTTGCCCTAAAATAAGTGAAATTTCTGCAATTTTGCCCCAAAATAATGGGAATTTCTGCCTTTTGCCCAAAATAAGGGGAATTTCAGCATTTTACCTTCAAATAATGGGAATTTCTGACTTTTTGCCACAAAATATGGGGAATCTCTGCATTATTGCCCCCAAATAAGGAAAGTTTCTGCTTTTCTGCCCCAATAAATGGAAATTTCTGCCTTTTTGCCAGAAAATAAAGGGAATTTCTGCCTTTTTGCCCCAAAACAAGGGGCATTTCAGCCTTTTTACCTCAAAATAAGGGGAATTTCTTTCTTTTGCCCCAAAATATGGGGAATTTCTGCCTTTTTGTTCCAAAATAAGAAAAATTTCTTCAACTTTGTACCAAAATAAAAGAAATTTCTGCTTTTTGCCCAAAAATAAAAGGAATTTCTGACTTTTTGCCCTGAAATAAATGAAATTTCTGCAATTTTGCCTGAAAATAAGGGAAATTTGTGCCTTTTTGCCTCAAAATGTAGGGAATTTCTGCATTTTTGTTCCAAAATATGGGGAATTTAAGCATTTAACCTCAAAATAAGGGGAATTTCAGCATTTTGCACCAAAATATGGGGAATTTCTGCCTTTTTGTCACAAAAGAAGAAAAATTTCTGCAATTCTGTACCAAAATAAAAGAAATTTCTAAAATTTTGCCCCAAAATAAGGGAAATTTCTGCAATTTTGCCCCAAAATAAGGGAAATTTCTGCCTTTTGCCACAAAATAAGGGGGATTTCTGTCTTTTTGCCCCAAAATAAAAGGAATTTCAGCCTTTTTACCTCATAATAAGGGGAATCTCTGCTTTTTTGCCCCCAAATATGGGGAATTTCTGCATTTTTGCCTCAAAATAAAGAAAATTTTTGCAATTTTGTACCAAAATAAAAGAAATTTCTGCCTTTTTGCCCCAAAATAAGAGAAATTCTTGCCTTCTTTCCCTGAAATAAGTGAAATTTCTGCAATTTTGCCCAAAATAAGAAAAATTTCTGCAATTTTGCCACAAAATAAGGGAAATTTTTGCAATTTTGCCCCAAAATAAGGGGAATTTCTGACTTTTTACCGTGAAATAAGGAGAATTTCTGTCTTTTTGCCCCAAAATAATGTGAATTTCTGCATTTTCCCTCAAAATTAGGGGAATTAGTGCAATTTTGCTTCAAAATACGGGGAATTTCTGCCTTATTGCACCAAAATAAAGGGAATTTCTGCATTTTTGCACCAATATAAGGGGAATTTCTGAGATTTTGCTCCAAAATACAGAAAATTTCTGCCTTATTGCCCGAAATTAAGTGGAATTTCTGCCTTTTTGCCCTGAAATATTTGAAATTTCTGCAATTTTACCCCAAAATAAGGGGAATTTCTATTTTTGGCCCCAAAATTAGGGGAATATCTTCTTTTTGCCCCAAAATAAGGCAAATTTCTGACTTTTTGCCTTGAAATAAGTGAAATTTCTGCAATTTTGTCCAAAAATAAGCGAATTTCTGCCTTTTTGCCCAAAATAAGGGGAATTTCAGCATTTTACCTCCAAATGAGGGGAATTTCTGCCTTTTTGCCACAAAATATGGGGAATTACTGCCTTATTGCCTTCAAATAAGGAAAATTTCTGCTTTTCTGCCCCAATTAACAAGAATTTCTGCCCTTTTGCCACAAAGTAAAGGAAATTTTTGACTTTTTGCCCTAAAATAAGGGGAATTTCATCCTTTTTACCTCAAAATAAGGGGAATTTATGCCTATTTGCCACAAAATATGGGGAATTTCTGCATTATTGCCCCCAAATAAGGAAAGTTTCTTCTTTTCTGCCCCAATTAACAGGAATTTCTGCCTTTTTGCCAGAAAATAAAGTGAATTTCTGCCTTTTTGCCCCAAAACAAGGGGCATTTCAGCCTTTTTACCTCAAAATAAGGGGAATTTCTGCCTTTTGCCCAAAAATATGGGGAATTTCTGCCTTTTTGTTCCAAAATAAGAAAAATTTCTTCAACTTTGTACCAAAATAAAAGAAATTTCTGATTTTTGCCCCAAAATAAAAGGAATTTCTGACTTTTTGCCCTGAAATAAATGAAATTTCTGCAATTTTGCCTGAAAATAAGGGAAATTTGTGCCGTTTTGCCTCAAAATGTAGGGAATTTCTGCATTTTTGTTCCAAAATATGGGGAATTTAAGCATTTTACCTCAAAATAAGGGGAATTTCAGCATTTTGCACCAAAATATGGGGAATTTCTGCCTTTTTGTCACAAAAGAAGAAAAATTTCTGCAATTCTGTACCAAAATAAAAGAAATTTCTAAAATTTTGCCCCAAAATAAGGGAAATTTCTGCAATTTTGCCCCAAAATAAGGGAAATTTCTGCCTTTTTGCCACAAAATAAGGGGGATTTCTGTCTTTTTGCCCCAAAATAAAAGGAATTTCAGCCTTTTTACCTCATAATAAGGGGAATCTCTGCTTTTTTGCCCCAAAATATGGGGAATTTCTGCATTTTTGCCTCAAAATAAAGAAAATTTTTGCAATTTTGTACCAAAATAAAAGAAATTTCTTCCTTTTTGCCCCAAAATAAGAGAAATTCCTACCTTCTTTCCCTGAAATAAGTGAAATTTCTGCAATTTTGCCCAAAATAAGAAAAATTTCTGCAATTTTGCCACAAAATAAGGGAAATTTCTGCAACTTTGCCCAAAATAAGGGGAATTTCTGACTTTTTGCCGTGAAATAAGGAGAATTTCTGCCTTTTTGCCCCAAAATAATGTGAACTTCTGCATTTTCCCTCAAAATTAGGGGAATTTGTGCAATTTTGCTTCAAAATATTGGAAATTTCTGCCTTATTGCACCAAAATAAAAGGAATTTCTGCAATTTTGCCTCAAAATAAGGGAAATTTCTGCCTTTTTGCCACAAAATAAGGGGAATTTTTGCATTTTTGCCCCAAAATAAAGAAAATTTCTGCAATTTTGTACCAAAATAAAAGAAATTTCTGCCTATTTGCCCCAAAATAAGAGAAATTCCTGCCTTCTTTCGATGAAATAAGTGAAATTTCTGCAATTTTGCCCAAAATAAGAAAAATTTCTGCAATTTTGCCACAAAATAAAGGAAATTTCTGCAATTTTGCCCAAAAATAAGGGGAATTTCTTACTTTTTGCCATGAAATAAGGAGAATTTCTGTCTTTTTGCCCAAAAATAATGTGAATTTCTGCATTTTCCCTCAAAATTAGGGGAATTTGTGCAATTTTGCTTCAAAATACGGGGAATTTCTGCCTTATTGCACCAAAATAAAGGGAATTTCTGCAATTTTGCCCCAAAATAAGGGAAATTTCTGCCTTTTTGCCACAAAATAAGGGGGAATTTCTTCATTTTTGCCCCAAAATAAAAAAATCTCTGCAATTTTGTACCAAAATAAAAGAAATTTCTGCCTTTTTGCCCCAAAATGAGAGAAATTCCTGCCTTCTTTCCCTGAAATAAGTGAAATTTCTGCAATTTTGCCCAAAATAAGAAAAATTTCTGCAATTTTTCCACAAAAAAGGGAAATTTCTTCATTTTAGCCCCAAAGTAAGAGTAATTTCTGCCTTTTTACCTCAAAATAAGTGAAATTCGTGCCTTTTTACCCAAAAATAAACGGAATTTTTCTTTTTTTGCCCCAAAATAAAAGGAATTTTTGAATTTTGCCTTGAAATAAGTGAAATTTCTGCAATTTTGCCCCAAAATAAGGGAAATTTCTGCCTTTTTGCCACAAAATAAGGGGAATTTCTTCATTTTTGCCCCAAAATAAAGAAAATATCTGCAATTTTGTACCAAAATAAAAGAAATTTCTGCTCTTTTGCCCCAAAATAAGAGAAATTCCTACCTTCTTTCCCTTAAATAAGTGAAATTTCTGCAATTTTGCCCAAAATAAGAAAAATTTCTGCAATTTTGCCCCAAAATAAGGAGAATTTCTGACGTTATGCCCTGAAATAAGGAGAATTTCTGTCTTTTTGCCCCAAAATAATTTGAATTTCTGCATTTTCTCTCAAAATTAGATGAATTTGCAATTTTGCTTCAAAACACGGGGAATTTCTGCCTTATTACACCAAAATAAAGGGAATTTCTGCATTTTTGCACCATTATAAGGGGAATTTCTGAGATTTTGCTCCAAAATACGGAAAATTTGTGCCTTATTGTCTAAAATGAAGCGGAAATTCTGCCTTTTTGCACTGAAATATTTGAAATATCTGCAATTTTACCCCAAAATAAGCGGAATTTCTGTTTTTGGCCCCAAAATTAGGGGAATTTCTGCTTTTTGCCCCAAAATAAGGCAAATTTCTGACTTTTTGCCCTAAAATAAGTGAAATTTCTGCAATTTTGCCCCAAAATAATGGGAATTTCTGCCTTTTGCCCAAAATAAGGGGAATTTCAGCATTTTACCTTCAAATAACGGGAATTTCTGACTTTTTGCCACAAAATATGGGGAATCTCTGCATTATTGCCCCCAAATAAGGAAAGTTTCTGCTTTTCTGCCCCAATAAATGGAAATTTCTGCCTTTTTGCCAGAAAATAAAGGGAATTTCTGCCTTTTTGCCCCAAAACAAGGGGCATTTCAGCCTTTTTACCTCAAAATAAGGGGAATTTCTTTCTTTTGCCCCAAAATATGGGGAATTTCTGCCTTTTTGTTCCAAAATAAGAAAAATTTCTTCAACTTTGTACCAAAATAAAAGAAATTTCTGCTTTTTGCCCAAAAATAAAAGGAATTTCTGACTTTTTGCCCTGAAATAAATGAAATTTCTGCAATTTTACCTGAAAATAAGGGAAATTTGTGCCTTTTTGCCTCAAAATGTAGGGAATTTCTGCATTTTTGTTCCAAAATATGGGGAATTTAAGCATTTTACCTCAAAATAAGGGGAATTTCAGCATTTTGCACCAAAATATGGGGAATTTCTGCCTTTTTGTCACAAAAGAAGAAAAATTTCTGCAATTCTGTACCAAAATAAAAGAAATTTCTAAAATTTTGCCCCAAAATAAGAGAAATTTCTGCAATTTTGCCCCAAAATAAGGGAAATTTCTGCCTTTTTGCCACAAAATAAGGGGGATTTCTGTCTTTTTGCCCCAAAATAAAAGGAATTTCAGCCTTTTTACCTCATAATAAGGGGAATCTCTGCTTTTTTGCCCCAAAATATGGGGAATTTCTGCATTTTTGCCTCAAAATAAAGAAAATTTTTGCAATTTTGTACCAAAATAAAAGAAATTTCTGCCTTTTTGCCCCAAAATAAGAGAAATTCCTACCTTCTTTCCCTGAAATAAGTGAAATTTCTGCAATTTTGCCCAAAATAAGAAAAATTTCTGCAATTTTGCCACAAAATAAGAAAAATTTCTGCAATTTTGCCCCAAAATAAGGAGAGTTTCTGACGTTATGCCCTGAAACAAGGAGAATTTCTGTCTTTTTGCCCCAAAATAATGTGAATTTCTGCATTTTCCCTCAAAATTAGGGGAATTAGTGCAATTTTGCTTCAAAATACGGGGAATTTCTGCCTTATTGCACCAAAATAAAGGGAATTTCTGCATTTTTGCACTAATATAAGGGGAATTTCTGAGATTTTGCTCCAAAATACAGAAAATTTCTGCCTTATAACCCGAAATTAAGTGGAATTTTTGCCTTTTTGCCCTGAAATATTTGAAATTTCTGCAATTTTACCCCAAAATAAAGGGAATTTCTATTTTTGGCCCCAAAATTAGGGGAATATCTTCTTTTTGCCCCAAAATAAGGCAAATTTCTGACTTTTTGCCCAAAATAAGGGGAATTTCAGCATTTTACCTCCAAATGAGGGGAATTTCTGCCTTTTTGCCACAAAATATGGGGAATTACTGCCTTATTGCCTTCAAATAAGGAAAATTTCTGCTTTTCTGCCCCAATTAACAAGAATTTCTGCCATTTTGTCACAAAGTAAAGGAAATTTTTGCCTTTTTGCCCTAAAATAAGGGGAATTTCATCTTTTTTACCTCAAAATAAGGGGAATTTATGCCTATTTGCCACAAAATATGGGGAATTTCTGCATTATTGCCCCCAAATAAGAAAGTTTCTGCTTTTCTGCCCCAATTAACAGGAATTTCTGCCTTTTTGCCACAAAATAAAGGGAATTTCTGCATTTTGCCCTAAAATAAAAGGAATTTCTGACTTTTTGCCCTGAAATAAATGAAATTTCTGCAATTTTGCCCGAAAATAAGGGAAATTTGTGCCTTTTTGCCCCAAAATGTAGGGAATTTCTGCCTTTTTGCCCCAAAATATGGGGAATTTCAGCATTTTCCCTCAAAATAAGGGGTATTTTTGCCTTTTTGCCACAAAATAAGAAAAATTTCTGCAATTCTGTACCAAAATAAAAGAAATTTCTAAAATTTTGGCCGAAAATAAGGGAAATTTCTGCAATTTTGCCCAAAAATAAAGGAAATTTCTGTTTTTTTGCCACAAAATAAGGGGAATTTCTGTGTTTTTGCCCCAAAATATAAGGAATTTCAGCCTTTTTACCTCATAATAAGAGGAATCTCTGCCTTTCTGCCCCAAAATATGGGGAATTTCTGCATTTTTGCCTCAAAATAAAGAAAATTTCTGCAATTTTGTACCTAAATAAAAGAAATTTCTGCCTTTTTGCCCCAAAATAAGAGAAATTCCTGCCTTCTTTCCCTGAAATAAGTGAAATTTCTGCAATTTTGCCCAAAATAAGAAAAATTTCTGCAATTTTGCCACAAAATAAGAAAAATTTCTGCAATTTTGCCCCAAAATAAGGGGAATTTCTGACTTTTTGCCGTGAAATAAGGAGAATTTCTTTCTTTTTCCCAAAATAATGTGAATGTCTGCATTTTCCCTCAAAATTAGGGGAATTTGTGGAATTTTGCTTCAAAATATGGGGAATTTCTGCCTTATTGCACCAAAATAAAGGGAATTTCTGCAATTTTGCCCCAAAATAAGGGAAATTTCTGCCTTTTTGCCACAAAATAAGGGGAATTTCTCCATTTTTGCCCCAAAATAAAGAAAATTTCTGGAATTTTGTACCAAAATAAAAGAAATTTCTGCCTTTTTGCCCCAAAATGAGAGAAATTCCTGCCTTCTTTCCCTGAAATAAGTGAAATTTCTGCAATTTTGCCCAAAATAAGAAAAATTTCTGCAATTTTGCCACAAAAAAGGGAAATTTCTTCATTTTAGCCCCAAAATAAGAGTAATTTCTGCCTTTTTACCTCAAAATAAGTGAAATTTCTGCCTTTTTACCCAAAAATAAACGGAATTTCTGTCTTTTTGCCCCAAAATAAAAGGAATTTTTGAATTTTGCCTTGAAATAAGTGAAATTTCTGCAATTTTGCCCCAAAATAAGGGAAATTTTTCCCTTTTTGCCACAAAATAAGGGGAATTTCTGCATTTTTGCCACAAAATAAAGAAAATTTCTGCAATTTTGTACCAAAATAAAAGAAATTTCTGCCTTTTTGCCCCAAAATGAGAGAAATTCCTGCCTTCTTTCCCTGAAATAAGTGAAATTTCTGCAATTTTCCCAAAATAAGAAAAATTTCTGCAATTTTGCCACAAAAAAGGGAAATTTCTTCATTTTAGCCCCAAAATAATAGTAATTTCTGCCTTTTTACCTCAAAATAAGTGAAATTTCTGCCTTTTTACCCAAAAATAAACGGAATTTCTGTCTTTTTGCCCCAAAATAAAAGGAATTTTTGAATTTTGCCTTGAAATAAGTGAAATTTCTGCAATTTTGCCCCAAAATAAGGGAAATTTTTCCCTTTTTGCCACAAAATAAGGGGAATTTCTGCATTTTTGCCACGAAATAAAGAAAATTTCAGCAATTTTGTACCAAAATAAAAGAAATTTCTGTCTTTTTGCCCCAAAATGAGAGAAATTCCTGCCTTCTTTCCCTGAAATAAGTGAAATTTCTGCAATTTTGCCCAAAATAAGAAAAATTTCTGCCATTTTGCCACAAAAAAGAGAAATTTCTTCATTTTAGCCCCAAAAGAAGAGTAATTTCTGCCTTTTTTCCTCAAAATAAGTGAAATTTCTGCATTTTACCCAAAAATAAACGGAATTTCTGTCTTTTTGCCCCAAAATAAAAGTAATTTTTGAATTTTGCCTTGAAATAAGTGAAATTTCTGCAATTTTGCCCAAAATAAGAAAAATTTCTGCAATTTTGCCGCAAAATAAGGGAAATTTCTGCAATTTTGACCCAAAACAAGGGGAATTTCTGACGTTATGCCCTAAAATAAGGAAAATTTCTGTCTTTTTGCCCCAAAATAATTTGAATTTCTGCATTTTCCCTCAAAATTAGATGAATTTGTGCAATTTTGCTTCAAAACACGGGGAATTTCTGCCTTATTACACCAAAATAAAGGCAATTTCCTTTTCGCACAATTATAAGGAGAATTTCTGAGATTTTGCTTTAAATACGGAAAATTTGTGCCTTATTGCCTAAAATTAAGTGGAATTTCTGCCTTTTTGCACTGAAATATTTGAAATTTCTGCAATTATACCCCAAAATAAGGGGAATTTCTGTTTTTGGCCCCAAAATTTGGGGAATTTCTGCTTTTTTCCCCAAAATAAGGCAAATTTCTGACTTTTTGCCCTAAAATAAGTGAAATTTCTGCAATTTTGCCCCAAAATAAGGGGAATTTCTGCCTTTTGCCCAAAATAAGGGGAATTTCAGAATTTTACCTCCAAATAAGAGGAATTTCTGCCTTTTTGCCACAAAATATGGGGAATTTCTGCATTATTGCCCCCAAATAAGGAAAGTTTCTGCTTTTCTGCCCCATCTAATGGGAATTTCTGCCTTTTTGCCGCAAAATAATGGGAATTTTTGCCTTTTTGCCCCAAATTATGGGGAATTTCAGCATTTTACCTCAAAATAAGAGGAATTTCAGCATTTTTGCACCAAAATATGGGGAATTTCTGCCTTTTTGCCACAAAATAAGAAAAATTTCTGCAATTCTATAACAAAATAAAAGAAATTTCTAAAATTTTGCCAGAAAATAAAGGAAATTTCTGGAATTTTGCCCCAAAATAAGGGAAATTTCTGCCTTTATGCCACAAAATAAGGGGAATTTATGTCTTTATGCCCCAAAATTAAAGGAATTTCAGCCTTTTTACCTCATAATAATGGGAATCTCTGCCTTTTTGACCCAAAATATTGGGAATTTCTGCATTTTTGCCTCAAAATAAAGAAAATTTCTGCAATTTTGTACCAAATAAAAAAAAATTCTGCATTTTTGCCCCAAAATAAGAGAAATTCCTGCCTTCTTTCCCTGAAATAAGTGAAATTTCTGCAATTTTGCCCAAAATAAAAAATTTGGCAATTTTGCCACAAAATAAGGGAAATTTCTGCAATTTTGCCCCAAAATAAGGGGAATTTCTGACGTTATGCCCTGAAATAAGGAGAATTTCTGTCTTTTTGCCCCAAAATAATTTGAATTTCTGCATTTTCCCTCAAAATTAGATGAATTTGTGCAATTTTGCTTCAAAACACTGGGAATTTCTGCCTTATTACACAAAAATAAAGGGAATTTCTGCATTTTTGCACCATTATAAGGGGAATTTCTGAGATTTTCCTTTAAAATACGGAAAATTTGTGCCTTATTGCCTAAAATTAAGTGGAATTTCTGCCTTTTTGCACTGAAATATTTGAAATTTCTGCAATTTTACCCCAAAATAAGGGGAATTTCTGTTTTTGGCCCCAAAATTAGGGGAATTTCTGCTTTTTGCCCCAAAATAAGGCAAATTTCTGACTTTTTGCACTAAAATAAGTGAAATTTCTGCAATTTTGCCCCAAAATAAGGGGAATTTCTGCCTTTTGCCCAAAATAAGGGGAATTTCAGCATTTTACCTCCAAATAAGGGGAATTTCTGCCTTTTTGCCACAAAATATGGGGAATTACTGCCTTATTGCCTTCAAATAAAGAAAATTTCTGCTTTTCTGCCCCAATTAACAAGAATTTCTGCCTTTTTGCCACAAAGTAAAGGAAATTTTTGCCTTTTTGCCACAAAATAAGGGGAATTTCATCCTTTTTCCCTCAAAATATGGGGAATTTCTGCCTTTTACCCCAAAATATGGGGAATTTGTGCCTTTTTGTTCCAAAATAAGAAAAATTTCTTCAACTTTGTACCAAAATAAAAAAATTTCTGCTTTTTGCCCCAAAATAAAAGGAATTTCTGACTTTTTGCCCTGAAATAAGTGAAATTTCTGCAATTTTGCCCAAAATAAGAAAAATTTCTGCAATTTTGCCACAATATAAGAGAAATTTTTGCAATTTTGCCCCAAAATAAAGGGAATTTCTGACTTTTTGCCATGAAATAAGGAGAATTTCTGTCTTTTTGCCCCAAAATAATGTGAATTTCTGCATTTTCCCTTAAAATTAGGGGAATTTGTGCAATTTTGCTTCAAAATACGGGGAATTTCTGCCTTATTGCACCAAAATAAAGGGAATTTCTGCATTTTTGCACCAATATAAGGCGAATTTCTGAGATTTTGCTCCAAAATACAGAAAATTTCTGCCTTATTGCCCGATATTAAGTGGAATTTCTGCCTTTTTGCACTGAAATATTTGAAATTTCTGCAAATTTACCCCAAAATAAGGGAAATTTCTATTTTTGGCCCCAAAATTAGGGAAATTTCTGCTTTTTGCCCCAAAATAAGGCAAATTTCTGACTTTTTGCCCTGAAATAAATGAAATTTCTGCAATTTTGTCCCAAAATAAGGGGAATATCTGCCTTTTTGCCCAAAATAAGGGAAATTTCAGCATTTTACCCCCAAATGAGGGGAATTTCTGCCTTTTTGCCACAAAATATGGAGAATTACTGCCTTATTGCCTTCAAATAAGGAACATTTCTGCGTTTCTGCCCCAATTAACAAGAATTTCTGCTTTTTTGCCACAAAGTAAAGGAAATTTTTGCTTTTTTGCCCTAAAATAAGGGGAATTTCATTCTTTTTACCTCAAAATGAGGGGAATTTCTGCCTTTTACCCCAAAATATAGGGAATTTCTTCCTTTTTATTCCAAAATATGAAAAATTTCTTCAACTTTTTACCAAAATAAAAGAAATTTCTGCTTTTTGTCCCAAAATAAAAGGAATTTCTGACTTTTAGCCCTGAAATAAATGAAATTTCTGAAATTTTGCCTGAAAATAAGGAAAATTTGTGCCTTTTTGCCCCAAAATGAGGGAAATTTCTCCCTTTTTGGCCCAGAATATGAGGAATTTAAGCATTTTACCTCAAAATAAGGGGAATTTCAGCCTTTTTGCTCCAAAATATGGGGAATTTTAGCCTTTTTGCCACAATATAAGAAAAATGTCTGCAATTCTGTACCAAAATAAAAGAAATTTCTAAAATTTTGCCCCAAAATAAGGGAAATTTCTGCAATTTTGCCCCAAAATAAGGGAAAGTTCTTCAATTTTGCCCCAAAATAAGGGGAATTTCTGACTTTTTGCCGTGAAATAAGGAGAATTTCTGTATTTTTTGCCCCAAAATAAAGGGAATTTCTGCCTTTTTGCCACAAAATTAGGGGAGTTTCTGCAATTTTGCTTCAAAATACAAGGAATTTCTGCCTTTTTTCCCGAAAATAAGGGGAACTTTTGCTTTTGCATCAAATAAAGGGAATTTCTGCCTTTTTGCCCCGATATTAAGGGAATTTCTGCAATTTTGCTCCAAAATACGGTGAATTTCTGCCTTTTTGCCCGAAATTAAAAGGATTTTCTGCCTTTTTGCCCCCAAATAAGGAAAATTTCTACAATTTTATCCCAAAATAAGGGGAATTTTTGCCTTTTTTCCCAAAAATATAAGGAATTTCTGCCTTTTTTCCCCAAAATAAGAAATATTTCTGCAATTTTGCCCCAAAATAAGGGGAATTTCTCACTTTTTGCCCAAAAATAAAGGAAATTTCAGCCTTTTTATCTGAAAATAAGTGAAATTTCTGCAATTTTACCCCAAAAGGAAATTTCTGCAATTTTGCCCCAAAATAAGGTAAATTTCTGCAATTTAGCCCCAAATTAAATGAAATTTCTGGAATTTTGCCCCAAAATAAGGGGAATTTCTGATTTTTGCCCTAAAATAAAGGAATTGTCTGCCTTTTGCCCCAAAATTAGAGGAATTTCTGCAATTTTGCTTCAAAATAAGGGGGATTTCTGCCTATTTGCCCGAAAATAAGGGGAATGCATACCTTTTTGCCATAAAAAAGGGAAATTTCTTCATTTTTGCGCCAAATTAAGATGAAATTCTGCCTTTTGCCTCTAAATAAATGGAATTTCTGTCTTTTTTACCCCCCAAAAAAAATTTCTGTCTTTTTGCCCCAAAATAAGGGGAATTTCCGAATTATTACCCTGAAATAAGTGAAATTTCTGCAATTTTGCCACAAAATAAGGAAAAATTCTTCTTTTTTGCCCCCAAATAAGAGGAATTTCAGCCTTTTTACCTCAAAATAAGGGGAATTTCTGCATTTTTGCCACAATATGTTAGGAATTTCTGCCTTTTTGCCCTAAAATAAGGGAATTTTCTGGAATTTTGCCCCAAAATAAGTAGAATTTCTGAGTTTTGCCACAAAATAAGGAGAATTTCTGTCTTTTTGCCCCAACATATAGAAAATTTCTGCCGTTTTGCTTCACAATTAGGGGAATTTCTGCAATTTTACTTCAAAATACAGGGAATTTCTGCTTTTTTGCCTGAAAATAAAGGGAATGTATACCTTTTGCCACAAAAAAGGGAAATTTCTTCATTTTAACCCCAAAATAAGAGTAATTTCTGCCTTTTTACCTCAAAATAAGTTAAATTTCTGCCTTTTTACCCAAAAATAAATGGAATTTCTGTCTTTTTGCCCCAAAATAAAAGGAATTTTTGAATTTTGCCTTGAAATAAGTGAAATTTCTGCAATTTTACCCCAAAATTAGGGACATTTCTGCAATTTTGCCCCAAAATAAGGGGAATTTCTCACGTTATGCTCTGAAATAAGTAGAATTTCTGTCTTTTTGCCCCAAAATAATTTGAATTTCTGCATTTTCCCTCAAAATTAGATGAATTTGTGCAATTTTGCTTCAAAACATGGGGAATTTCTGCCTTATTACACAAAAATAATGGGAATTTCTGCATTTTTGCACCAATATAAGGGGAATTTCTGAGATTTTGCTCCAAAATACGGAAAATTTGTGGCTTATTGCCTAAAATTAAGTGGAATTTCTGCCTTTTTGCACTGAAATATTTGAAATTTCTGCAATTTTACCCAAAAATAAGGGGAATTTCTGTTTTTGGCCCCAAAATTAGGGGAATTTCTGCTTTTTGCCCAAAAATAAGGCAAATTTCTGACTTTTTGCCCTAAAATAAGTGAAATTTCTGCAATTTTGCCCCAAAATAAAGGGAATTTCTGCCTTTTGCCCAAAATAAGGGGAATTTCAGCATTTTACCTCCAAATAAGGGGAATTTCTGCCTTTTTGCCACAAAATATGGGGAATTTCTGCCTATTTGTTCCAAAATAAGAAAAATTTCTTTAACTTTGTACCAAAATAATAGAAATTTCTGCCCTTTTGCCCCAAAATAAGAGAAATTCCTGCCTTATTTCCCTGAAATAAGTGAAATTTTTGCAATTTTGCCCAAAATAAGAAAAATTTCTGCAATTTTGCCACAAAATAAGGGAAATTTTTGCAATTTTGCCCCAAAATAAGGGGAATTTCTGACTTTTTGCCTTGAAATAAGGAGAATTTCTGTCTTTTTACCCCAAAATAATGTGATTTCTGCATTTTCCCTCAAAATTAGGGGAATTTGTGCAATTTTGCTTCAAAATATGGGGAATTTCTGCCTTATTGCACCAAAATAAAGGGAATTTCTGCATTTTTGCACCAATATAAGGGGAATTTCTGAGATTTTGCTCCAAAATACAGAAAATTTCTGCCTTATTGCCCGAAATTAAGTGGAATTTCTGCCTTTTTGCACTGAAATATTTGAAATTTCTGCAATTTTACCCCAAAATAAGGGGATTTTCTATTTTTGGCCCCAAAATTAGGGGAATTTTTGCTTTTTGCCCCAAAATAAGGCAAATTTCTGACTTTTTGCCCTGAAATAAGTGAAATTTCTGCAATTTTGTCCCAAAATAAGGGGAATATCTGCCTTTTTGCCCAAAATAAGGGGAATTTCAGCATTTTACCCCCAAATAAGGGGAATTTCTGCCTTTTTGCCACAAAATATGGGGAATTACTGCCTTATTGCCTTCAAATAAGGAAAATTTCTGCTTTTCTGCCCCAATTAACAAGAATTTCTGCCTTTTTGCCACAAAGTAAAGGAAATTTTTGCCTTTTTGCCCTAAAATAAGAGGAATTTCATCCTTTTTACCTCAAAATAAGGGGAATTTCTGCCTTTTACCCCAAAATATGGGGAATTTCTGCCTTTTTATTAAAATATATGAAAAATTTCTTCAACTTTGTACCAAAATAAAAGAAATTTCTGCTTTTTGTCCCAAAATAAAAGGAATTTCTGACTTTTAGCCCTGAAATAAATGAAATTTCTGCAATTTTGCCCGAAAATAAGGAAAATTTGTGCCTTTTTGCCCCAAAATGAGGCAAATGTCTGCCTTTTTGCCCCAAAATATGGGGAATTTCAGCATTTTACCTCAAAATAAGGGGAATTTCAGCCTTTTTGCACCAAAATATGGGGAATTTTAGCCTTTTTGCCACAATATAAGAAAAATGTCTGCAATTCTGTACCAAAATAAAAGAAATTTCTAAAATTTTGTTCCAAAATAAGGGAAATTTCTGAAATTTTGCCCCAAAATATAGGAAAGTTCTTCAATTTTGCCCCAAAATAAGGGGAATTTCTGACTTTTTGCCGCGAAATAAGGAGAATTTCTGTATTTTTGCCCCAAAATAAAGGGAATTTCTGCCTTTTTGCCCCAAAATTAGGGGAGTTTCTGCAATTTTGCTTCAAAATACAAGGAATTTCTGCCTTTTTTCCCGAAAATAAGGGGAACTTCTGCTTTTGCACCAAATAAAGGGAATTTCTGCATTTTTGCCCCGATATTAGGGGAAATTCTGCAATTTTGCTCCAAAATACGGGGAATTTTTGCCTTTTTGCCCGAAATTAAAAGGATTTTCTGCCTTTTTGCCCCCAAATAAGGAAAATTTCTACAATTTTATCCCAAAATAAGGGGAATTTCTGCCTTTTTTCCCCAAAATATAAGGAATTTCTGCATTTTGCCCCAAAATAAGAAATATTTCTGCAATTTTGCCCCAAAATAAGGGGAATTTCTCACTTTTTGCCCAAAAATAAAAAAAAATTCAGCCTTTATACCTGAAAATAAGTGAAATTTCTGCAATTTTGCCCCAAAAGGAAATTTCTGCAATTTTGCCCTAAAATAAGGTAAATTTCTGCAATTTTGCCCCAAATTAAAGAAAATTTCTGGAATTTTGCCCCAAAATAAGGGGAATTTCTGATTTTAGCCCCAAAATAAAACAAATGTCTGCCTTTTGCCCCAAAATTAGGGGAATTTCTGCAATTTGGCTTCAAAATGAGGGGAATTTCTGCCTTTTTCCCCTAAAATAAGGGGAATGCATACCTTTTTGCCATAAAAAAGAGAAATGTCTTCATTTTTGCGCCAAATTAAGATGAACTTCTGTCTTTTGCCTCTAAATAAGTGGAATTTCTGTATTTTTTACCCCAAAAAAAGGAATTTCTGTCTATTTTGCCCCAAAATAAGGGGAATTTCTGACTTATTACCCTCAAATAAGTGAAATTTCTGCAATTTTGCCACAAAATAAGGAAAAATTCTTATTTTTTGCCCCCAAATAAGAGAAATTTCAGCCTTTTTACCTCAAAATAAAGGGAATTTCTGCATTTTTGCCACAATATGTTAGGAATTTCTGCCTTTTTGCCCTAAAATAAGGGAAATTTCTGGAATTTTGCCCCAAAATAAGTAGAATTTCTGAGTTTTGCCACAAAATAAGGAGAATTTCTGTCTTTTTGCCCCAACATATAGGGAATTTCTGCCTTTTTGCCCCACAATTAGGGGAATTTCTGCAATTTTACTTCAAAATACGGGGAATTTCTGCTTTTTTGCCTGAAAATAAGGGGAATGTATACCTTTTGCCACAAAAAAGGGAAATTTCTTCATTTTAACCCCAAAATAAGAGTAATTTCTGCCTTTTTACCTCAAAATAAGTGAAATTATTGCCTTTTTACCCAAAAATAAATGGAATTTCTGTCTTTTAACCCAAAATAAAAGGAATTTTTGAATTTTGCTTTGAAATAAGTGAAATTTCTGCAATTTTGCCACAAAATGAGGGAAATTTCTGCCTTTTTGCCACAAAATCAGGGGAATTTCTGCATTTTTGCCCCAAAATAAAGAAAATTTTTGCAATTTTGTACCAAAATAATAGAAATTTCTGCCCTTTTGCCCCAAAATAAGAGAAATTCCTAACTTCTTTCCCTGAAATAAGTGAAATTTCTGCAATTTTGCACAAAATAAGAAAAATTTCTGCAATTTTGCCACAAAATAAGGGATATTTCTACAATTTTGCCCCAAAATAAGGAGAATTTCTGACGGTATGCTCTGAAATAAGGAGAATTTCTGTCTTTTTGCCCCAAAATAATTTGAATTTCTGCATTTTCCCTCAAAATTAGATGAATTTGTGCAATTTTGCTTCAAAACACGGGGAATTTCTGCCTTATTACACCAAAATAATGGGAATTTCTGCATTTTTGCACCAATATAAGGGGAATTTCTGAGATTTTGCTCCAAAATACGGAAAATTTCTGCCTTATTGCCTAAAATTAAGTGGAATTTCTGCCTTTTTGCACTGAAATATTTGAAATTTCTGCAATTTTAACCCAAAATAAGAGGAATTTTCTGTTTTTGGCCCCAAAATTAGGGGAATTTCTGCTTTTTGCCACAAAATAAGGCAAATTTCTGACTTTTTGCCCTAAAATAAATGAAATTTCTGCAATTTTGCCCCAAAATAAGGGGAATTTCTGCCTTTTGCCCAAAATAAGGGGAATTTCAGCATTTTACCTCCAAATAATTGGAGTTTCTGCCTTTTTGCCACAAAATATGGGGAATTTCTGCTTTATTGCACCAAAACAAGGAAAGTTTCTACTTTTCTGCCCCTATTAACAAGAATTTCTGAATTTTTGCCACAAAATAAAGGGAATTTCTGCCTTTTTGCCCCAAAATATGGGGAATTTCTGCCTTTTTGTTCCAAAATAAGAACAATTTCTTCAACTTTGTACCAAGATAAAAGAAATTTCTGCTTTTTGCCCAAAATAAAAGGAATTTCTGACTTTTTGGCCTGAAATAAATGAAATTTCTGCAATTTTGCCCGAAAATAAGGAAAATTTGTGCCTTTTTGCCCCAAAATGTAGGGAATTTCTGCCTTTTTGCCCCAAAATATGGGGAATTTCAGCATTTTACCTCAAAATAAGGGGAATTTCAGCCTTTTTGCACCAAAATATGGGGAATTTTAGCCTTTTTGCCACAATATAAGAAAAATTTCTGCAATTCTGTACCAAAATAAAAGAAATTTCTAAAATTTTGCCCCAAAATAAGGAAAATTTCTGCAATTTTGACCCAAAATAAGGGAAAGTTCTTCAATTTTGCCCCAAAATAAGGGGAATTTCTGACTTTTTGCCGCGAAATAAGGAGAATTTCTGTATTTTTGCCCCAAAATAAAGGGAATTTCTGCCTTTTTGCCCCAAAATTAGGGGAGTTTCTGCAATTTTGCTTCAAAATACAAGGAATTTCTGCCTTTTTTCCCGAAAATAAGGGGAACTTCTGCTTTTGCACCAAATAAAGGGAATTTCTGCATTTTTGTCCCGATATTAGGGGAATTTCTGCAATTTTGCTCCAAAATACGGGGAATTTTTGCCTTTTTGCCCGAAATTAAAACGATTTTCTGCCTTTTTGCCCCCAAATAAAGGAAATTTCTGCAATTTTATCCCAAAATAAGGGGAATTTCTTCCTTTTTTTTCCCAAAAATATAAGGAATTTCTGCCTTTTTGCCCCAAAATAAGGTAAATTTCTGCAATTTTGCCCCAAATTAAAGGAAATTTCTGGAATTTTGCCCCAAAATAAGGGGAATTTCTGACTTTTGTCCCAAAATAAAGGAAATGTCTGCCTTTTGCCCCAAAATTAGGAGAATTTCTGCAATTTTGCTTCAAAATAAGGGGAATTTCTGCTTTTGCCCGAAAATAAGGGGAATGCATACCTTTTTGCCATAAAAAAGGGAAATTTCTTTATTTTTGCGCCAAATTAAGAGGAACTTCTGCCTTTTGCCTCTAAATAAGTGGAATTTCTGTCTTTTTTACCCCAAAAAAAGGGAATTTCTGTCTTTTTTGCCCGAAAATATGGGGAATTTCTGACTTTTTACCTTTAAATAAGTGAAATTTCTGCGATTTTGCCACAAAATAAGGAAAAATTCTTCCTTTTTGTCCCCAAAAAAGAGGAATTTCAGCCTTTTTACCTCAAAATAAGGGGAATTTCTGCATTTTTGCCACAATATATTAGGAATTTCTGCCTTTTTGCCCTAAAATAAGGGAAATTTCTGGAATTTTGCCCCAAAATAAGTGGAATTTCTGAGTTTTGCCACAAAATAAGGAGAATTTCTGTCTTTTTGCCCCAACATATAGGGAATTTCTGCCGTTTTGCCTCACAATTAGGGGAATTTCTGCAATTTTACTTCAAAATACGGGGAATTTCTGCTTTTTTACCTGAAAATAAGGGGAATGTATACCTTTTGCCACAAAAAAGGGAAATTTCTTCATTTTAACCCCAAAATAAAAGTAATTTCTGCCTTTTTACCTCAAAATAAGTGAAATTTCTGCCTTTTTACCCAAAAATAAATGGAATTTCTGTCTTTTTGCCCCAAAATAAAAGTAATTTTTGAAATTTGCCATGAAATAAGTGAAATTTCTGCAATTTTGCCCCAAAATAAGGGAAATTTCTGCCTTTTAGCCAAAAATAAGGGGAATTTCTGCATTTTTGCCCCAAAATAAAGAAAATTTCTGCAATTTTGTACCAAAATAAAAGAAATTTATGCCTTTTTGCCCCAAAATAAGAGAAATTCCTGCCTTCTTTCCCTGAAATAAGTGAAATTTCTGCAATTTTGCCCAAAATAAGAAAAATTTCTGCAATTTTGCTACAAAATGGGAAATTTCTTCATTTTAGCCCCAAAATAAGAGTAATTTCTGCCTTTTTACCCCAAAATAAGTGAAATTTCTGCCTTTTTACCCAAAAATAAACGGAATTTCTGCCTTTTTGCCCCAAAATGAAAGGAATTTTTGAATTTTGCCTTGAAATAAGTGAAATTTCTGCAATTTTGCCCCAAAATAAGGGAAATTTCTGCCTTTTTGCCACAAAATCAGGGGAATTTCTGCATTTTTGCTCCAAAATAAAGAAAATTTCTCCAATTTTGTACCAAAAAAAAGAAACTTCTGCCCTTTTGCCCCAAAATAAGAGAAATTCCTGCCTTCTTTCCCTGAAATAAGTGAAATTTCTGCAAGTTTGCAAAAAATAAAAAATTTGGCAATTTTGCCACAAAATAAGGAAAATTTCTGCAATTTTGCCCCAAAATAAGCGGTATTTCTAACGTTATGCCCTGAAATAAGGAGAATTTCTGTCTTTTTGCCCCAAAATAATTTGAATTTCTGCATTTTCCCTCAAAATTAGATGAATTTGTGCAATTTTGCTTCAAAACACGGGGAATTTCTGCCTTATTACACCAAAATAAAGGGAATTTCTGCATTTTTGCACCATTATAAGGGGAATTTCTGAGATTTTGCTCCAAAATACGGAAAATTTGTGCCTTATTGCCTAAAATTAAGTGGAATTTCTGCCTTTTTGCACTGAAATATTTGAAATTTCTGCAATTTTACCCCAAAATAAGGGGAATTTCTGTTCTTGGCCCCAAAATTAGGGGAATTTCTGCTTTTTGCCACAAAATAAGGGAAATTTCTGACTTTTTTACCTAAAATAAGTGAAATTTCTGCAATTTTGCACCAAAATAAAGGGAATTTCTGCCTTTTGCCCAAAATAAGGGGAATTTCAGCATTTTACCTCCAAATAAGGGGAATTTCTGCCTTTTTGCCACAAAATATGGGGAATTACTGCCTTATTGCCTTCAAATAAAGAAAATGTCTGCTTTTCTGCTCCAATTAACAAGAATTTCTGCCTTTTTGCCACAAAGTAAAGGAAATTTTTGCCTTTTTGCCCTAAAATAAGGGGAATTTCATCCTTTTTCCCTCAAAATAAGGGGAATTTCTGCCTTTTACCCCAAAATATGGGGAATTTGTGCCTTTTTGTTCCAAAATAAAAAAAATTTCTTCAGCTTTGTACCAAAATAAAAGAAATTTCTGCTTTTTGCCCCAAAATAATAAAAAATTTCTGACTTTTTGCCCTGAAATAAAAGAAATTTCTGCAATTTTGCCCGAAAATAAGAGAAATTTGTGCCTTTTTGCCCCAAAATGTAGGGAATTCCTGCCTTTTTGCCCCAAAATATAGGGAATTTCAGCATTTTACCTCCAAATAAGGGGAATTTCAGCCTTATTGCACCAAAATAAAGGGAATTTCTGCATTTTTGCACCTATAAAAGGGGAATTTCTGAGATTTTGCTCCAAAATACAGAAAATTTCTGCCTTATTGCCCGAAATTAAGTGGTATTTCTGCCTTTTTTCTCTGAAATATTTGAAATTCTGCAATTTTACCCCAAAATAAGGGGAATTTCTATTTTTGGCCCCAAAATTAGGCGAATTTCTGCTTTTTGCCCCAAAATAAGGCAAATTTCTGACTTTTTGCCCTGAAAAAAGTGAAATTTCTGCAATTTTGTCCCAAAATAAGGGGAATTTCTGCCTCTTTGCCCAAAATAAGGGGAATTTCAGCATTTTACCTCCAAATAAGGGGAATTTCTGCATTTTGCCACAAAATATGGGGAATTACTGCCTTATTGCCTTCAAATAAAGAAAATTTCTGCTTTTCTGCCCCAATTAACAAGAATTTCTGCCTTTTTGCCACAAAGTAAAGGAAATTTTTGCCTTTTTGTGCTAAAATAAGGGGAATTTCATCCTTTTTACCTCAAAATAACGGGAATTTCTGCCCTTTACCCCAAAATATGGGGAATTTCTGCCTTTTTATTCCAAAATATGAAAAATTTCTTCAACTTTGTACCAAAATAAAAGAAATTTCTGTTTTTGTCCCAACATAAAAAAATTTCTGACTTTTTGCCCTGAAATAAATGAAATTTCTGCAATTTTGCCCGAAAATAAGGAAAATTTGTGCCTTTTTGCCCCAAAATGAGGGAAATTTCTTCCTTTTTGCCCCAAAATATGGGGAATTTCAGCATTTTACCTCAAAATAAGGGGAATTTCAGCCTTTCTGCACCAAAATATGGGGAATTTTAGCCTTTTTGCCACAATATAAAAAAATTTCTGCAATTCTGTACCAAAATAAAAGAAATTTCTAAAATTTTACCCAAAAATAAGGGAAATTTCTGCAATTTTGCCCCAAAATAAGGGAAAGTTCTTCAATTTTGCCCCAAAATAAGGGGAATTTCTGACTTTTTGCCGCGAAATAAGGAGAATTTCTGTATTTTTGCCCCAAAATAAAGGGAATTTCTGCCTTTTTGCCCCAAAATTAGGGGAGTTTCTGCAATTTTGCTTCAAAATACAAGGAATTTCTGCCTTTTTTCTTGAAAATAAGGGGAACTTCTGCTTTTGCACCAAATAAAGAGAATTTCTGCATTTTTGCCCCAATATTAGGGGAATTTTTGCAATTTTGCTTCAAAATACTGGGAATTTCTGCATTTTTGCCCGAAATTAACAGGATTTTCTGCCTTTTTGCCCCCAAATAAGGGAAATTTCTGCAATTTTATCCCAAAAAAAGGGAATTTCTGCCTTTTTGCCCTAAAATATAAGGAATTACTGCCTTTTTGCCCCAAAATAAGAAATATTTCTGCAATTTTGCCCCAAAATAAGGGGAATTTCTCACTTTTTGCCCAAAAATAAAAGAAATTTCAACCTTTTTACACGAAAATAAGTTAAATTTCTGCAATTTTGCCCCAAATAAAGGAAATTTCTGCAATTTTGCCCCAAAATAAGGTAAATTTCTGCAATTTTGCCCCAAATTAAAGGAAATTTCTGGAATTTTGCCCCAAAATAAGGGGAATTTCTGATTTTTTGCCCTGAAATAAGGAGAATTTCTGTCTTTTTGCTTCAAAATAATGTGAATTTCTGCATTTTCCCTCAAAATTAGGGGAATTTGTGCAATTTTGCTTAAAATTACGGGGAATTTCTGCCTTATTGCACCAAAATAAAGGGAATTTCTGCATTTTTGCACCAATATAAGGGGAATTTCTGAGATTTTGCTCCAAAATACAGAAAATTTCTGCCTTATTGCCCGAAATTAAGTGGAATTTCTGCCTTTGTGCACTGAAATATTTGAAATTTCTGCAATTTTACCCCAAAATAAAAGGAATTTCTATTTTTGGTCCCAAAATTAGGGGAATTTCTGCTTTTTGCCACAAAATAAGGCAAATTTCTGACTTTTTGCCCTGAAATAAGTGAAAATTCTGCAATTTTTCCCAAAATAAGGGGAATATCTGCCTTTTTGCCCAAAATAAGGGGAATTTCATCTTTTTACCCCCAAATAAGGGGAATTTCTGCCTTTTTGCCACAAAATATGGGGAATTACTGCCTTATTGCCTTCAAATAAGGAAAATTTCTGCTTTTCTGCCCCAATTAACAAGAATTTCTGCCTTTTTGCCACAAAGTAAAGGAAATTTTTGCCTTTTTGTGCTAAAATAAGTGGAATTTCATCCTTTTTACCTCAAAATAAAGGGAATTTCTGCCCTTTACCCCAAAATATGGGGAATTTCTGCCTTTTTATTCCAAAATATGAAAAATTTCTTCAACTTTGTACCAAAATAAAAGAAATTTCTGATTTTTGTCCCAACATAAAAGGAATTTCTGACTTTTTACCCTGAAATAAATGAAATTTCTGCAATTTTGCCCGATAATAAGGAAAATTTGTGCCTTTTTGCCCCAAAATGAGGGAAATTTCTGCCTTTTTGCCCCAAAATATGGGGAATTTCAGTATTTTACCTCAAAATAAGGGGAATTTCAGCCTTTCTGCACCAAAATATGGGGAATTTTAGCCTTTTTGCCACAATATAAAAAAAATTTCTGCAATTCTGTACCAAAATAAAAGAAATTTCTAAAATTTTGCCCCAAAATAAGGGAAATTTCTGCAATTTTGCCACAAAATAAGGGAAAGTTCTTCAATTTTGCCCCAAAATAAGGGGAATTTCTGACTTTTTGCCGCGAAATAAGGAGAATTTCTGTATTTTTGCCCCAAAATAAAGGGAATTTCTGCATTTTTGCCCCAAAATTAGGGGAGTTTCTGCAATTTTGCTTCAAAATACAAGGAATTTCTGCCTTTTTTCCTGAAAATAAGGGGAACTTCTGCTTTTGCACCAAATAAAGGGAATTTCTGCATTTTTGCCACGATATTAGGAGAATTTCTGCAATTTTTCTCCAAAATAAGGGGAATTTCTGCCTTTTTGCCCGAAATTAAAAGGATTTTCTGCCTTTTTGCCCCCAAATAAGGGAAATTTCTGCAATTTTATCCCAAAATAAGGGGAATTTCTCACTTTTTGCCCAAAAATAAAGGAAATTTCAGCCTTTTTACACGAAAATAAGTTAAATTTCTGCAATTTTGCCCCAAATAAGGTAAATTTCTGCAATTTTGCCCCAAAATAAGGTAAATTTCTGACTTTTTGCCGTGAAATAAGTAGAATTTCTGTCTTTTTGCCCCAATATAATGTGAATTTCTGCATTTTCCCTCAAAATTAGAGGAATTTGTGCAATTTTGCTTCAAAATACGGGGAATTTCTGCCTTATTGCACCAAAATAAAGGGAATTTCTGCATTTTTGCACCAATATCAGAGGAATTACTGAGATTTTTCTCCAAAATACAGAAAATTTCTGCCTTATTGACCGAAATTAAGTGGAATTTTTGCCTTTTTGCACTGACATATTTGAAATTTCTGCAATTTTACTCCAAAATAAGGGGAATTTCTGTTTTTGGCCCCAAAATTAAGGGAATTTCTGCTTTTTGCCCCAAAATAAGGCAAATTTCTGACTTTTTGCCCTGAAATAAGTGAAATTTCTGCAATTTTGTCCCAAAATAAGGGGAATATCTGCCTTTTTGCCCCAAATAAGGGGAATTTCAGCATTTTACCCCCAAATAAGGGGAATTTCTGCCTTTTTGCCACAAAATATGGGGAATTACTGACTTATTGCCTCCAAATAAGGAAAATTTCTGCTTTTCTGCCCCAATTTACAAGATTTTCTGCCTTTTTGTCACAAAGTAAAGGAAATTTTTGCCTTTCTGCCCTAAAATAAGGGGAATTTCATCCTTTTTACCTCAAAATAAGGGGAATTTCTGCCCTTTACCCGAAAATATGGGGAATTTCTGCCTTTTTATTCCAAAATATGGAAAATTTCTTCAACTTTGTACCAAAATAAAAGAAATTTCTGCTTTTTGTCCCAAAATAAAAGGAATTACTGACTTTTTGCCCTAAAATAAATGAAATTTCTGCAATTTTGCCCAAAAATAAGGAAAATTTGTGCATTTTTGCCCCCAAAATATAGGGAATTTCTGCCTTTTTGCCCCAAAATATGGGGAATTTCAGCATTTGACCTCAAAATAAGGGGAATTTCAGCCTTTTTGCACCAAAATATGGGGAATTTTAGCCTTTTTGCCACAATATAAGAAAAATTTCTGCAATTCTGTACCAAAATAAAAGAAATTTCTAAAATTTTGCCCCAAAATAAGGGAAATTTCTGCAATTTTGCCCCAAAATATAGGAAAGTTCTTCAATTTTGCCCCAAAATAAGGGGAATTTCTTACTTTTTGCCGCGAAATAAGGAGAATTTCTGTATTTTTGCCCCAAAATAAAAGGAATTTCTGACTTTTTGCCCCAAAATTAGGAGAGTTTCTGCAATTTTGCTTCAAAATACAAGGAATTTCTGCCTTTTTTCCCGTAAATAAGGGGAACTTCTGCTTTTGCACCAAGTAAAGGGAATTTCTGCATTTTTGCCCCGATATTAGGGGAATTTCTGCAAATTTGCTCCAAAATACGGGGAATTTCTGCCTTTTTGATCGAAATTAAAAGGATTTTCTGCCTTTTTGCCCCCAAATAAGGAAAATTTCTGCAATTTTATCCCAAAATAAGGGGAATTTCTGCCTTTTTGCCCCAAAATATAAGGAATTTCTGCCTTTTTGACCCAAAATAAAGTAAATTTCCGCAATTTTGCCACAAATTAAAGGAAATTTCTGGAATTTTGCCCCAAAATAAGGGGAATTTCTGTTTTTTGCCCCAAAATAAAGGAAATGTCTGCCTTTTGCCCCAAAATTAGGGGAATTTCTGCAATTTTGCTTCAAAATAAGGGGAATTTCTGCTTTTTTGCCCGAAAATAAGGGGAATGCATACCTTTTTGCCATAAAAAAGGGAAATTTCTTCATTTTTGCGCCAAATTAAGAGGAACTTCTGCCTTTTGCCTCTAAATAAGTGGAATTTTTGTCTTTTTTACCCCAAAAAAGGGAATTTCTGTCTTTTTTGCCCCAAAATAAGGGGAATTTCTGACTTATTACCCTGAAATAAGTGAAATTTCTGCAATTTTGCCACAAAATAAGGAAAAATTCTTTCTTTTTGCCCCCAAATAAGAGGAATTTCAGAGTTTTTACCTCAAAATAAGGGGAATTTCTGCATTTTTGCCACAATATATTAGGAATTTCTGACTTTTTGCCCTAAAATAAGGGAAATTTCTGGAATTTTGCCCCAAAATAAGTGGAATTTCTGAGTTTTGCCACAAAATAAGGAGAATTTCTGTCTTTTTGCCCAAACATATAGGGAATTTCTGCCGTTTTGCCTCACAATTAGGGGAATTTCTGCAATTTTACTTCAAAATACGGGGAATTACTGCTTTTTTGCCTGAAAATAAGGAGAATGTATACCTTTTGCCACAAAAAGGGAAATTTCTTAATTTTAACCCCAAAATAAGAGTAATTTCTGCCTTTTTACCTCAAAATAAGTGAAATTTCTGCCTTTTTACCCAAAAATAAATGGAATTTCTGTCTTTTTGCCCCAAAATAAAAGGAATTTTTGAATTTTGCCTTGAAATAAGTGAAATTTCTGCAATTTTGCCCCAAAATAAGGGAAATTTTTCTCTTTTTGCCACAAAATAAGGGGAATTTCTGCATTTTTGCCCCAAAATAAAGAAAATTTCTGAAATTTTGTACCAAAATAAAAGAAATATCTGCCTTTTTGCCCAAAAATAAGAGAAATTCCTGCCTTCTTTCCCTGAAATAAGTGAAATTTCTGCGATTTTGCCCAAAATTAGAAAAATTTCTGCAATTTTGCCACAAAAAAGGGAAATTTCTTCATTTTAGCTCCAAAATAAGAGTAATTTCTGCCTTTTTTACCTCAAAATAAGTGAAATTTCTGCCTTTTTACCCAAAAATAAACGGAATTTCTGTCTTTTTGCCCCAAAATAAAAGGAATTTTTGAATTTTGCCTTGAAATAAGTGAAATTTCTGCAATTTTGCCACAAAATGAGGGAAAATTTTTGCCTTTTTGCCACAAAATCATGGGAATTTCTGCATTTTTGCCCCAAAATAAAGAAAATTTCTGCAATTTTGTACCAAAATAAAAGAAATTTCTGCCCTTTTACCCCAAAATAAGAGAAATTCCTAACTTCTTTCCCTGAAATAAGTGAAATTTCTGCAATTTTCCCCAAAATAAGAAAAATTTCTGCAATTTTGCCACAAAATAAGGAATATTTCTGCAATTTTGCCCCAAAATAAGGGGAATTTCTGACGTTATGCTCTGAAATAAGGAGAATTTCTGTCTTTTTGCCCCAAAATAATTTGAATTTCTGCATTTTCCCTCAAAATTAGATGAATTTGTGCAATTTTGCTTCAAAACACTGGGAATATCTGCCTTATTACACCAAAATAATGGGAATTTCTGCATTTTTGCACCAATATAAGGGGATTTTCTGAGATTTTGCTCAAAAATACAGAAAATTTCTGCCTTATTGCCTAAAATTAGGTGGAATTTCTGCCTTTTTGCACTGAAATATTTGAAATTTCTGCAATTTTACCCCAAAATAAGGGAAATTTCTGTTTTTGGCCCCAAAATTAGGGGAATTTCTGCTTTTTGCCACAAAATAAGGCAAATTTCTGACTTTTTGCCCTAAAATAAGTGAAATTTCTGCAATTTTGCCCCAAAATAAGGGGAATTTCTGCCTTTTGCCCAAAATAAGGGGAATTTCAGCATTTTACCTCCAAATAAGGGGAATTTCTGCCTTTTTGCCACAAAATATGGGGAATTTCTGCATTATTGCACCCAAATAAGGAAAGTTTCTGCTTTTTTGCCCCAATTAAAAAGAATTTCTGCCTTTTTGCCACAAAACAAAGGGAATTTCTGCCTTTTTGCCCCAAAACAAGGGGCATTTCAGCCTTTTTACCTCAAAATAAGGGGAATTTCTGCCTTTTGCCCCAAAATATGGGGAATTTCTGCCTTTTTGTTCCAAAATAAGAAAAATTTCTTCAACTTTGTACCAAAATAAAAAAAAATTTCTGCTTTTTGCCCCAAAATAAAAGGAATTTCTGACTTTTTGCCCTGAAATAAATGAAATTTCTGCAATTTTGCCCGAAAATAAGGGAAATTTGTGCCTTTTTGCCCCAAAATGTAGGGAATTTCTGCCTTTTTGCACCATAATATGGGGAATTTTTCATTTTACCTCAAAATAAGGGGAATTTCAGCATTTTTGCACCAAAATATGAGGAATTTCTGCCTTTTTGCCACAAAATAAGAAAAATTTCTGCAATTCTGTACCAAAATAAAAGAAATTTCTAAAATTTTGACCATAAATAGAGGAAATTTCTGCAATTTTGCCCCAAAATAAGGGAAATTTCTGCCTTTCAGCCACAAAATAAGGGAAATTTCTGTCTTTTTGCCCCAAAATATAGGGAATTTCTGCATTTTTGCCTCAAAATAAAGAAAATTTCCTCAATTTTGTACCAAAATAAGAGAAATTTCTGCCTTTTTGCCCCAAAATAAAAGAAATTCCTGCCTTCTTTCCCTGAAATAAGTGAAATTTCTGCAATTTTGCTCATAATAAGAAAAATTTCTGCAATTTTTCCACAAAATAAGGGAAATTTCTGCAATTTTGCCCCAAAATAAGGGGAATTTCTGACTTTTTCCCGTGAAATAAGGAGAATTTCTTTCTTTTTGCCCCAAAATAATGTGAATTTCTGCATTTTCTCTCAAAATTAGGGGAATTTGTGCAATTTTGCTTCAAAATATAGGGAATTTCTGCCTTATTACACCAAAATAAAGGGAATTTCTGCAATTTTGCCCCAAAATCAGAGAAATTTCTGCCTTTTTGCCACAAAATCAGGGGAATTTCTGCATTTTTGCCCCAAAATAAAGCAAATTTCTGCAATTTTGTACCAAAATAAAAGAAATTTCTGCTTTTTGCCCCAAAATAAAAGGAATTTCTGACTTTTTGCCCTGAAATAAATGAAATTTCTGCAATTTTGCCCGAAAATAAGAGAAATTTGTGCCTTTTTGCCCCCAAAATATAAGGAATTTCTGCCTTTTTGCCCCAAAATATGGGGAATTTCAGCATTTTACCTCAAAATAAGGGGAATTTCAGCCTTTTTGCACCAAAATATGGGGAATTTTAGCCTTTTTGCCACAATATAAGAAAAATTTCTGCAATTCTGTACCAAAATAAAAGAAATTTCTAAAATTTTGCCCCAAAATAAGGGAAATTTCTGCAATTTTGCCCCAAGATATAGGAAAGTTCTTCAATTTTGCCCCAAAATAAGGGGAATTTCTGACGTTTTGCCGCGAAATAAGGAGAATTTCTGTATTTTTGCCCCAAAATAAAGGGAATTTCTGCATTTTTGCCCCAAAATTAGGGGAGTTTCTGCAGTTTTGCTTCAAAATACAAGGAATATCTGCCTTTTTTCCCGAAAATAAGGGGAACTTCTGCTTTTGCACCAAATAAAAGGAATTTCTGCATTTTTGCCCCGATATTAGGGGAATTTCTGCAATTTTGCTCCAAAATACAGGGAATTTCTGCCTTTTGGCCCGAAATTAAAAGGATTTTCTGCCTTTTTGCCCCCAAATAAGGGAAATTTCTGCAATTTTATCTCAAAATAAGGGGAATTTCTGCCTTTTTTCCCCAAAATATAAGGAATTTCTGCCTTTTTGCCCCAAAATAAGATAAATTTCCGCAATTTTGCCCCAAATTAAAGGAAATTTCTGGAATTTTGCCCCAAAACAAGGTGAATTTCTGATTTTTGCCCCAAAATAAAGGAAATGTTTGCCTTTTGCCCCAAAATTAGGGGAATTTCTGCAATTTTGCTTCAAAATAAGGGGAGTTTCTGCAATTTTGCCCGAAAATAAGGGGAATGCATACATTTTTGCCATAAAAAAGAGAAATTTCTTCATTTTTGTGCCAAATTAAGAGGAACTTCTGCCTTTTGCCTCTAAATAAGTGGAATTTCTGTCTTTTTTACCCCTAAAAAAGGGAATTTCTGTCTTTTTTGCCCCAAAATAAGGGGAATTTCTGACTTATTACCCTGAAATAAGTGAAATTTCTGCAATTTTGCCACAAAATAAAGAAAAATTCTTCCTTTTTGCCCCCAAATAAGAGGAATTTCAGCCTTTTTACCTCAAAATAAGGGGAATTTCTGCATTTTTGCCACAAAATATTAGGAATTTCTGCCTTTTTGCCCTAAAATAAGGGAAATTTCTGGAATTTTGCCCCAAAATAAGTGGAATTTCTGAGTTTTGCCACAAAATAAGGAGAATTTCTGTCTTTTTGCCCCAACATGTAGAAAATTTCTGCCGTTTTGCCTCACAATTAGGGGAATTTCTGCAATTTTACTTCAAAATACGGGGAATTTCTGCTTTTTTGCCTGAAAATAAGGGGAATGTATACCTTTTGCCACAAAAAAGGGAAATTTCTTCATTTTAACCCCATAATAAGAGTAATTTCTGCCTTTTTACCTCAAAATAAGTGAAATTTCTGCCCTTTTACCCAAAAATAAATGGAATTTCTGTCTTTTTGCCCCAAAATAAAAGGAATTTTTGAATTTTGCCTTGAAATAAGTGAAATTTCTGCCTTTTTGCGCCAAAATAAGAGAAATTCCTGCCTTCTTTCCCTGAAATAAGTGAAATTTCTGCAATTTTGCCCAAAATAAGAAAAATTTCTGCAATTTTGCCACAAAAAAAGGGAAATTTCTTCATTTTAGCCCCAAAATAAGAGTAATTTCTGCCTTTTTTACCTCAAAATAAGTGAAATTTCTGCGTTTTTACCCAAAAATAAACGGAATTTCTGTCTTTTTGCCCCAAACTAAAAGGAATTTTTGAATTTTGCCTTGAAATAAGTGAAATTTCTGCAATTTTGCCACAAAATGAGGGAAATTTCTGCCTTTTTGTCACAAAATCAGGGGAATTTCTGCATTTTTGACCCAAAATAAAGAAAATTTCTGCAATTTTGTACCAAAATAAAAGAAATTTCTGCCCTTTTGCCCCAAAATAAGAAAAATTCCTAACTTCTTTCCCTGAAATAAGTGAAATTTCTGCAATTTTCCACAAAATAAGAAAAATTTCTGCAATTTTGCCACAAAATAAGGGATATTTCTGCAATTTTGCCCCAAAATAAGGGGAATTTCTGACGTTATGCTCTGAAATAAGGAGAATTTCTGTCTTTTTGCCCCAAAATAATTTGAATTTCTGCATTTTCCCTCAAAATTAGATGAATTTGTGCAATTTTGCTTCAAAACACGGGGAATTTCTGCCTTATTACACCAAAATAATGGGAATTTCTGCATTTTTGCACCAATATATGGGGAATTTCTGAGATTTTTCTCCAAAACACGGAAAATTTCTGCCTTATTTCCTAAAATTAAGTGGAATTTCTGCCTTTTTGCATTGAAATATTTGAAATTTCTGCAATTTTACCCCAAAATAAGGGGAATTTCTCTTTTTGGCCCCAAAATTAGGGGAATTTCTGCTTTTTGCCACAAAATAAGGCAAATTTCTGACTTTTTGCCCTAAAATAAGTGAAATTTCTGCAATTTTGCCCGAAAATAAGGGAAATTTGTGCCTTTTTGCCCCAAACTGTAGGGAATTTCTGCCTTTTTGCACCATAATATGGGGAATTTTAGCATTTTACCTCAAAATAAGGGGAATTTCAGCTTTTTTGCACCAAAATATGAGGAATTTCTGCCTTTTTGCCACAAAATAAGAAAAATTTCTGCAATTCTGTACCAAAATAAAAGAAATTTCTAAAATTTTGCCCGAAAATAAAGGAAATTTCTGCAATTTTGCCCCAAAATAAGGGAAATTTCTGCCTTTCTGCCACAAAATAAGGAAAATTTCTGTCTTTTTGCCCCAAAATAAAAGGAATTTCAGCCTTTTTACCTCATAATAAGGGGAATCTCTGCCTTTTTGCCCCAAAATATGGGGAATTTCTGCATTTTTGCCTCAAAATAAAGAAAATTCCTTCAATTTTGTAACAAAATAAAAGAAATTTCTGCCTTTTTGCCCCAAAATAAAAGAAATTCCTGCCTTCTTTCCCTGAAATAAGTGAAATTTCTGCAATTTTGCCCATAATAAGAAAAATTTCTGCAATTTTTCCACAAAATAAGGGAAATTTCTGCAATTTTGCCACAAAATAAGGGGAATTTCTGACTTTTTGCCGTGAAATAAGGAGAATTTCTTTCTTTTTGCCCCAAAATAATATGAATTTCTGCATTTTCTCTCAAAATTTGGGGAATTTGTGCAATTTTGCTTCAAAATATGGGGAAATTCTGCCTTATTGCACCAAAATAAAGGGAATTTCTGCAATTTTGCCTCAAAATAAGGGAAATTTCTGCATTTTTGCCACAAAATAAGGGGAATTTCTGCATTTTTGCCCCAAAATAAAGAAAATTTCTGCAATTTTGTACCAAAATAAAAGAAATTTCTGCCTTTTTGCCCCAAAATAAGAGAAATTCCTGCCTTCTTTTCCTGAAATAAGTGAAATTTCTGCAATTTTGCCCAAAATAAGAAAAATTTCTGAAATTTTGCCACAAAATAAGGGATATTTCTGCAATTTTGCCCCAAAATAAGGGGAATTTCTGACGTTATGCCCTGAAATAAGGAGAATTTCTGTCTATTTGCCCCGAAATAATTTGAATTTCTGCATTTTCCCTCAAAATTAGGGGAATTTGTGCAATTTTGCTTCCAAACACAGGGAATTTCTTCCTTATTACACCAAAATAATGGGAATTTCTCCATTTTTGCACCAATATAAAGGGAATTTCTGAGATTTTGCTCCAAAATACAGAAAATTTATGCCTTATTGCCTAAAATTAAGTGGAATTTCTGCCTTTTTGCACTGAAATATTTGAAATTTCTGCAATTTTACCCAAAAATAAGGGGAATTTCTGTTTTTGGCCCCAAAATTAGGGGAATTTCTGCTTTTTGCCCAAAAATAAGGCAAATTTCTGACTTTTTGCCCTAAAATAAGTGAAATTTCTGCAATTTTGCCCCAAAATGAGAGAAATTTCTGCGTTTTTACCTCCAAATAAGGGGAATTTCAGCCTTTTTACCACAAAATAAGGAGAATTTTTGCATTTTTGCCTCAAAATATTAGAAATTTATGCCTTTTTGCCCAAAATAAGAAAAATTTCTGCAATTTTGTACCAAAATATGGGAAATTTCTGACTTTTTGCCCCAAAATAAGAAAATTTCTGCTTTTTTCCCTGAAATAAGTGAAATTTCTCCAATTTTGCCCCAAAATAAGTGAAATTTCTGCAATTTTACCCCAAAATAAAAAAAATTTCTGAAATTTTGCCCCAAAATAAGTGGAATTTCTGAGTTTTGCCCCAAAAATAAGGAGAATTTCTGTCTTTTTGCCCCAACATATAGGAAATTTCTGCCTTTTTGTCCCACAATTAGGTTAATTTCTGCAATTTTGCTCCAAAATACGGGGAATTTCTGCCTTTTTGCCCGAAAATAAGAAGAATGCATACCTTTTTGCCATAAAAAAGTCAAATTTCTGTAATTTTGCTCCAAAATAAGAGGAATTTCTGCTTTTTTGCCTCTAAATATGTGGAATTTCTGTCTTTTTCCCCCAAAACAAAAGGAATTTCTGTCTTTTTTGCACCAAAATAAGGAAATTTTCTGACTTATTACCCTAAAATAAGTGAAATTTCTGCAATTTTGCCCCAACATAAGGGAAATTTCTGCCTTTTTGCCCACAAATAAGGGGAATTTCACACTTTTACCTCAAAATAAGGGGAATTTCTGCATTTTTGCCACAAAATAATAGGAATTTCTGCCTTTTTGCCCCAAAATAAGAAGAATTTCTGCCTTTTTTCCTGAAATAAGTGAAATTTCTGCAATTTTGCCCCAAAATAAAGGAAATCTCTGGAATTTTGCCCCAAAATAAGTGGAAATTCTGAGTTTTGCCCCCAAATAAGGAGAATTTCTGTCTTTTTGCCCCAACATATAGGGAATTTCTGCCTTTTTGCCCCACAATTAGGGGAATTTCTGCCTTTTTGCCCGAAAATAAGAAGAATGCATAACTTTTTGCCATGAAAAAGGGAAATTTCTTCATTTTTGCTCCAAAATAAGGGGAATTTCTGCTTTTTTGCCTCCAAATAAGTGGAATTTCTGTTCTTTTCCCCCAAAACAAAGGTAATTTCTGTCTTTTTTGCCCCAAAATAAAAAAATTTCTGACTTATTACCCTGAAGTAAATAAAATTTCTGCAATTTTGCCCCAAAATAAGGAAAAATTCTGCTTTTTTGCCTTTAAATAAGTGGAATTTATGTATTTTACCCCAAAAACAAAGGGAATTTCTGTCTTTTTTGCTGAAAATAAGGAAAATTTCTGACTTATTATTCTGAAATAAGTGAAATTTCTGCAATTTTTCCCCAAAATAAGGGAAATTTCTGCCTCTTTGCCCCCAAATAAGGGGAATTTCAGGCTTTTGACCTCAAAATAAAAGGAATTTCTGCATTTTTGCCACATAATATTAGGAATTTCTGCCTTTTTGCCCCAAAATAAGGATAATTTCTGCATTTTTTCACGGAAATAAGTGAAATTTCTGCAATTTTGCCCCAAAATAAGTGATATTTCTGCAATTTTTCCCAAAATAAGGGAAATTTCTGGAATTTTGCCCCAAAATAAGTGGAATTTCTGAGTTTTGCCCCAAAATAAGGAGAATTTCTGTTTTTTGCCCTAACATATAGGGAATTTCTGCCTTTTTGCCCCACAATTAGGGGAATTTCTGCAATTTTGCTCCAAAATACAAAGAATTTCTGGTTTTTAGCCTGAAAATAAGGGGAATGTATACCTTTTGCCACAAAAAAGAGAAATTTCTTCATTTTTGCTCCAAAATAAAAGAAATTTCTGCTTTTTTGCCTCTATAAAAGTGGAATTTCTTCCTTTTTCCCCAAAAACAAAGGGAATTTCTGTCTTTTTGCCCCAAAATAAGGAAAATTTCTTACTTATTACCCTGAAATTAGTGATATTTTTGCAATTTTGCCCCAAAATAAGGGAATTTCTGCCTTTTTGCCCCCAAATAAGGGGAATTTCAGCCTTTTTCCTCAAAAAGGGGAATTTCTGCATTTTTGCCCCAAAATATAAGAAATTTCTGCCTTTTTACTCCAAAATAAGAAAAATTTCTGCAATTTTGTACCAAAATAAAAAAAATTTCTGCCTTTTTGCCCCAAAATAAGAAAATTTCATTTTTTTTTGAAATAAATGAAATTTCTGCAATTTTGCCCCAAAATAAATGTAATTTCTGCAATTTTGCCCCAAAATAAGTGAAATTTCTGGAATTTTGCTCCAAAATAAGTGGAATTTCTTAGTTTTGCCCTAAAATAAGGGGAATTTCTGTCTTTTTGCCCCAACATTTAGTGAATTTCTGCCTTTTTGTCCCACAATTTGGGAAATTTCTGCAATTTTGCTCCAAAATAAAGAGAATTTCGGCCTTTTTGCCCAAAAATAAGAAGAATGCATACCTTTATGCCCTTAAAAAGTGAAATTTCTTCATTTTTGCTCTAAAATAAGGGGAATTTCTTCTTTTTTGCCTCTAAAAAAGTAAAATTTCTGTCTTTTTCCCCCAAAACAAAGGGAATTTCTGTTTTTGGCCCCAAAATAAGAAAAATTTCTGACTTATTACCCTGAAATAAGTGAAATTTCTGCAATTTTGCCCCAAAATAAGAGAAATTTCTGAATTTTGCCCCCCAAAAAGGGGAATTTCAGCCTTTTACCTCAAAATAAGAGAAATTTCTGAATTTTTGCCCCAAATATGGGAAATTTCCTTCTTTTTGCCCCAAAATAAGAAAAAATTCTGTAATTTTGTTACAAAATAAAAGAAATTTCTGACTTTTGGCCCCAAAATAAGAAAATTTCTGCTTTTTTTTCTGAAATAAGTGAAATTTCTGCAATTTTGCCCCAAAATAAGTTAAATTTCTGAGTTTTGCCCTAAAATAAGGAGAATTTCTCTTTTTTTGCCTCAACATATAGGGAATTTCTGCCTTTTTGCCGCACAATTAGGGGAATTTCTGCAATTTTGCTCCAAAATACATGGAATTTCTGCATTTTTTGTCCGAAAATAATAAGAATGCATACCTTTTTGCCAAAAAAAAATGGAAATTTCTTCATTTTTGTTCCAAAATGAGGGGAATTTCTGCTTTTATGCCTCTAAATAAGTGGAATTTCTGTCTTTTTCCCCCAAAACAAAGGGAATTTCTGTCTTTTTTGCCCCAAAATAGGGAAAACTTCTGACTTATTACCCTGAAATAAGTGAAATTTCTGCAATTTTGCCCCAAAATAAGGGAAATTTCTGCCTTTTTACCCCCAAATAAAAGGAATTTCAGCCTTTTTACCTCAAAATAAGGGGAATTTCTGAATTTTCCCCCAAAATATGGGAATTTATGCCTTTTTGCCCAAAATAAGAAAAATTTCGGCAATTTTGTACCACAATATGGGAAATTTCTGCCTTTATGCCCCAAAATAAGAAAATTTCTGCTTTTTTTCCCTGAAATAAGTGAAATTTCTCCAATTTTGCCCCAAAATAAGTGAAATTTCTGCAATTTTCCCCCAAAATAAAGGAAATTTCTGGAATTTTGCCCCAAAATAAGTGCAATTTCTGAGTTTTGCCCCTAAATAAAAAAAATTTCTGTCTTTTTGCCCCAACATATAGGGAATTTCTGCCTTTTTGCCCCACAATTAGGTTAATTTCTGCAATTTTTCCCAGAATACAGGGAATTTCTGCCTTTTTGCCCGAAAATAAGAAGAATGCATACCTTTTTGCCATAAAAAAGGGAAATTTCTGTAATTTTGCTCCAAAGTAAGGGGAATTTATGCTTTTTTGCCTCGAAATATGTGGAATTTCTGTCTTTTTCCCCCAAAACAAAGGGAATTTCTGTCTTTTTTGCACCAAAATAAGGAAAATTTCTGACTTAATATTCTGAAATAAGTGAAATTTCTGCAATTTTGCCCCAAAATAAGGGAAATTTCTGCATTTTTGTCCCCAAATAAGGGTAATTTCAGCCTTTTTACCTCAAAATAAGGGGAATTTCTGCATTTTTGCCACAAAATATTAGGAATTTCTGTGTTTTGCCCAAAAATAAGGAAAATTTCTGCCTTTTTTCCCTGAAATAAGTGAAATTTCTGCAATTTTTCCCCAAAATAAGTGAAATTTCTGCAATTTTGCCCCAAAATATGGGAAATTTCTGGAATTTTGCCCCAAAATAAGTGGAATTTCTGAGTTTTGCCCCAAAATAAGGAGAAATTCTGTTTTTTGCCCTAACATATATGGAATTTCTGCCTTTTTGCCCCACAATTAGGGGAATTTCTGCAATTTTGCTCCAAAATACAAAGAATTTCTGCTTTTTAGCCTGAAAATAAGAGGAATGTATACCTTTTGCCACAAAAAAGAGAAATTTCTTCATTTTTGCTTCAAAATAAGGGGAATTTCTGCTTTTTGCCTCTAAAAAAGTGGAATTTCTGTCTTTTTCCCCAAAAACAAAGGGAATTTCTGTCTTTTTGCCCCAAAATAAAGAAAATTTCTGACTTATTATTCTGAAATAAGTGAAATTTTTGCAATTTTGTCCCAAAATAAGGAAATTTCTGCCTTTTTGCCCCCAATTAAGGGGAATTTCAGCCTTTTTCCTCAAAATAAGAAGAATTTCTGCATTTTTGCCCCAAAATATAGGAAATTTCTGCCTTTTTACTCCAAAATAAGAAAAATTTCTGCAATTTTGTACCAAAATAAAAAAATTTCTGCCTTTTTGCCCCAAAATAAGAAAATTTCATTTTTTTTGAAATAAGTGAAATTTCTGCAATTTTGCCACAAAATAAGAGTAATTTCTGCAATTTTGCCCCAAAATAAGTGAAATTTCTTGAATTTTGCCCCAAAATAAGTGGAATTTCTGAGTTTTGCCCTAATAAGGAGAATTTCTGTCTTTTTGCCCCAACATATAGGGAATTTCTGCATTTCTGTCCCACAATTTGGAAATTTCTCCAATTTTGCTCCAAAATAAGGGGAATTTTGGCCTTTTTGCCCAAAAATAAGAAGAATGCATACCTTTTTGTCCTTAAAATTGATATTTCTTCATTTTTGCTCCAAAATAAGGGGAATTTCTGCTTTTTGCCTATAAAAAAGTGGAATTTCTGTCTTTTCCCCCCCAAAAAAAGGGAATTTCTGTTTTATGGCCCCAAAATAAGGAAAATTTCTGACTTATTACCCTGAAATAAGTGAAATTTCTGCAATTTTGCCCCAAAATAAGAGAAATTTCTGCCTTTTTACCCCCAAATTAGGGCAATTTCAGCCTTTTACCTCAAAATAAGAGAAATTTCTGCATTTTTGCCCCAAAATATGGGAAATTTCTGCCTTTTAGCCCCAAAATAAGAAAAAATTCTGCAATTTTGTAACAAAATAAAAGAAATTTCTGCCTTTTAGCCTCAAAATAAGAAAATTTGTGCTTTTTTTTCTGAAATAAGTGAAAATTCTGCAATTTTGCCACAAAATACGTTAAATTTCTGCGTTTAGCCCTAAAATTAGGAGAATTTCTGTTTTTTGCCCCAACATATAGGGAATTTCTGCCTTTTTGCCCCACAATTAGTGGAATTTCTGCAATTTTGCTCCTAAATACGGGGAATTTCTGCTTTTTTTTCTCCGAAAATAATAAGAATGCATATCTTTTTGCCATAAAAAAGGGAAATTTTTTCATTTTTGCTCCAAAATGAGGGGAATTTCTGCTTTTATGCCTCTAAATAAGTGGAATTTCTGTCTTTTTCCCCCAAAACAAAAGGATTTTCTGTCTTTTTTGCTTCAAAATAAGGAAAATTTCTGACTTATTACCCTGAAATAGGTGAAATTTCTGCAATTTTGCCTCAAAATAAGGGAAATTTCTGCCTTTTTACCCCCAAATAAAGAGAATTTCAGCCTTTTTACCTCAAAATAAGGGGAATTTCTGCATTTTTGCCCCAAAATATGGGAAATTTCTGTCTTTTTGCCCAAAATACGAAAAATTTCTGCAATTTTGTACCAAAATATGGGAAGTTTCTGCCTTTTTGCCCCAAAATAAGGAAAATTTCTGCCTTTTTTCCCTGAAATAAATGAAATTTCTCCAATTTTGTCCCAAAATAAGTGAAATTTCTGCAATTTTGCCCCAAAATATGGGAAATTTCTGGAATTTTGCCCCAAAACAAGTGCAATTTCTGAGTTTTGCCCCAAAATAAAGAGAATTTCTGTTTTTTGCCCTAACATATAGGGAATTTCTGCATTTTTGCCCCACAATTAGGGGAATTTCTGCAATTTTGCTCCAAAATACAAAGAATTTCTGCTTTTTAGCCTGAAAATAAGGGGAATGTATACCTTTTGCCACAAAAAAGAGAAATTTCTTCATTTTTGCTCCAAAATAAAAAGAAGTTCTGGTTTTTTGCCTCTCAAAAAGTGGAATTTCTGTCTTTTTCCCCAAAAACAAAGGGAATTTCTGTCTTTTTGCCCCAAAATAAAGAAAATTTCTGACTTATTACCCTGAAATAAGTGAAATTTTTCAATTTTGCCACAAAATAAGGAAATTTCTGCCTATTTGCCCCCAATTAAGGGGAATTTCAGCCTTTTTTCCTCACAATAAAGGGAATTTCTGCATTTTTGCCCCAAAATATAGGAAATTTCTGCCTTTTTACTCCAAAATAAGAAAAATTTCTGCAATTTTGTACCAAAATAAAAAAATTTCTGCCTTTTTGCCCCAAAATAAGAAAATTTCATTTTTTTTGAAATAAGTGAAATTTCTGCAATTTTGCCACAAAATAAGTGTAATTTCTGCAATTTTGCCCAAAAATAAGTGAAATTTCGGGAACTTTGCTCCAAAATAAGTGGAATTTCTGAGTTTGGCCCTAAAATAAGGAGAATTTCTGTCTTTTTGCCCCAACTTATTGGGAATTTCTGCCTTTCTGTCCAACAATTTGGGAAATTTCTGCAATTTTGCTCCAAAATAAGGGGAATTTTGGCCTTTTTGCCCAAAAATAAGAAGAATGCATACCTTTTTGCCCTTAAAAAGTGATATTTCTTCATTTTTGCTCCAAAATAAGGGGAATTTCTGCTTTTTGCCTCTAAAAAAGTGGAATTTCTGTCTTTTCCCCCCAAACAAAGGGAATTTCTGTTATTTGGCCCCAAAATAAGGAAAATTTCTGACTTATTACCCTTAAATAAGTGAAATTGCTGCAATTTTTGCTGCCTTTTTACCCCCAAATAAGGGGAATTTCAGCCTATTTACCTCAAAATAAGGGAAATTTCTGCATTTTTGCCCCAAAATATGGGAAATTTCTGCGTTTTAGCCCCAAAATAAGAAAAATTTCGGCAATTTTGTACCAAAATAAAAAAAAATTCTGCCTTTTTGCCCCAAAATAAGAAAATTTCTGCTTTTTAATAAAATAAGTGAAATTTCTTCAATTTTGCCCAAAATAAGTGAAATTTCTTCAATTTTGTTCCAAAATAAGGGAAATTTCTGGAATTTTGCTCCAAAATAAGTGGTATTTCTGAGTTTTGCCCCAAAATAAGGAGAATTTCTGTCCTTTTGCCCCAACATATAGGGAATTTCTGCCTTTTTGCCCCACCTTTAAGGGAATTTCTGCAATTTTGCTCCAAAATACGGGGAATTTCTGCCTTTTTGTCCGAAAATAAGAAGAATGCATACCTTTTTGCCATAAAAAATGGAAATTTCTTCATTTTTGCTTCAAAATAAGGGGAATTTCTGCTTTTTTGCCTCTAAATAAGTGTAATTTCTGTCTTTTTCCCCCAAAACAAAGGGAATTTTTGTCTTTTTTGCCCTAAATAAAATAAATTTCTGACTTATTACCCTGAAATAAGTGAAATTTCTGCAATTTTGCCCCAAAATAAGGGAAATTTCTGCCCTTTTGCCCCCAAATATGGGGAATTTCAGCCTTTTTACCTAAAAGTAAGGGGAATTTCTGCATTTTTGCCACAAAATATTAGGAATTTCAGCCCTTTTGCCCCAAAATAAAGAAAATTTCTGCCTTTTTTCCCTGAAATAAGTGAAATTTCTCCAATTTTGTCCCAAAATAAGTGAAATTTCTGCAATTTTGCCCCAAAATAAGGGAAATTTCTGGAATTTTGCCCCAAAATAAGTGGAATTTCTGAGTTTTGCCCCAAAATAAGGAGAATTTCTGTCTTTTTGCCACAACATATAGGGAATTTCTGCCTTTTTGACCCACAATTAGGGGAATTTCTGCAATTTTGCTCCAAAATATGGGGAATTTCTGCCTTTTTGTCCGAAAATAAGAAGAATGCATAACTTTTTGCCATAAAAAAGGGAAATTTCTTCATTTTTGCTCCAAAATAAGGAAAATTTTTGCTTTTTTGCCTCTAAATAAGTGGAATTTCTGTCTTTTTGCCCCAAAACAAAGGGAACTTCTGTCTTTTTTGCCCCAAAATTAAAAAAATTTCTGATTATTACCCTGAAATAAGTGAAATTTCTGCAATTTTGCCCCAAAATAAGGGAAATTTCTTCCTTTTTGCCCCCAAATATGAGAAATTTCAGCCTTTTTACCTAAAAGTAAGGGGAATTTCTGCATTTTTGCCACAAAATATTAGGAATTTCAGCCTTTTTGCTTCAAAATAAAGAAAATTACTGCCTTTTTTCCCTGAAATAATTGAAATTTCTGAAATTTTGCCCCCAAATAAGTGAAATTTTAGCAATTTTGTCCCAAAATAAAGGAAATTTATGGAATTTTGCCCCCAAATATGTGGAATTTTTGAGTTTTGCCCCAAAATAATGAGAATTTCTGTATTTTTGCCCCAACATATAGGGAATTTCTGCCTTGTTGCCCCACAATTAGGGGAATTTCTGCAATTTTGCTCCAAAATACGGGGAATTTCTGCCTTTTTGCCCGAAAATAAGTAGAATGCATACCTTTTTGCCATAAAAAAGAGAAATTTCTTCATTTTTGCTCCAAAATGAGGGGAATTTCCGCTTTTTTTGCCTCTAAATGAGTGGAATTTCTGTCTTTTTCCCCCAAAACAAAGGGAATTTCTGTGTTTTTTGCACCAAAATACGGAAAATTTCTGCAATTTTGTCCCAAAATAAGTGAAATTTCTGCTTTTTTGCCCCCAAATAAGGGAATTTCAGCATTTTTACCCCAAAATAAGGGGAATTTCTGCATTTTTGCCCCAAAATATGGAAAATTTCTGCCTTTTTGCCCCAAAATAAAAAAAAATTCTGCAATTTTTTACCAAAATAAAAGAAATTTCTGCCTTTTTGCCTTAAAATAAGAAAATTTCTGCTTTTTTTTCTGAAATAACTGAAATTTCTGCAATTTTGCCCCAAAATAAGTGAAATTTCTGAGTTTTGCTACAAAATAAAGAGAATTTCTGTTATTTTGCCCCAACATATAAGGAATTTCTGCCTTTTTGCCCCACAATTAGGGGAATTTATGCAATTTTGCTCCATAATACGAGGAATTTCTGCCTTTTTGTCCGAAAATAAGAATGCATACCTTTTTGCCATAAAAAAGTGAAATTTTTTCATTTTTGCTCCAAAATAAGAGGAATTTCTGCTTTTTTCCTCTAAATAATTGGAATTTCTGTTTTTTCCCCCAAAACAAAAGGAATTTCTGTCTTTTTTGCCCCAAAATAAGGGAAATTTCTGATTTATTACCCTGAAATAAGTAAAATTTCTGCAATTTTGCCCCAAAATTTGGGAAATTTCTGCCTTTTTGCCTTCAAATAAGGGGAATTTCAGTCTTTTTACCTCAAAATAAGTAACATTTCTGCATTTTTGCCACAAAATATTAGGAATTTCTGCCTTTTTGCCCCAAAATAAGGAAATTTCTGACTTATTACCCTAAAATAAGTGAAATATCTGCAATTTTGCCCCAAAATATGGGAAATTTCTGCCTTTTTTCCTACAAAATAAGAAAAATTTCTACAATTTTGTACCAAAATAATAGAAATTACTGCCTTTTTGCCCCAAAATAAGTGAAATTTCTGGAATTTTGCTCCAAAATAAGAGGAATTTCTGAGTTTTGTCCCAAAATAAAGAGAATTTCTGTCTTTTTGCCTTAACATATAGGGAATTTCTGCCTTTTTGCCCCACAATTAGGGGAATTTCTGCAATTTTGCTCCAAAATACGGGGAATTTCTGCCTTTTTGCCCGAAAATTTGAAGAATGCATAACTTTTTGCCATAAAAAAGGGAAATTTCTTCATTTTTGCTCCTAAATAAGGGGAATTTCTGCTTTTTTGCCTCTAAATAAGTGGAATTTATGTATTTTTCCCCCAAAACAAAGGGAATTTCTGTCTTTTTTGCCCAAAATAAGGAAAATTTCTGACTTATTATCCTGAAATAAGTGAAATTTCTGCAATTTTGCCCCAAAATAAGGGAAATTTCTGCTTTTTTGCCCCCAAATGATGGGAATTTCAGCCTTTTTACCTCAAAATAAGGGGAATTTTTGCATTTGTGCCACAAAATATTAGGAATTTCTGCCTTTTTGCCCCAAAATAAGGAAAATTTCTTACTTATTACCCTGAATTAAGTGAAATTTTTGCAATTTTGCCCCAAAATAAGGAAATTTCTGACTTTTTGCTTCCAATTAAGGGGAATTTCAGCCTTTTTCATCAACATAAAGGGAATTTCGGCATTTTTGCCCCAAAATATGGGAAATTTCTGCTTTTTTGCTCCAAAATAAGAAAAATTTCTGCAATTTTTTACCAAAATAAAAGAAATTTCTGCCTTCTTGCCCCAAAATAAGAAAATTTCTGCTTTTTTTTTGAAAAAAGTGAAATTTCTGCAATTTTGCCCAAAAATAAGGGAAATCTTTAGAATTTTGCCCCAAAATAAGTGGAATTTCTGAGTTCTGCCCCAAAATTAGGAGAATTTCTGTCTTTTTGCCCCAACATATAGGGAATTTCTGCCTTTTTGCCCCACAATTAGGGGAATTTCTGCAATTTTGCTCCAAAATACGGGGAATTTCTGCCTTTTTGCCTGAAAATAAGAAGAATGCATAACTTTTTGCCATAAAAAAGGGAAATTTCTTCATTTTTGCTCCAAAATAAGGGGAATTTCTCCTTTTTTGCCTCTAAATAAGTGGAATTTCTGTCTTTTTCCCCGAAAACAAAGGTAATTTCTGTATTTTTTGCCACAAAATAAGGAAAATTTCTGACTTATTACCCTGAAGTAAGTGAAATTTCTGCAATTTTGCCCGAAAATAAGGAGCATTTCTGCTTTTTTGCCTCTAAATAAGTGGAATTTATGTATTTTTCCCCCAAAACAAATGGAAATTCTGTCTTTTTTGCCCAAAATAAGGAAAATTTCTGACTTATTACCCTAAAATAAGTGAAATTTCTGCAATTTTGCCCCAAAATAATGGAAATTTCTGCCTTTTTGCCCCCAAATAAGGGGAATTTCAGCCTTTTTATCTCAAAATAAGGGGAATTTCTGCATTTTGCCACAAAATATTAGGAATTTCTGCCTTTTTGCCCCAAAATAAGAAAAATTTCTGACTTATTACCCTGAAGTAAGTGAAATTTTTGCAATTTTGCCACAAAATAAGGAAATTTCTGCCTGTTTGCCCCCAATTAAGAGGAATTTCAGGCTTTTTCCTCAAAATAAGGGGAATTTCTGCATTTTTGCCCCAAAATATGGGAAATTTCTGCCTTTTTGCTACAAAATAAGAAAAATTTCTACAATTTTGTACCAAAATAATAGAAATTTCTGCCTTTTTGCCCCAAAATAAGTGAAATTTCTGGAATTTCGCTCCAAAATAAGAGGAATTTCTGAGTTTTGTCCCAAAATAAAGAGAATTTCTGTCTTTTTGCCTTAACATATAGGGAATTTCTGCCTTTTTGCCCCACAATTAGGGGAATTTCTGCAATTTTGCTCCAAAATATGGGGAATTTCTGCCTTTTTGCCCGAAAATAAGAAGAATGCATAGCTTTTTGCCATAAAAAAGTGAAATTTCTTCATTAGTGCTCCAAAATAAGGGGAATTTCTGCTTTTTTGCATCTAAATAAGTGGAATTTATGTATTTTTCCCCCAAAACAAAGGGAATTTCTGTCTTCTTTGCACCAAAATAAGGAAAATTCCTGACTTATTACCCTGAAATAAGTGAAATTTCTGCAATTGTGCCCCAAAATAATGGAAATTTCTGCCTTTTTGCCCCCAAATAAGGGGAATTTCAGCCTTTTTACCTCAAAATAAGGGGAATTTCTGCATTTTTGCCCCAAAATATGGGAAATTTCTGCTTTTTTGCTCCAAAATAAGAAAAATTTCTGCAATTTTTTACCAAAATAAAAGAAATTTCTGCCTTCTTGCCCCAAAATAAGAAAATTTCTGCTTTTTTTTGAAATAAGTGAAATTTCTGCAATTTTGCCCAAAAATAAGGGAAATCTTTAGAAATTTGCCCCAAAATAAGTGGAATTTCTGAGTTCTGCCCCAAAATTGGGAGAATTTCTGTCTTTTTGCCCCAACATATAGGGAATTTCTGCCTTTTTGCCCCACAATTAGGGGAATTTCTGCAATTTTGCTCCAAAATACGGGGAATTTCTGCCTTTTTGCCTGAAAATAAGAAGAATGCATAACTTTTTGCCATAAAAAAGGGAAATTTCTTCATTTTTGCTCCAAAATAAGGGGAATTTCTGCTTTTTTGCCTCTAAATAAGTGGAATTTCTGTCTTTTTCCCCGAAAACAAAGGTAATTTCTGTATTTTTTGCCACAAAATAAGGAAAATTTCTGACTTATTACCCTGAAGTAAGTGAAATTTCTGCAATTTTGCCCCAAAATAAGGAGCATTTCTGCTTTTTTGCCTCTAAATAAGTGGAATTTATGTATTTTTCCCCCAAAACAAATGGAAATTCTGTCTTTTTTGCCCAAAATAAGGAAAATTTCTGACTTATTACCCTAAAATAAGTGAAATTTCTGCAATTTTGCCCCAAAATAATGGAAATTTCTGCCTTTTTGCCCCCAAATAAGGGGAATTTCAGCCTTTTTATCTCAAAATAAGGGGAATTTCTGCATTTTGCCACAAAATATTAGGAATTTCTGCCTTTTTGCCCCAAAATAAGAAAAATTTCTGACTTATTACCCTGAAGTAAGTGAAATTTTTGCAATTTTGCCACAAAATAAGGAAATTTCTGCCTGTTTGCCCCCAATTAAGGGGAATTTCAGGCTTTTTCCTCAAAATAAGGGGAATTTCTGCATTTTTGCCCCAAAATATGGGAAATTTCTGCCTTTTTGCTACAAAATAAGAAAAATTTCTACAATTTTGTACCAAAATAATAGAAATTTCTGCCTTTTTGCCCCAAAATAAGTGAAATTTCTGGAATTTCGCTCCAAAATAAGAGGAATTTCTGAGTTTTGCCCCAAAATAAAGAGAATTTCTGTCTTTTTGCCTTAACATATAGGGAATTTCTGCCTTTTTGCCCCACAATTAGGGGAATTTCTGCAATTTTGCTCCAAAATATGGGGAATTTCTGCCTTTTTGCCCGAAAATAAGAAGAATGCATAGCTTTTTGCCATAAAAAAGTGAAATTTCTTCATTATTGCTCCAAAATAAGGGGAATTTCTGCTTTTTTGCATCTAAATAAGTGGAATTTATGTATTTTTCCCCCAAAACAAAGGGAATTTCTGTCTTCTTTGCACCAAAATAAGGAAAATTCCTGACTTATTACCCTGAAATAAGTGAAATTTCTGCAATTGTGCCCCAAAATAATGGAAATTTCTGCCTTTTTGCCCCCAAATAAGGGGAATTTCAGCCTTTTTACCTCAAAATAAGGGGAATTTCTGCATTTTTGCCCCAAATATGGGAAATTTCTGCTTTTTTGCTCCAAAATAAGAAAAATTTCTGCAATTTTTTACCAAAATAAAAGAAATTTCTGCCTTCTTGCCCCAAAATAAGAAAATTTCTGCTTTTTTTTTGAAATAAGTGTAATTTCTGCAATTTTGCCCAAAAATAAGGGAAATCTTTAGAATTTTGCCCCAAAATAAGTGGAATTTCTGAGTTCTGCCCCAAAATTAGGAGAATTTCTGTCTTTTTGCCCCAACATATTGGGAATTTCTGCCTTTTTGCCCCACATTTAGGGGAATTTCTGCAATTTTGCTCCAAAATACGGGGAATTTCTGCCTTTTTGCCTGAAAATAAGAAGAATGCATAACTTTTTGCCATAAAAAAGGGAAATTTCTTCATTTTTGCTCCAAAATAAGGGGAATTTCTGCTTTTTTGCCTCTAAATAAGTGGAATTTCTGTCTTTTTCCCCGAAAACAAAGGTAATTTCTGTATTTTTTGCCACAAAATAAGGAAAATTTCTGACTTATTACCCTGAAGTAAGTGAAATTTCTGCAATTTTGCCCCAAAATAAGGAGAATTTCTGCTTTTTTGCCTCTAAATAAGTGGAATTTATGTATTTGTCCCCCAAAACAAAGGGAAATTCTGTCTTTTTTGCCCAAAATAAGGAAAATTTCTGACTATTACCCTAAAATAAGTGAAATTTTTGCATTTTTGCCCCAAAATATGGGAAATTTCTGCGTTTTAGCCCCAAAATAAGAAAAAATTCTGCAATTTTGTACCAAAATAAAAAAAATTCTGCCTTTTTGCCGCAAAATAAGAAAATTTCTGCTTTTTTTCTAAAATAAGTTAAATTTCTGCAATATTGCCCGAAATAAGTGAAATTTCTGCAATTTTGTTCCAAAATAAGGGGAATTTCTGGAATTTTGCTCCAAAATAAGTGGTATTTCTGAGTTTTGCCCCAAAATAAGGAGAATTTCTGTCCTTTTGCCCCAACATATAGGGAATTTCTGCTTTTTTGCCCCACCTTTAAGGGAATTTCTGCAATTTTGCTCCAAAATACGGGGAATTTCTGCCTTTTTGTCCGAAAATAAGAAGAATGCATACCTTTTTGCCATAAAAAATGGAAATTTCTTCATTTTTGCTTCAAAATAAGGGGAATTTCTGCTTTTTTGCCTCTAAATAAGTGTAATTTCTGTCTTTTTCCCCCAAAACAAAGGGAATTTTTGTCTTTTTTGCCCTAAATAAAAAAAATTTCTGACTTATTATCCTGAAATAAGTGAAATTTCTGCAATTTTGCCCCAAAATAAGGGAAATTTCTGCCCTTTTGCCCCCAAATATGGGGAATTTCAGCCTTTTTACCTAAAAGTAAGGGGAATTTCTGCATTTTTGCCACAAAATATTAGGAATTTCAGCCCTTTTGCCCCAAAATAAAGAAAATTTCTGCCTTTTTTCCCTGAAATAAGTGAAATTTCTCCAATTTTGTCCCAAAATAAGTGAAATTTCTGCAATTTTGCCCCAAAATAAGAGAAATTTCTGGATTTTTGCCCCAAAATAAGTGGAATTTCTGAGTTTTGCCCCAAAATAAGGAGAATTTGTGTCTTTTTGCCCCAACATATAGGGAATTTCTGCCTTTTTGACCCACAATTAGGGGAATTTCTGCAATTTTGCTCCAAAATACGGGGAATTTCTGCCTTTTTGCCCGAAAATAAGAAGAATGCATACTTTTTGCCATAAAAAAGAGAAATTTCTTCATTTTTGCTCCTAAATAAGGGGAATTTCTGCTTTTTTGCCTCTATATAAGTGGAATTTATGTATTTTTCCCCCAAAACATAGGGAATTTCTGTCTTTTTTGCCCAAAATAAGGAAAATTTCTGACTTATTATCCTGAAATAAGTGAAATTTTGCAATTTTGCCCCAAAATAAGGGAAATTTCTGCCTTTTTGCCCCCAAATAATGGGAATTTCAGCCTTTTTACCTCAAAATAAGGGGAATTTTTTTCATTTTTGTCACAAAATATTAGGAATTTCTGCCTTTTTGCCCCAAAATAAGGAAAATTTCTTACTTATTACCCTGAATTAAGTGAAATTTTTGCAATTTTGCCCCAAAATAAGGAAATTTCTGACTTTTTGCTTCCAATTAAGGGGAATTTCAGCCTTTTTCATCAAAATAAGGGGAATTTCGGCATTTTTGCCCCAAAATATGGGAAATTTCTGCTTTTTTGCTCCAAAATAAGAAAAATTTCTGCAATTTTTTACCAAAATAAAAGAAATTTCTGCCTTCTTGCCCCAAAATAAGAAAATTTCTACTTTTTTTTGAAATAAGTGAAATTTCTGCAATTTTGCCCAAAAATAAGGGAAATCTTTAGAATTTTGCCCCAAAATAAGTGGAATTTCTGAGTTCTGCCCCAAAATTAGGAGAATTTCTGTCTTTTTGCCCCAACATATAGGGAATTTCTGCCTTTTTGCCCCACAATTAGGGGAATTTCTGCAATTTTGCTCCAAAATACGGGGAATTTCTGCCTTTTTGCCTGAAAATAAGAAGAATGCATAACTTTTTGCCATAAAAAAGGGAAATTTCTTCATTTTTGCTCCAAAATAAGGGGAATTTCTGCTTTTTTGCCTCTAAATAAGTGGAATTTCTGTCTTTTTCCCCGAAAACAAAGGTAATTTCTGTATTTTTTGCCACAAAATAAGGAAAATTTCTGACTTATTACCCTGAAGTATGTGAAATTTCTGCAATTTTGCCCTAAAATAAGGAGCATTTCTGCTTTTTTGCCTCTAAATAAGTGGAATTTATGTATTTTTCCCCCAAAACAAAGGGAAATTCTGTCTTTTTTGCCCAAAATAAGGAAAATTTCTGACTTATTACCCTAAAATAAGTGAAATTTCTGCAATTTTGCCCCAAAATAATGGAAATTTCTGCCTTTTTGCCCCCAAATAAGGGGAATTTCAGCCTTCTTATCTCAAAATAAGGGGAATTTCTGCATTTTGCCACAAAATATTAGGAATTTCTGCCTTTTTGCCCCAAAATAAGAAAAATTTCTGACTTATTACCCTGAAGTAAGTGAAATTTTTGCAATTTTGCCACAAAATAAGGAAATTTCTGCCTGTTTGCCCCCAATTAAGGGGAATTTCAGGCTTTTTCCTCAAAATAAGGGGAATTTCTGCATTTTTGCCCCAAAATATGGGAAATTTCTGCCTTTTTGCTACAAAATAAGAAAAATTTCTATAATTTTGTACCAAAATAATAGAAATTTCTGCCTTTTTGCCCCAAAATAAGTGAAATTTCTGGAATTTCGCTCCAAAATAAGAGGAATTTCTGAGTTTTGCCCCAAAATAAAGAGAATTTCTGTCTTTTTGCCTTAACATATAGGGAATTTCTGCCTTTTTGCCCCACAATTAGGGGAATTTCTGCAATTTTGCTCCAAAATATGGGGAATTTCTGACTTTTTGCCCGAAAATAAGAAGAATGCATAGCTTTTTGCCATAAAAAAGTGAAATTTCTTCATTATTGCTCCAAAATAAGGGGAATTTCTGCTTTTTTGCCTCTAAATAAGTGGAATTTATGTATTTTTCCCCCAAAACAAAGGGAATTTCTGTCTTTTTTGCACCAAAATAAGGAAAATTCCTGACTTATTACCCTGAAATAAGTGAAATTTCTGCAATTGTGCCCCAAAATAATGGAAATTTCTGCCTTTTTGCCCCCAAATAAGGGGAATTTCAGCCTTTTTACCTCAAAATAAGGGGAATTTCTGCATTTTTGCCCCAAAATATGGGAAATTTCTGACTTTTTGCTACAAAATAAGAAAAATTTCTACAATTTTGTATCAAAATAATAGAAATTACTGCCTTTTTGCCCCAAAATAAGTGAAATTTCTGGAATTTTGCTCCAAAATAAGAGGAATTTCTGAGTTTTGCCCCAAAATAAAGAGAATTTCTGTCTTTTTTCCTTAACATATAGGGAATTTCTGCCTTTTTGCCCCATAATTAGGGGAATTTCTGCAATTTTGCTCCAAAATACGGGGAATTTCTGCCTTTTTGCCCGAAAATAAGAAGAATGCATACCTTTTTGCCATAAAAAAGGGAAATTTCTTCATTTTTGCTCCTAAATAAGGGGAATTTCTGCTTTTTTGCCTCTAAATAAGTGGAATTTATGTATTTTTCCCCCAAAACAAAGGGAATTTCTGTCTTTTTTGCCCAAAATAAGGAAAATTTCTGACTTATTATCCTGAAATAAGTGAAATTTCTGCAATTTTGCCCCAAAATAAGGGAAATTTCTGCCTTTTTGCCCCCAAATAATGGGAATTTCAGCCTTTTTACCTCAAAATAAGGGGAATTTTTTTCATTTTTGTCACAAAATATTAGGAATTTCTGCCTTTTTGCCCCAAAATAAGGAAAATTTCTTACTTATTACCCTGAATTAAGTGAAATTTTTGCAATTTTGCCCCAAAATAAGGAAATTTCTGACTTTTTGCTTCCAATTAAGGGGAATTTCAGCCTTTTTCATCAAAATAAGGGGAATTTCGGCATTTTTGCCCCAAAATATGGGAAATTTCTGCTTTTTTGCTCCAAAATAAGAAAAATTTCTGCAATTTTTTAACAAAATAAAAGAAATTTCTGCCTTCTTGCCCCAAAATAAGAAAATTTCTACTTTTTTTTGAAATAAGTGAAATTTCTGCAATTTTGCCCAAAAATAAGGGAAATCTTTAGAATTTTGCCCCCAAATAAGTGGAATTTCTTAGTTCTGCCCCAAAATTAGGAGAATTTCTGTCTTTTTGCCCCAACATATAGGGAATTTCTGCCTTTTTGCTCCACAATTAGGGGAATTTCTGCAATTTTGCTCCAAAATACGGGGAATTTCTGCCTTTTTGCCTGAAAATAAAAAGAATGCATAACTTTTTGCCATAAAAAAGGGAGATTTCTTTTTTTGCTCCAAAAAAAGGGGAATTTCTGCTTTTTTGCCTCTAAATAAGTGGAATTTCTGTCTTTTTCCACGAAAACAAAGGTAATTTCTGTATTTTTTGCCACAAAATAAGGAAAATTTCTGACTTATTACCCTGAAGTAAGTGAAATTTCTGCAATTTTGCCCCAAAATAAGGAGAATTTCTGCTTTTTTGCCTCTAAATAAGTGGAATTTATGTATTTTTCCCGCAAAATAAAGGGAAATTCTGTCTTTTTTGCCCAAAATAAAGAAAATTTCTGACTTATTTCCCTAAAATAAGTGAAATTTTTGCATTTTTGCCCCAAAATATGGGAAATTTCTGCGTTTTAGCCCCAAAATAAGAAAAATTTCTGCAATTTTGTACCAAAATAAAAAAAATTCTGCCTTTTTGCCCCAAAATAAGAAAATTTCTGCTTTTTTTCTAAAATAAGTTAAATTTCTGCAATTTTGCCCAAAATAAGTGAAAGTTCTGCAATTTTGTTCCAAAATAAGGGAAATTTCTGGAATTTTGCTCCAAAATAAGTGGTATTTCTGAGTTTTGCCCCAAAATAAGGAGAATTTCTGTCCTTTTGCCCCAACATATAGGGAATTTCTGCCTTTTTGCCCCACCTTTAAGGGAATTTCTGCAATTTTGCTCCAAAATACGGGGAATTTCTGCCTTTTTGTCCGAAAATAAGAAGAATGCATACCTTTTTGCCATAAAAAATGGAAATTTCTTCATTTTTGCTTCAAAATAAGGGGAATTTCTGGTTTTTTGCCTCTAAATAAGTGTAATTTCTGTCTTTTTCCCCCAAAACAAAGGGAATTTTTGTCTTTTTTGCCCTAAAAAAAAAAATTCTGACTTATTACCCTGAAATAAGTGAAATTTCTGCAATTTTGCCCCAAAATATGGAAATTTCTGCCCTTTTGCCCCCAAATATGGGGAATTTCAGCCTTTTTACCTAAAAGTAAGGGGAATTTCTGCATTTTTGCCACAAAATATTAGGAATTTCAGCCCTTTTGCCCCAAAATAAAGAAAATTTCTGCCTTTTTTCCCTGAAATAAGTGAAATTTCTCCAAGTTTGTCCCAAAATAAGTGAAATTTCTGCAATTTTGCCCCAAAATAAGGGAAATTTCTGGAATTTTGCCCCAAAATAAGTGGAATTTCTGAGTTTTGCCCCAAAATAAGGAGAATTTCTGTCTTTTTGCCCCAACATATAGGGAATTTCTGCCTTTTTGACCCACAATTAGGGGAATTTCTGCAATTTTGCTCCAAAATATGGGGAATTTCTGCCTTTTTGTCCGAAAATAAAAAGAATGCATACCTTTTTGCCATAAAAAAGGGAAATTTCTTCATTTTTGCTCCAAAATAAGGAAAATTTCTGCTCTTTTGCCTCTAAATAAGTGGAATTTCTGTCTTTTTGCCCCAAAACAAAGGAAACTTCTGTCTTTTTTGCCCCAAAATTAAAAAAATTTCTGACTTATTACCCTGAAATAAGTGAAATTTCTGCAATTTTGCCCCAAAATAAGGGAAATTTTTGCCTTTTTACCCCCAAATATGGGAAATTTCAGCCTTTTTACCTAAAAGTAAGGAGAATTTCTGCATTTTTGCCACAAAATATTCGGAATTTCAGCCTTTTTGCTTCAAAATAAAGAAAATTACTGCCTTTTTTCCCTGAAATAATTGAAATTTCTGAAATTTTGCCCCCAAATAAGTGAAATTTCTGCAATTTTGTCCCAAAATAAGGGAAATTTATGGAATTTTGCCCCCAAATATGTGGAATTTTTGAGTTTTGCCCCAAAATAATGAGAATTTCTGTATTTTTGCCCCAACATATAGGGAATTTCTGCCTTGTTGCCCCACAATTAGGGGAATTTCTGCAATTTTGCTCCAAAATACGGGGCATTTCTGCCTTTTTGCCCGAAAATAAGTAGAATGCATACCTTTTTGCCATAAAAAAGAGAAATTTCTTCATTTTTGCTCCAAAATGAGGGGAATTTCCGCTTTTTTTGCCTCTAAATGAGTGGAATTTCTGTCTTTTTCCCCCAAAACAAAGGGAATTTCTGTCTTTTTTGCACCAAAATAAGGAAAATTTCTGCAATTTTGCCCCAAAATAAGTGAAATTTCTGCTTTTTTGCCCCCAAATAAGGGAATTTCAGCCTATTTACCCCAAAATAAGGGGAATTTCTGCATTTTTGCCCCAAAATATGGGAAATTTCTGCCTTTTTGCCCCAAAATAAGAAAAAATTCTGCAATTTTGTACCAAAATAAAAGAAATTTCTGCCTTTTTGCCCCAAAATAAGAAAATTTCTGCTTTTTTTTCTGAAATAACTGAAATTTCTGCAATTTTGCCCAAAAATAAGTGAAATTTCTGAGTTTTGCTACAAAATAAAGAGAATTTCTGTCTTTTTGCCCCAACATATAAGGAATTTCTGCCTTTTTGCCCCACAATTAGGGGAATTTATGCAGTTTTGCTCCATAATACGAGCAATTTCTGCCTTTTTGTCCGAAAATGAGAATGCATACCTTTTTGCCATAAAAAAGTGAAATTTTTTCATTTTTGCTCCAAAATAAGAGGAATTTCTGCTTTTTTCCTCTAAATAATTGGAATTTCTGTTTTTTCCCCCAAAACAAAAGGAATTTCTGTCTTTTTTGCCCCAAAATAAGGGAAATTTCTGATTTATTACCCTGAAATAAGTAAAATTTCTGCAATTTTGCCCCAAAATTTGGGAAATTTCTGCCTTTTTGCCTTCAAATAAGGGGAATTTCAGCATTTTTACCTCAAAATAAGTAACATTTCTGCATTTTTGCCACAAAATATTAGGAATTTCTGCCTTTTTGCCCCAAAATAAGGAAAATTTCTGACTTATTACCCTGAAATAAGTGAAATATCTGCAATTTTGCCCCAAAATATGGGAAATTTCTGCCTTTTTGCTACAAAGTAAGAAAAATTTCTACAATTTTGTACCAAAATAATAGAAATTACTGCCTTTTTGCCCCAAAATAAGTGAAATTTCTGGAATTTTGCTCCAAAATAAGAGGAATTTCTGAGTTTTGCCCCAAAATAAAGAGAATTTCTGTCTTTTTGCCTTAACATATAGGGAATTTCTGCCTTTTTGCCCCACAATTAGGGGAATTTCTGCAATTTTGCTCCAAAATACAGGGAATTTCTGCCTTTTTGCCCGAAAATAAGAAGAATGCATACCTTTTTGCCATAAAAAAGGGAAATTTCTTCATTTTTGCTCCTAAATAAGGGGAATTTCTGCTTTTTTGCCTCTAAATAAGTGGAATTTATGTATTTTTTCCCCAAAACAAAGGGAATTTCTGTCTTTTTTGCCCAAAATAAGGAAAATTTCTGACTTATTATCCTGAAATAAGTGAAAGTTCTGCAATTTTGACCCAAAATAAGGGAAATTTCTGCCTTTTTGCCCCCAAATAATGGGAATTTCAGCCTTTTTACCTCAAAATAAGGGGAATTTTTGCATTTTTGCCACAAAATATTAGAAATTTCTGCCTTTTTGCCCCAAATTAAGAAAAATTTCTTACTTATTACCCCGAATTAAGTGAAATTTTTGCAATTTTGCCCCAAAATAAGGAAATTTCTGACTTTTTGCTTCCAATTAATGTAAATTTCAGCCTTTTTCATCAAAATAAGGGGAATTTCGGCATTTTTGCCCCAAAATATGGGAAATTTCTGCTCTTTTGCTCCAAAATAAGAAAAATTTCTGCAATTTTTTACCAAAATAAAAGAAATTTCTGCCTTCTTGCCCCAAAATAAGAAAATTTCTGCTTTTTTTTGAAATAAGTGAAATTTCTGCAATTTTGCCCAAAAATAAGGGAAATCTTTAGAATTTTGCCCCAAAATAAGTGGAATTTCTGAGTTCTGCCCCAAAATTAGGAGAATTTCTGTCTTTTTGCCCCAACATATAGGGAATTTCTGCCTTTTTGCCCCACAATTAGGGGAATTTCTGCAATTTTGCTCCAAAATACAGGGAATTCCTGCCTTTTTGCCTGAAAATAAGAAGAATGCATAACTTTTTGCCATAAAAAAGGGAAATTTCTTCATTTTTGCTCCAAAATAAGGGGAATTTCTCTTTTTTGCCTCTAAATAAGTGGAATTTCTGTCTTTTTCCCCGAAAACAAAGGTAATTTCTGTATTTTTTGCCACAAAATAAGGAAAATTTCTGACTTATTACCCTGAAGTAAGTGAAATTTCTGCAATTTTGCCCCAAAATAAGGAGAATTTCTGCTTTTTTGCCTCTAAATAAGTGGAATTTCTGTCTTTTTCCCACAAAACAAAGGGAAATTCTGTCTTTTTTGCCCAAAATAAGGAAAATTTCTGACTTATTACCCTAAAATAAGTGAAATTTCTGCAATTTTGCCCCAAAATAATGGAAATTTCTGCCTTTTTGCGCCCAAATAAGGGGAATTTCAGCCTTTTTATCTCAAAATTAGGGGAATTTCTGCATTTTGCCACAAAATATTAGGAATTTTTTCCTTTTTGCCCCAAAATAAAAAAAATTTCTGACTTATTACCCTGAAGTAAGTGAAATTTTTGCAATTTTGCCACAAAATAAGGAAATTTCTGCCTGTTTGCCCGCAATTAAGGGGAATTTCAGCCTTTTTCCTCAAAATAAGGGGAATTTCTGCATTTTTGCCCCAAAATATAAGAAATTTCTGCCTTTTTGCTACAAAATAAGAAAAATTTCTAAATTTTGTACCAAAATAATAGAAATTTCTGCCTTTTTGCCCCAAAATAAGTGAAATTTCTGGAATTTCGCTCCAAAATAAGAGGAATTTCTGAGTTTTGCCCCAAAATAAAGAGAATTTCTGTCTTTTTGCCTTAACATATAGTGAATTTCTGCATTTTTGCCCCACAATTAGGGGAATTTCTGCAATTTTGCTCCAAAATATGGGGAATTTCTGCCTTTTTGCCCGAAAATAAGAAGAATGCATAGCTTTTTGCCATAAAAAAGTGAAATTTCTTCATTATTGCTCCAAAATAAGGGGAATTTCTGCTTTTTTGCCTCTAAATAAGTGGAATTTATGTATTTTTCCCCCAAAACAAAGGGAATTTCTGTCTTTTTTGCACCAATATAAGGAAAATTCCTGACTTATTACCCTGAAATAAGTGAAATTTCTGCAATTGTGGCCCAAAATAATGGAAATTTCTGCCTTTTTGCCCCCAAATAAGGGGAATTTCAGCATTTTTACCTCAAAAAAAGGGGAATTTCTGCATTTTTGCCACAAAATATTAGGAATTTCTGCCTTTTTGCCCCAAAATAAGGAAAATTTCTGACTTATTACCCTGAAATAAGTGAAATTTCTGCAATTTTGCCCCAAAATAAAAAATTTATGCTTTTTTTCTGAAATAAGTGAATTTTCTGCAATTTTGCCCAAAATAAGTGAATTTCTGCAATTTTGCCCCAAAATAAGGGAAATTATTGGAATTATGCCCCAAAATAAGTGGAATTTCTGAGTTTTGCCCCAAAATAAGGAGAATTTCTGTATTTTTGCCCCAACATATTGGGAATTTCTGCATTTTTGCCCCACAAATTGGGAAATTTCTGCAATTTTGCTCCAAAATAAGAGGAATTTCTGCTATTTTGCCCAAAAATAAGAAGAATGCATACCTTTTTGCCCTTAATAAGTGAAATTTCTTCATTTTTGCTCCAAATTAAGGGGAATTTCTGCTTTTTTGCCTCTAAAAAAGTGGAATTACTGTCTTTTTCCCCAAAAAAAAGGTTATTTCTGATTTTTGGCCCCAAAATAAGGAAAATTTCTGACTTATTACCCTAAAATAAGTGAAATTTCTGCAATTTTGCCCCAAAATAAGAGAAATTTCTGCCTTTTTGCCCCCAAATAAGGGGAATTTCAGCCTTTTACCTCAAAATAAGAGAAATTTCTGCATTTTTGCCCCAAAATATGGGAAATTTCTGCCTTTTTGCCCCAAAATAAAAAAAATTCTGCAATTTTGTAACAACATAAAAGAAATTTCTGCCTTTTGGCCCCCAAATAAAGTAAATTTCAGCCTTTTTACCTCAAAATAAGGGGAATTTCTGCATTTTTGCCACAACATATTAGGAATTTCTGCCTTTTTGCCCCAAAATAAGGAAAATTTCTTACTTATTACCCTGTAATAATTGAAATTTTTGCAATTTTGCCCTAAAATAAGGAAATTTCTGACTTTTTGCCCCCAATTTAGAGGAATTTCAGCCTTTTTCCTCAAAATAAAAGGAATTTCTGCATTTTTGCCCCAAAATATGGGAAATTTCTGCTTTTTTGCTCCAAAATAAGAAAAATATCTGAAATTTTGTACCAAAATAAAAGAAATTTCTGCAATTTTGCCCCAAAATAAGGGAAATCTCTGGAATTCTGCCCCAAAATACGTGGAATTTCTGAGTTCTACCCCAAAATAAGGAGAATTTCTGTCTTTTTGCCCCAACATATAGGGAATTTCTGCCTTTTTGCCCCACAATTAGGGGAATTTCTGCAATTTTGCTCCAAAATACGGGGAATTTCTGCCTTTTTTCCCGAAAAAAGAAGAATACATAACTTTTTGCCATAAAAAAGGGAAATTTCTTCATTTTTCCTCCAAAATAAGGGGAATTTCTGCTTTTTTGCCTCTAAATAAGTGGAATTTCTGTCTTTTTTCCCCTAAAACAAAGGTAATTTTTGTATTTTTTGCCCCAAAATAAGGAAAATTTCTGACTTATTACCCTATAGTAAGTGAAATTTCTGCAATTTTGCCCCAAAATAAGGGGAATTTCTGCTTTTTTGCCTCTAAATTAGTGGAATTTATGTATTTTTTTCCCAAAGCAAAGAGAATTTCTGTCTATTTTGCCCAAAATAAGGAAAATTTCTGACTTATTACCCTAAAATAAGAGAAATTTCTGCAATTTTGCCCCAAAATAATGGAAATTTCTGCCTTTTTGCCCCCAAATAAGGGGAATTTCAGCCTTTTTATCTCAAAATAAGGGGAATTTCTGGATTTTTGCCACAAAATATTAAGAATTTCTGCCTTTTGTCCCAAAGTAAGGAAAATTTCTGACTTATTACTTTTTATAAGTGAAATTTTTGCAATTTTGTCACAAAATAAGGAAATTTCTGCCTGTTTGCCCCCAATTAAGGGGAATTTCAGCCTTTTTCCTCAAAATAAGGGGAATTTCTGCATTTTTGCCCCATAATATGGTAAATTTCTGCCTTTTTGCTACAAAATAAGAAAAATTTCTAAAATTTTGTAACAAAATGAAAGAAATTTCAGCCTTTTTGCCCAAAAATAAGTGAAATTTCTGGAATTTTGCTCCAAAATAAGTGGAATTTCTGTGTTTTCCCCCAAAATAAGTAGAATTTCTGCATTTTTGCCCCACAATTTGGGAAATTTCTGCAATTTTGCTCTAAAATAAGGGGAATTTCTGCCTTTTTGCCCAAAAATAAGAAGACTGCATACCTTTTTGCCTTTAAAAAGTGAAATTTCTTTATTTTTGCTCCAAAGTAAAGGGAATTTCTGCTTTTTTGCCTCTAAAAAAGTGGAATTTCTGTCTTTTTCCCCCCAAACAAAGGTTATTTCTGTTTTTTGGCCCCAAAATAAGAAAAATTTCTGACTTATTACCCTGAAATAAGTGAAATTTCTGCAATTTTGCCCCAAAATAAGAGAAATTTCTGCCTTTTTGCCCCCAAATAAGGGGAATTTCAGCCTTTTACCTCAAAATAAAAGAAATTTCTGCATTTTTGCCCCAAAATATGGGAAATTTCTGCATTTTTGCCCCAAAATAAAAAAAATTCTGCAATTTTGTTACAAAATAAAAGAAATTTCAGCCTTTTGGCCCCAAAATAAGAAAATTTCTGCTTTTTTTTCTGAAATAAGTGAAATTTCTGAAATTTTGCCCCAAAATAAGTTAAATTTCTGAGTTTTGCCCTAAAATAAGGAGAATTTCTGTCTTTTTGCCCCAACATATAGGGAATTACTGCATTTTTGCCCTACAATTTGGGGAATTTCTGCAATTTTGCTCCAAAATACGGGGAATTTCTGCCTTTTTTGTCCGAAAATAATAAGAATGCATACCTTTTTGCCATAAAAAAGGGAAATTTCTTCATTTTTGTCCAAAATGAGGGGAATTTCTGCTTTTATGCCTCTAAATAAGTGGAATTTCTGTCTTTTTCCCCAAAAACAAAGGGAATTTCTGTCTTTTTTGCCCCAAAATAAGGAAAATTTCTGATTTATTACCCTGAAATAAGTGAAATTTCTACAAATTTGCCCAAAAATAAGTGAAATTTCTGCTTTTTTACCCACAAATATGGGGAATTTCAGCCTTTTTACCTCAAAATAAAGGAAATTTCTGCATTTTTGCCCCAAAATATGGGAAATTTCTGACTTTTTGCCCAAAATAAGAAAAATTTCTGCAATTTTGTACTAAAATATGGGAAATTTCTGCCTTTTTGCCCCAAAATAAGGAAAATTTCTGCCTTTTTTCCCTGAAATAAGTGAAATTTCTCCAATTTTGTCCCAAAATAAGTGAAATTTCTGCAATTTTGCCCCAAAATAAGGGAAATATCTGGAATTTTGCCCCAAAATAAGTGGAATTTCTGAGTTTTGCCCCAAAATAAGGAGAATTTCTGTGTTTTTTCCCCAACATATAGGGAATTTCTGCCTTTTTGCCCGAAAATAAGAAGAATGCATACCTTTTTGCCATAAAAAAGGGAAATTTCTGTAATTTGGCTCCAAAATAAGGGGAATTTCTGCTTTTTGCCTATACATATGTCGAATTTCTCTCTTTTTCCCCCAAAACAAAAGGAATTTCGGTCTTTTTTGCAACAAAATAAGGAAATTTTCTGACTTATTACCCTGAAATAAGGGAAATTTTTGCAATTTTGCCACAAAATAAGGGAAATTTCAGTCTTTTTGCCCCCAAATAAGGGGAATTTCACCCTTTTACCTCAAAATAAGGGGAATTTCTGCATTTTTGCAACAAAATATTAGGAATTTCTGCCTTTTTGCCCCAAAATAAGGAAAATTTCTGCCTTTTTTCCCTGAAATAAATGAAATTTCTGCAATTTTGCCCCAAAATAAGTGAAATTTCTGCAATTTTGTCCCAAAATAAGGGAAATCTCTGGAATTTTGCCCCAAAATAAGTGGAATTTCTGAGTTTTGCACCAAAATAAGGAGAATTTCTGTCTTTTTGCCCTAACATATAGGGAATTTCTGCCTTTTTGCCCCACAATTAGGGGAATTTCTATAATTTTGCTCCAAAATACGGGGAATTTCTGCTTTTTAGCCCGAAAATAAGGGGAATGTATACCTTTTGCCACAAAAAAGTGAAATTTCTTCATTTTTGCTCCAAAATAAGGGAATTTCTGCTTTTTTGCCTCTAAATAAGTGGAATTTCTGTCTTTTTTCCCCAAAACAAAAAGAATTTCTGTATTTTTTGCCCCAAGATAAGGAAAATTTCTGACTTATTACCCTTAAATAAGTGAAATTGCTGAAATTTTGCCTCAAAATAAGAAAAATTTCTCCCTTTTTGCCCCCAAATAAGGGGAATTTCAGTCTTTTTACGTCAAAATAAGGGAAATTTCTGCATTTTTGCCCCAAAATATGGGAAATTTCTGCGTTTTTACCCCCAAATAAGAGAAATTTCTTCAATTTTGTACCAAAATAAAAGAAATTTCTGCCTTTTTGCCCCAAAATAAAAAAATTTCTGTTTTATTCTGAAATAAGTGAAATTTCTTCATTTTTGCTCCAAAATAAGTGAAATTTCTGCAATTTTGCCCCAAAATAAGGGAAATTTCTGGAATTTTGCCCAAAATTAAGTGGTATTTCTGAGTTTTGCCCCAAAATAAGGAGAATTTCTGTCTTTTTGACCCAACATAGAGGGAATTTCTGCCTTTTTGCCCCACAATTAGGGGAATTTCTGTAATTTTGCTCCAAAATACGGGGAATTTCTGTCTTTTTGCCCGTAAATAAGAAAAATGCATACCTTTTTGCCATAAAAAAGGGGAAATTTCTTCATTTTTGCTCCAAAATGAGGGGAATTTCTGCTTTTTTGCCTCTAAATAAGTGGAATTTCTGTTTTTTTCCCAAAAACAAAAGGAATTTCTGTCTTTTTGCCCCAAAATAAGGAAAATTTCTGACTTTTTTTCCTGAAATAAGTGAAATTTTTGCAATTTTGCCCCAAAATAAGTGAAATTTCTGCTTTATTGCCCCCAAATAAGGGAATTTCAGAGTTTTTACCCCAAAATAAGAGGAATTTCTGCATTTTTGCCCCAAAATATGGGAAATTTCTTTCTTTTTGCCCCAAAATAAGGAAAATTTCTGCAATTTTGTACCAAAATAAAAGAAATTTCTGCCTTTTTGCCCCAAAATAAGAAAATTTCTGCTTTTTTTTCTGAAATAACTGAAATTTTTGCAATTTTGCCCCAAAATAAGTGAAATATCTGAGTTTTGCCACAAAATAAAGAGAATTTCTGTTTTTTTGCCCCAACATAAGGAATTTCTGCTTTTTTGCCCCACAATTAGTAAAATTTCTGCAATTTTGCTCCAAAATACGGGGAATTTCTGCCTTTTTTGTCCGAAAATAATAATAATGCATACCTTTTTGCCATAAAAAAGGGAATTTTCTTCATTTTTCTCCAAAATGAGGGGAATTTTTGCTTTTATGCCTCTAAATAAGTGGAATTTCTGTCTTTTTCCCCCAAAACAAAGGGAATTTCTGTCTTTTTTGCCCCAAAATAAGGAAAATTTCTGACTTATTACTCTGAAATAAGTGAAATTTCTGCAATTTTGCCCCAAAATAAGAGAAATTTCTGTTTTTTAACCCCAAATAAGGGGAATTTCAGCATTTTACCTCAAAATAAGGGGAATTTCTGCATTTTTTCCCCAAAATATGGGAAATTTTTGCCTTTTTGCCAAAAATAAGAAAAAATTTCTGCAATTTTGTACCAAAATATGGGAAATTTCTGACTTTTTGCCCCAAAATAAGGAAAATTTCTGCCTTTTTTCTCTGAAATAAGTGAAATTTCTCCAATTTTGTCCCAAAATAAGTGGAATTTCTGCAATTTTGCCCCAAAATAAGGGAAATTTCTGGAATTTTGCCCCAAAATATGTGGAATTTCTGAGTTTTGCCCAAAAATAAGCAGAATTTCTGTCTTTTTGCCCCAACATATAGGGAATTTCTGCCTTTTTGCCCCACAATTAGGTTAATTTCTGCAATTTTGTTCCAAAATACAGAGAATTTCTGCCTTTTTGCCCGAAAATAAGAAGAATGCATACCTTTTTGCCATAAAAAGGGGAAATTTCTGTAATTTTGCTCCAAAATAAGGGGAATTTCTGCTTTTTGCCTCTAAATATGTGTAGTTTCTTTCTTTTTCCCCCAAAACAAAGAAAATTTCTGTCTTTTTTGCAACAAAATAAAGAAATTTTCTGACTTATTACCCTGAAATAAGTGAAATTTCTGCAATTTTGCCCCAAATAAGGGAAATTTCTGCCCTTTTGCCCCCAAATATGAGGAATTTCACCCTTTTACCTCAAAATAAGGAGAATTTCTGCATTTTTGCAACAAAATATTGGGAATTTCTGCCTTTTTGCCCCAAAATAAGGAAAATTTCTGCCTTTTTTCCCTGAAATAAGTGAAATTTCTGCAATTTTGCCCCAAAATAAGGGACATCTCTGGAATTTTGCCCCAAAATAAGTGGAATTTCTGAGTTTTGCCCCAAAATAAGGAGAATTTCTGTCTTTTTGCCCTAACATATAGGGAATTTCTGCCTTTTTGCCCCACAATTAGGGGAATTTCTAGAATTTTGCTCCAAAATACGGGTAATTTCTGCTTTTTAGCCCGAAAATAAGGGGAATGTATACCTTTTGCCACAAAAAAGAGAAATCTTCATTTTTGCTTCAAAATAAGGGGAATTTCTGCTTTTTTGCCTCTAAATAACTGGAATTTCTGTCTTTTCCCCCCAAAACAAAGGGAATTTCTGTATTTTTTGCCCCAAGATAAGGAAAATTTCTGACTTATCACCCTGAAATAAGTGAAATTGCTGTATTTTGCCTCAAAAAAGAAAAATTTCTCTCTCTCTGCCCCCAAATAATGGGAATTTCATCCTTTTTACGTCAAAATAAGGGAAATTTCTGCATTTTTTCCCCAAAATATGGGAACTTTCTGCGTTTTTGCCCCAAAATAAGAAAAATTTCTTCAATTTTGTACCAAAATAAAAGAAATTTCTGCCTTTTTGCCCCAAAATAAAAAAATTTCTGCTTTTTTTCTGAAATAAGTGAAATTTCTGCAATTTTGCCCAAATTAAGTGTAATTTCTGCAATTTTGCCCCAAAATAAAGGAAATTTCTGGAATTTTGCCTCAAAATAAATGGTATTTCTGAGTTTTGCCACAAAATAAGGAGAATTTCTGTACTTTTGCCCCAACATATAGGGAATTTCTGCCTTTTTGCCCCCAAATAAGGGGAATTTCAGCTTTTTTTACCTCAAAATAAGGGGAATTTCTGAATTTTTGCTTCAAACTTTGGGAAATTTCTGCCTTTTTGCCCCAAAATAAGAAAATTTTTGCTTTTTTTCCTTGAAATAAGTGATATTTCTGCAATTTGGTTCCAAAATATGGGAAATTTCTGAAATTTTGCCCTAAAATAAGTGGAATTTCTCAGTTTTGACCCAAAAAATAGAAGAATGTCTGTATTTTTGCCCCAACATATAGGGAATTTCTGCCTTTTTGCCCCACAATTAGGGGAATTTCTGCAATTTTGCTCCAAAATACGGGGAATTTCTGCCTTTTTTGTCCGAAAATAATAATAATGCATACCTTTTTGCCATAAAAAAGGGAATTTTCTTCATTTTTCTCTAAAATGAGGGGAATTTTTGCTTTTATGCCTCTAAATAAGTGGAATTTCTGTCTTTTTCCCCCAAAACAAAGGGAATTTCTGTCTTTTTTGCCCCAAAATAAGGAAAATTTCTGACTTATTACTCTGAAATAAGTGAAATTTCTGCAATTTTGCCCCAAAATAAGAGAAATTTCTGTTTTTTAACCCCAAATAAGGGGAATTTCAGCATTTTACCTCAAAATAAGGGGAATTTCTGCATTTTTTCCCCAAAATATGGGAAATTTTTGCCTTTTTGCCAAAAATAAGAAAAAATTTCTGCAATTTTGTACCAAAATATGGGAAATTTCTGACTTTTTGCCCCAAAATAAGGAAAATTTCTGCCTTTTTTCTCTGAAATAAGTGAAATTTCTCCAATTTTGTCCCAAAATAAGTGGAATTTCTGCAATTTTGCCCCAAAATAAGGGAAATTTCTGGAATTTTGCCCCAAAATATGTGGAATTTCTGAGTTTTGCCCAAAAATAAGCAGAATTTCTGTCTTTTTGCCCCAACATATAGGGAATTTCTGCCTTTTTGCCCCACAATTAGGTTAATTTCTGCAATTTTGTTCCAAAATACAGAGAATTTCTGCCTTTTTGCCCGAAAATAAGAAGAATGCATACCTTTTTGCCATAAAAAGGGGAAATTTCTGTAATTTTGCTCCAAAATAAGGGGAATTTCTGCTTTTTGCCTCTAAATATGTGTAGTTTCTTTCTTTTCCCCCAAAACAAAGAAAATTTCTGTCTTTTTTGCAACAAAATAAAGAAATTTTCTGACTTATTACCCTGAAATAAGTGAAATTTCTGCAATTTTGCCCCAAATAAGGGAAATTTCTGCCCTTTTGCCCCCAAATAAGAGGAATTTCACCCTTTTACCTCAAAATAAGGAGAATTTCTGCATTTTTGCAACAAAATATTGGGAATTTCTGCCTTTTTGCCCCAAAATAAGGAAAATTTCTGCCTTTTTTCCCTGAAATAAGTGAAATTTCTGCAATTTTGCCCCAAAATAAGGGACATCTCTGGAATTTTGCCCCAAAATAAGTGGAATTTCTGAGTTTTGCCCAAAAATAAGGAGAATTTATGTCTTTTTGCCCTAACATATAGGGAATTTCTGCCTTTTTGCCCCACAATTAGGGGAATTTCTAGAATTTTGCTCTAAAATACGGGGAATTTTTGCTTTTTAGGCCGAAAATAAAGGGAATGTATACCTTTTGCCACAAAAAAGGGAAATCTTCATTTTTGCTTCAAAATAAGGGGAATTTCTGCTTTTTTGCCTCTAAATAAGTGGAATTTCTGTCTTTTTCCCCCAAAACAAAGGGAATTTCTGTATTTTTTTGCCCCAAGATAAGGAAAATTTCTGACTTATCACCCTGAAATAAGTGAAATTGCTGTATTTTGCCTCAAAATAAGAAAAATTTCTCCCTTTTTGCCCCCAAATAAGGGGAATTTCAGCCTTTTTACGTCAAAAAAAAAAAAGAAATTTCTGCATTTTTGCCCAAAATATGGGAACTTTCTGCGTTTTTGTTCCAAAATAAGAAAAATTTCTTCAATTTTGTACCAAAATAAAAGAAATTTCTGCCTTTTTGCCCCAAAATAAAAAAATTTCTGCTTTTTTTCTGAAATAAGTGAAATTTCTGCAATTTTGCCCAAATTAAGTGAAATTTCTGCAATTTTGCTCGAAAATAAGGGAAATTTCTGGAATTTTGCCTCAAAATAAATGGTATTTCTGAGTTTTGCCACAAAATAAGGAGAATTTCTGTCCTTTTGCCCCAATATATAGGGAATTTCTGCCTTTTTGCCCCACAATTAGGGGAATTTCTGCAATTTTGCTCCAAAATACGAAGAATTTCTGCCTTTTTGTCCGAAAATAAGAAGAATGCATACCTTTTTGCCATAAAAATGGAAATTTCTTCATTTTTGCTTCAAAATAAGGGGAATTTCTGCATTTGCCTCTAAATAAGTGGAATTTCTGTCTTTTTCCCCCAAAACAAAAGGAATTTCTGTCTTTTTTGCCCCAAAATAAGGAAAATTTCTGACTTATTACCCTCAAATAAGTGAAATTTCTGCAATTTTGCCCCAAAATAAAGGAAATATCTGCCTTTTTGCCCCCAAATAAGGGGAATTTCAGCCTTTTTACCTCAAAATAAGGGGAAATTCTGCTTTTTTGCCTCTAAATAAGGGGAATTTCTGTCTTTTTTCTCTAAAACAAAAGGAATTTCTGTCTTTTTGCCCCAAAATAAGGAAAATTTCTGACTTTTTTTCCTTAAATAAGTGAAATTTCTGCTTTTTTGCCCCCAAATAAGGGAATTTCAGACTTTTTACCCCAAAATAAGGGGAATTTTTGCATTTTTGCCCCAAAATATGGGAAATTTCTGCCTTTTTGCCCCAAAATAAGAAAAATTAATGCAATTTTGTACCAAAATAAAAGAAATTTCTGCCTTTTTGCCCCAAAATTAAAAAATTTATGCTTTTTTTTTCTGAAATAACTGAAATTTCTGCAATTTTGCCCCAAAATAAGTGAAATTTCTGAGTTTTGCCACAAAATAAGGAGAATTTCTGTCTCTTTGCCCCAACATATAAGGAATTTCTGCATTTTTGCCCCACAATTAGAGGAATTTCTGCAATTTTGCTTCAAAATACGAGGAATTTCTGCCTTTTTGTCTGAAAATAAGAAGAATGCATACCTTTTTGCCATAAAAAAGGGAAATTTTTTCATTTTTGCTCCAAAATAAGAAGAATTTCTGCTTTTTTTCTCTAAATAATTCGAATTTCTGTTTTTTCCCCCAAAACAAATAGAATTTCTGTCTTTTTTGCCCCAAAATAAAGAAAATTTCTGATTTATTACCCTGAAATAAGTGAAATTTCTGCAATTTTGCCTCTAAATAAGAGAAATTTCTGGCTTTTTGCACCCAAATAAAGGGAATTTCAGCCTTTTTACCTCAAAATAAGGGGAATTTCTGCATTTTTGCTTCAAAATATGGGAAATTTCTGCCTTTTGCCCCAAAATAAAAAAATTGCTGCTTTTTTTCCCTAAAATAAGTGAAATTTCTGAAATTTTGCCCCAAAATAAGTGAAATTTCTGCAATTTGGCCCCAAAATATAGGAAAATTCTGGAATTTTGCCCCAAAATAAGTGGAATTTCTCTGTTTTGCCCCAAAATAAGAAGAATGTCTGTCTTTTTCCCCCAACATATAGGGAATTTCTGCCTTTTTGCCCCACAATTAGGGGAATTTCTGCAATGTTGCTCAAAATACAGGGAATTTCTGCCTTTTTGCCTGAAAATAAGAAGAATGCATACCTTTTTGCCATAAAAAAAAATTTCTTCATTTTTGCTTCAAAATAAGGGGAATTTCTGCATTTTTGACTCTAAATAAGTGGAAGTTCTGTCTTTTTCCCCCAAAACAAAGGGAATTTCTGTCTTTTTTCTTCCAAAATAAAAAAAAAATTTCTTACTTATTACCCTGAAATAACTGAAATTTCTTCAATTTTGCCCCAAAATAAGGGAAATTACTGCCTTTTTGCCCCCAAATAAGGGTAATTTCAGCATTTTACCTCAAAATAAGGGGAATTTCTGCATTTTTGCCACAAAATATTAGGAATTTCTGCTTTTTGCCCCAAAATAAGGAAAATTTCTGCCTTTTTTCCCTGAAATAAGTGAAATTTCTGCAATTTTGCCCCAAAATAAGTGAAATTTCTGCAATTTTGTTCTAAAATAAGGTAAATTTCTGGAATTTTGCCCCAAATAAGTGGAATTTCTGAGTTTCGCCCCATAATAAGGAGAATTTCTGTCTTTTTGCTCCAACATATAGGGAATTTCTACCTTTTTGCCCGACAATTAGGGGAATTTCTGCAATTTTGCTCCAAAATACGAGGAATTTCTGCCTTTTTGCCCGAAAATAAGAAGAATGCATACCTTTTTGCCATATAAAAAAGAAATTTCTTCATTTTTGCTCCAAAATAAGGAAAATTTCTGCTTTTTTGCCTCTAAATAAGTGTAATTTCTGTTTTTTTCCTCCAAAACAGAGGGAATTTCTGTCTTTTTTGCCCCAAAATAAGGAAAATTTCTGACTTATTACCCTGAAATAAGTGAAATTTCTGCAATTTTGCCCCAAAATAAGGAAAATTTCGGCCTTTTTACCCCCAAATAAGGGGAATTTCACCGATTCTACCTCAAAATAAAGGGAATTTCTGCATTTTTGCCACAAAATATTAGGAATTTCTGAATTTTTGCCCCAAAATAAGGAAAATTTCTGCCTTTTTTCCCTGAAATAAGTGAAATTTCTGCAATTTTGGCCCAAAATAAATGAAATTACTGCCTTTTTGCCCCCAAATAAGGGGAAATTTAGCCTTTTTACCTCAGAATAAGGGGAATTTCTGCATTTTTGCCCCAAAATATGGGAAATTTCTGCCTTTTTGCCCCAAACTAAGAAAAATTTCTGCAATTTTGTACCAAAATAAAAGAAATTTCTGCCCTTTTGCTTCCAAATAAAAAAATTTCTACTTTTTTTCTGAAAAAAGTGAAATTTCTGAAAATTTCCCCAAAATAAGTGAAATTTCTACAATTTTGCCCCAAAATAAGTGAAATTTCTGGAATTTTGCCCCAAAATAAGTGGAATTTCTGAGTTTTGCACAAAAATAAGGAGAATTTCTGTATTTTTGCCTCAACATATTGGGAATTTCTGCATTTTTGCCCCACAATTTGGGAAATTTCTGCAATTTTGCTCTAAAATAAGGGGAATTTCTGCCTTTTTGCCCAAAAATAAGAAGAATGCATACCTTTATGCCCTTAAAAAGTGAAATTTCTTAATTTTTGCTCCAAAATAAGGGGAATTTCTGCTTTTTTGCCTCTAAAAAAGTGGAATTTCTGTCTTTTTCCCCCCAAAACAAAGGTTATTTCTGTTTTCTGGCTCCAAAATAAGTTAAATTTCTGACTTATTACCCTGAAATAAGTGAAATTTCTGCAATTTTGCCCCAAAATAAGAGAAATTTCTGCCTTTTTGCCCCCAAATAAAGGGAATTTCAGCCTTTTACCTCAAAATAAGAGAAATTTCTGCATTTTTACCCCAAAATATGGGAAATTTCTGCCTTTTTGCCCCAAAATAAAAAAAAAATTCTGCATTTTGTAACAAAATAAAAGAAATTTCTGCCTTTTGGCCCCAAAATAAGAAAATTTCTGCTTTTTTTTTCTGAAATAAGTGAAATTTCTGCAATTTTGCCCCAAAATAATTTAAATTTCTGAGTTTTGCCCTAAAATAAGGAGAATTTCTGTCTTTTTGCCCCAACATATAGGGAATTACTGCATTTTTGCGCCACAATTAGGGGAATTTTCGCAATTTTGCTCTAAAATACGGGGAAATTCTGCCTTTTTTGTCCGAAAATAATAATAATGCATACATTTTTGCCATAAAAAAGGGAATTTTCTTCATTTTTCTCCAAAATGTGGGGAATTTTTGCTTTTATGCCTCTAAATAAGTGGAATTTCTGTCTTTTTCCCCCAAAACAAAGGGAATTTCTGTCTTTTTTGCCCCAAAATAAGGAAAATTTCTGACTTATTACTCTGAAATAAGTGAAATTTCTGCAATTTTGCCCCAAAATAAGAGAAATTTCTGTTTTTTAACCCCAAATAACGGGAATTTCACCGATTCTACTTCAAAATAAAGGGAATTTCTGCATTTTTGCCACAAAATATTAGGAATTTCTGAATTTTTGCCCCAAAATAAGGAAAATTTCTGCCTTCTTTCCCTGAAATAAGTGAAATTTCTGCAATTTTGGCCCAAAATAAGTGAAATTTCTTCCCTTTTGCCCCCAAATAAGGGGAATTTTAGTCTTTTTACCTCAAAATAAGGGGAATTTCTGCATTTTTGCCCCAAAATATGGGAAATTTCTGCCTTTTTGCCCCAAACTAAGAAAAATTTCTGCAATTTTGTACCAAAATAAAAGAAATTTCTGCCCTTTTGCTTCCAAATAAAAAAAATTCTACTTTCTTTCTGAAAAAAGTGAAATTTCTGAAATTTTGCCCCAAAATAAGTGAAATTTCTACAATTTTGCCCCAAAATAAGTGAAATTTCTGGAATTTTGCCCCAAAATAAGTGGAATTTCTGAGTTTTGCACAAAAATAAGGAGAATTTCTGTATTTTTGCCTCAACATATTAAGAATTTCTGCATTTTTGCCCCACAATTTGGGAAATTTCTGCAATTTTGCTCTAAAATAAGGGGAATTTCTGCCTTTTTGCCCAAAAATAAGAAGAATGCATACCTTTATGCCCTTAAAAAGTGAAATTTCTTAATTTTTGCTCCAAAATAAGGGGAATTTCTGCTTTTTTGCCTCTAAAAAAAGTGGAATATCTGTCTTTTTCCCCTCAAAACAAAGGTTATTTCTGTTTTCTGGCTCCAAAATAAGTTAAATTTCTGACTTATTACCCTGAAATAAGTGAAATTTCTGCAATTTTGCCCCAAAATAAGAGAAATTTCTGCCATTTGCCCCCAAATAAAGGGAATTTCAGACTTTTACCTCAAAATAAGAGAAATTTCTGCATTTTTACCCCAAAATATGGGAAATTTCTGCCTTTTTGCCCCAAAATAAAAAAAAATTCTGCATTTTGTAACAAAATAAAAGAAATTTCTGCCTTTTGGCCCCAAAATAAGAAAATTTCTGCTTTTTTTTCTGAAATAAGTGAAATTTCTGCAATTTTGCCCCAAAATAATTTAAATTTCTGAGTTTTGCCCTAAAATAAGGAGAATTTCTGTCTTTTTGCCCCAACATATAGGGAATTACTGCATTTTTGCGCCACAATTAGGGGAATTTTCGCAATTTTGCTCTAAAATAAGGGGAATTTCTGCCTTTTTTGTCCGAAAATAATAATAATGCATACCTTTTTGCCATAAAAAAGGGAATTTTCTTCATTTTTCTCCAAAATGTGGGGAATTTTTGCTTTTATGCCTCTAAATAAGTGGAATTTCTGTCTTTTTCCCCAAAAAACAAAGGGAATTTCTGTCTTTTTTGCCCCAAAATAAGGAAAATTTCTGACTTATTACTCTGAAATAAGTGAAATTTCTGCAATTTTGCCCCAAAATAAGAGAAATTTCTGTTTTTTAACCCCAAATAAGGGGAATTTCAGCATTTTACCTCAAAATAAGGGGAATTTCTGCATTTTTCCCCAAAATATGGGAAATTTTTGCCTTTTTGCCAAAAATAAGAAAAAATTTCTGCAATTTTGTACCAAAATATGGAAAATTTCTGACTTTTTGCCCCAAAATAAGAAAAATTTCTGCCTTTTTTCTCTGAAATAAGTGAAATTTCTCCAATTTTGTCCCAAAATAAGTGCAATTTCTGCAATTTTGCCCCAAAATAAGGGAAATTTCTGGAATTTTGCCCCAAAATATGTGGAATTTCTGAGTTTTGCCCTAAAATAAGCAGAATTTCTGTCTTTTTGCCCCAACATATAGAGAATTTCTGCCTTTTTGCCCCACAATTAGGTTAATTTCTGCAATTTTGTTCCAAAATACAGAGAATTTCTGCCTTTTTGCCCGAAAATAAGAAGAATGCATACCTTTTTGCCATAAAAATGGGAAATTTCTGTAATTTTGCTCCAAAATAAGGGGAATTTCTGCTTTTTGCCTCTAAATATGTGGAGTTTCTCTCTTTTTCCCCCAAAACAAAGAAAATTTCTGTCTTTTTTGCAACAAAATAAAGAAATTTTCTGACTTATTACCCTGAAATAAGTGAAATTTCTGCAATTTTGCCCCAAAATAAGGGAAATTTCTGCCCTTTTGCCCCCAAATAAGAGGAATTTCACCCTTTTACCTCAAAATAAGGAGAATTTCTGCATTTTTGCAACAAAATATTAGGAATTTCTGCCTTTTTGCCCCAAAATAAGGAAAATTTCTGCCTTTTTTTCTGAAATAAGTGAAATTTCTGCAATTTTGCCCGAAAATAAGGGACATCTCTGGAATTTTGCCCCAAAATAAGTGGAATTTCTGAGTTTTGCCCAAAAATAAGGAGAATTTATGTCTTTTTGCCCTAACATATAGGGAATTTCTGCCTTTTTGCCCCACAATTAGGGGAATTTCTAGAATTTTGCTCCAAAATACGGGGAATTTTTGCTTTTTAGGCCGAAAATAAAGGGAATGTATACCTTTTGCTACAAAAAAGGGAAATCTTCATTTTTGCTTCAAAATAAGGGGAATTTCTGCTTTTTTGCCTCTAAATAAGTGGAATTTCTGTCTTTTTCCCCCAAAACAAAGGGAATTTCTGTATTTTTTGCCCCAGATAAGGAATATTTCTGACTTATCACCCTGAAATAAGTGAAATTGCTGTATTTTGCCTCAAAATAAGAAAAATTTCTCCCTTTTTGCCCCCAAATAAGGGGAATTTCAGCCTTTTTACGTCAAAAAAAGGGAATTTTCTGCATTTTTGCCCCAAAATATGGGAACTTTCTGCGTTTTTGTTCCAAAATAAGAAAAATTTCTTCATTTTTGTACCAAAATAAAAGAAATTTCTGCCTTTTTGCCCCAAAATAAAAAAATTTCTGCTTTTTTTCTGAAATAAGTGAAATTTCTGCAATTTTGCCCAAAATAAGTGAAATTTCTGCAATTTTGCCCCAAAATAAGGGAAATTTCTGGAATTTTGCCTCAAAATAAGTGGTATTTCTGAGTTTTGCCACAAAATAAGGAGAATTTCTGTCCTTTTGCCCCAACATATAGGGAATTTCTGCCTTTTTGCCCCACAATTAGGAGAATTTCTGCAATTTTGCTCCAAAATACGGAGAATTTCTGCCTTTTGGCCGAAAATAAGAAGAATGCATACCTTTTTGCCATAAAAAAGGGAAATTTCTTCATTTTTGCTCCAAAATAAGGGGAATTTCTGCATTTGCCTCTAAATAAGTGGAATTTCTGTCTTTTTCCCCCAAAACAAAGGAAATTTCTGTCTTTTTTGCCCCAAAATAAGGAAAATTTCTGACTTATTACCCTGAAATATGTGAAATTTCTGCAATTTTGCCCCAAAATAAAGGAAATTTCTGCCTTTTTGCTTCCAAATAAGGGGAATTTCAGCCTTTTTACCTCAAAATAAGGGAAATTTCTGCTTTTTTGCCTCTAAATAAGTGGAATTTCTGTCTTTTTTCTGTAAAACAAAAGGAATTTCTGTCTTTTTGCCCCAAAATAAGAAAAATTTCTGACTTTTTTTCCTTAAATAAGTGAAATTTCTGCTTTTTTGCCCACAAATAAGGGAATTTCAGACTTTTTACCCCAAAATAAGGGGAATTTTTGCATTTTTCCCCAAAATATGGGAAATTTCTGCCTTTTTGCCCCAAAATAAGAAAAATTTCTGCAATTTTGTACCAAAATAAAAGAAATTTCTGCCTTTTTGCCCCAAAATAAGAAAATTTATGCTTTTTTTTCTGAAATAACTGAAATTTCTGCAATTTTGCCCCAAAATAAGTGAAATTTCTGAGTTTTGCCACAAAATAAGGAGAATTTCTGTCTTTTTGCCCCAACATATAAGGAATTTCTGCCTTTTTGCCCCACAATTAGAGGAATTTCTGCAATTTTGCTCCAAAATACGAGGAATTTCTGCCTTTTTGCCTGAAAATAAGAAAAATGCATACTTTTTTGCAATAAAAAAAGGAAATTTCTTCATTTTTGCTTCAAAATAAGGGGAATTTCTGCATTTTTGATTCTAAATAAGTGGAATTTCTGTCTTTTTCCCCCAAAACAAAGGGAATTTCTGTCTTTTTTTTTCCAAAATAAAAAAAATTTCTTACTTATTACCTTGAAATAACTGAAATCTCTTCAATTTTGCCCCAAAATAAGGGAAATTACTGCCTTTTTGCCCCCAAATAAGGGTAATTTCAGCCTTTTTACCTCAAAATAAGGGGAATTTCTGCATTTTTGCCACAAAATATTAGGAATTTCTGATTTTTGCCCCAAAATAAGGAAAATTTCTGCTTTTTTCCCTGAAATAAGTGAAATTTCTGCAATTTTGCCCCAAAATAAGTGAAATTTCTGCAATTTTGTTCTAAAATAAGGTAAATTTCTGGAATTTTGCCCCAAATAAGTGGAATTTCTGAGTTTTGCCCCAAAATAAGTAGAATTTCTGTCTTTTTGCCCCAACATATAGGGAATTTCTACCTTTTTTCCCGACAATTAGGGGAATTTCTGCAATTTTGCTCCAAAATACGGGGAATTTCTGCCTTTTTGCCCGAAAATAAGAAGGATGCATACCTTTTTGCCATAAAAAAGGGAAATTTCTTCATTTTTGCTCCAAAATAAGGAAAATTTCTGCTTTTTTGCCTCTAAATAAGTGGTATTTCTGTCTTTTTCCCCCAAAACAAAGGAAATTTCTGTCTTTTTTGCCCCAAAATAAGGAAATTTTCTTACTTATTACCCTGAAATAAGTGAAATTTCTTCAATTTTGCCCCAAAATAAGGAAAATTTCTGCCTTTTTTCCCTGAAATAAGTGAAATTTCTGCAATTTTGGCCCAAAATAAGTGAAATTTCTGCCTTTTTGCCCCAAAATAAGGGGAATTTTAGCCTTTTTACCTCAAAATAAGGGGAATTTCTGATTTTTGCCCCAAAATATGGGAAATTTCTGCCTTTTTGCCCCAAAATAAGAAAAATTTCTGCAATTTTGTACCAAAATAAAAGAAATTTCTGACTTTTTGCTTCCAAATAGAAAAATTTCTACTTTTTTTTCTGAAAAAATTTAAATTTCTGAAATTTTGCTCCAAAATAAGTGAAATTTCTACAATTTTGCCCCAAAATAAGTGAAATTTCTGAAATTTTGCCCCAAAATATGTGGAATTTCTGTCTTTTTCCCCCAAAACAAAGGGAATTTCTGTATTTTTTGCCCCAAGATAAGAAAATTTCTGACTTATTACCCTGAAATAAGTGAAATTGCTGCAATTTTGCCTCAAAATTAAAAAAAATTCTCCCTTTTTGCCCCCAAATAAGGGGAATTTCAGCCTTTTTACGTCAAAAAAAGGGAAATTTCTGCAGTTTTGCCCCAAAATATGGGAAATTTCTGCGTTTTTGCCCCAAAATAAGAAAAATTTCTTCAATTTTGTACCAAAATAAAAGAAATTTCTGCCTTCTTGCCCCAAAATAAAAAAAATTCTGCTTTTTTTCTGAAATAAGTGAAATTTCTGCAATTTTGCCCAAAATAAGTGAAATTTCTGCAATTTTTCCACAAAATAAGGGAAATTTCTGGAATTTTGCCTCAAAATAAGTGTTATTTCTGAGTTTTGCCACAAAATAAGGAGAATTTCTGTACTTTTGCCCCAACATATAGGGAATTTCTGCCTTTTTGCCCTACAATTAGAGGAATTTCTGCAATTTTGCTCCAAAATACGGGGAATTTCTGCCTTTTTGTCCGAAAATAAGAAGAATGCATACCTTTTTGCCATAAAAAAGGGAAATTTCTGTAATTTTGCTCCAAAATAAGGGGAATTTCTGCATTTGCCTCTAAATAAGTGGAATTTCTGTCTTTTTCCCCCAAAACAAAGGGAATTTCTGTCTTTTTTGCCCCAAAATAAGGAAAATTTCTGACTTATTACCCTGAAATAAGTGAAATTTCTGCAATTTTGCCCCAAAATAAAGGAAATTTCTGCCTTTTTGCCCCCAAATAAGGGGAATTTCAGCCTTTTTACCTCAAAATAAGGGGAATTTCTGCTTTTTTGCCTCTAAATAAGTGGAATTTCTGTCTTTTTTCTCTAAAACAAAAGGAATTTCTGTGTTTTTGCCCCAAAATAAAGAAAATTTCTGACTTTTTTTCCTTAAATAAGTGAAATTTCTGCTTTTTTGCCCCCAAATAAGGGAATTTCAGATTTTTACCCCAAATAAGCGGAATTTCTGCATTTTTGCCCCAAAATATGGGAAATTTCTGCCTTTTTACCCCAAAATAAGAAAAATTTCTGCAATTTTGTAACAAAATAAAAGAAATTTCTGCCTTTTTGCCCCAAAATAAGAAAATTTATACTTTTTTTTCTGAAATAACTGAAATTTCTGCAATTTTGCCGCAAAATAAATGAAATTTCTGAGTTTTGCCCCAAAATTAGGAGAATTTCTGTCTTTTTGCCCCAACATATAAGGAATTTCTGCCTTTTTGCCCCACAATTAGAGGAATTTCTGCAATTTTGCTCCAAAATACGGGGAATTTCTGCCTTTTTGTCTGAAAATAAGAAGAATGCATACCTTTTTGCCATAAAAAGGGAAATTTTTTCATTTTTGCTCCAAAATAAGAAGAATTTCTGCTTTTTTCCTCTAAATAATTCGAATTTCTGTTTTTTCCCCCAAAACAAATAGAATTTCTGTCTTTTTTGCCCCAAAATAAAGAAAATTTCTGATTTATTACCCTGAAATAAGTGAAATTTCTGCAATTTTGCCTCTAAATAAGAAAAATTTCTGCCTTTTTGCACCCAAATAAGGGGAATTTCAGCCTTTTTACCTCAAAATAAAGGGAATTTCTGCATTTTTGCTTCAAAATATGGGAAATTTCTGCCTTTTTGCCCCAAAATAAAAAAATGTCTGCTTTTTTTCCCTGAAATAAGTGAAATTTCTGAACTTTTGCCCCAAAATAAGTGAAATTTCTGCAATTTGGCCCCAAAATATGGGAAATTTCTGGAATTTTGCCCCAAAATAAGTGGTATTTCTCAATTTTGCCCCAAAATAAGAAGAATGTCTGTCTTTTTGCCCCAAATATAGGGAATTTCTGCCTTTTTCCCCACAATTAGGGGAATTTCTGCAATGTTGCTCAAAATACAGGGAATTTCTGCCTTTTTGCCTGAAAATAAGAAGAATGCATACCTTTTTGCCATAAAAAAGGGAAATTTCTTCATTTTTGCTTCAAAATAAGGTGATTTTCTGCATTTTGACTCTAAATAAGTGGAATTTCTGTCTTTTTCCCCCAAAACAAAGGGAATTTCTGTCTTTTTCCTTCCAAAATAAAAAATTTCTTACTTATTACCCTGAAATAACTGAAATTTCTTCAATTTTGCCCCAAAATAAGGGAAATTACTGCCTTTTTGCCCCCAAATATGGGTAATTTCAGCCTTTTTACCTCAAAATAAGAGGAATTTCTGCATTTTTGCCACAAAGTATTAGGAATTTCTGATTTTTGCCCCAAAATAAGGAAAATATCTGCCTTTTTTCCCTGAAATAAGTGAAATTTCTGCAATTTTGCACCAAAATAGGGAAATTTCGGCCTTTTTACCCCCAAATAAGGGGAATTTCACCCTTTTTACCTCAAAATAAAGGGAAATTCTGTATTTTTGCCACAAAATATTAGGAATTTCTGCCTTTTTGCCCCAAGATAAGGAAAATTTCTGCCTTTTTTCCCTAAAATAAGTGAAATTTCCGCAATTTTGGCCCAAAATAAGTGAAATTTCTGCCTTTTTGCCCCCAAATAACGGGAATTTCAGCATTTTTACCTCAAAATAAGGGGAATTTCTGAATTTTTGCCCCAAAATATGGGAAATTTCTGCATTTTTGCCCCAAAATAAGAAAAATATCTGCAATTTTGTACCAAAATAAAAGAAATTTCTGCATTTTTGCTTCCAAATAGAAAAATTTCTATTTTTTTTTCTGAAAATAAGTCAAATTTCTGAAATTTTGGCCCAAAATAAGTGAAATTTCTAGAATTTTGCCCGAAAATAAGTGAAATTTCTGGAATTTTGCCCCAAAATAAGTGGAATTTCTGAGTTTTACCCCAAAATAAGGAGAATTTCTGTCTTTTTGCCCCAACATATAGGGAATTTCTGCCTTTTTGCACCACAATTAGGGGAATTTCTGCAATTTTGCTCCAAAATACGGGGAATTTCTGCCTTTTTGCCCGAAAATAAGAATGCATACCTTTTTGCCATAAAAAAGGAAAATTTCTTCATTTTTGCTCCAAAATAAAAGGAATTTCTGCCTTTTTGACTCTAAATAAGTGGAATTTCTGTCTTTTTCCCCCAAAACAAAGAGATTTTCTGTTTTTTTTGTTCCAAAATAATGAAAATTTCTGACTTATTACCCTGAAGTAAGTGAAATTTCTTCAATTTTGCCCCAAAAAAGGAAAATTTCTGCCTTTTTGCCTCCAAATAAGGGGAATTTCAGCATTTTTACCTCAAAATAAGGGGAATTTCTGAATTTTTGCCACAAAATATTATTAATTTCTGCCTTTTTGCCCCAAAATAAGGAAAATTTCTTCCTTTTTTTCCTGAAAAAAGGGAAATTTCTGAAATTTTGCCCCAAAATAAGTGAAATTTCTGCAATTTTGCCCCAAAATAAGGGAAATTTCTGCAATTTTGTACCAAAATAAAAGAAATTTCTGCCTTTTTGCTTCCAAATAAGAAAATTTCTGCTTTTTTTCTGAAATAAGTGAAATTTCTGAAATTTTTCCCCAAAATAAGTGAAATTTCTACAATTTTGCCCCAAAATAAGTGAAATTTCTGGAATTTTGCCTCAAAATAATTGGAATTTCATAGTTTTGACCCAAAATAAGGAGAATTTCTGTCTTTTTGCCTCAACATATAGGGAATTTCTGCCTTTTTGCCCCACAATTATTGCAATTTCTGCAATTTTGCTCCAAAATACGGGTATTTCTGCCTTTTTGCCCGAAAATAAGAAGAATGCATACCTTTTTGCCATAAAAAAGGAAAATTTCTTAATTTTTGCTCCAAAATAAGGGGAATTTCTGCTTTTATGCCTCTAAATATGTGGAATTTCTCTCTTTGTCCCCCAATACAAATAGAATTTCTGTCTTTTTGCCCCAAAATAAGGAAAATTTGTGACTTATTACCCTGAAATAAGTTAAATTTCTGCAATTTTCCCCCAAATAAGATAAATTTCTGCAATTTGCCCCAAAATAAGTGAAATTTCTACAATTTTGTGCCAAAATAAGTGAAATTTCTGGAAATTTGCCCCAAAATAAGTGGAATTTCTGAGTTTTGCCCCAAAATAAGGAGAATTTCTGTCTTTTTGCCTCAACATATAGGGAATTTCTGCCTTTTTGCCCCACAATTAGGGGAATTTCTGCAATTTTGCTCCAAAATATGGGGAATTTCTGCCTTTTTGCCCGAAAATAAGAATGCATACCTTTTTGCCATAAAAAAGGAAAATTTCTTCATTTTTGCTCCAAAATAAAGGGAATTTTTCCTTTTTTGCCTCTAAATAAGTGGAATTTCTGTCTTTTTCCCCCAAAACAAAGGTAATTTCTGTCTTTTTTGCCCAAAAATAAGGAAAATTTCTGACTTATTACCCTGAAGTAAGTGAAATTTATGCAATTTTGCCCCAAAATAAGGGGAATTTCTGCTTTTTTGTCTCTAAATAAGTGGAATTTATGTATTTTTCCCCCAAAACAAAGGGATTTTATGTCTTTTTTGCGCAAAATAAGGAAAATTTCTGACTTATTACCATGAAATAAGGGAAATTTCTGGAATTTTCCCCCAAATAAGGGAAATTTCTGCCTTTTTGCCCTAAAATAAGAAGAATGCATAACTATTTGCCATAAAAAAGGAAAATTTCTTCATTTTTGCTCCAAAATAAAGAGAATTTTTGCTTTTATGCCTCTAAATATGTGGAATTTCTGTCTTTGTCCCCCAAAACAAAGGGAATTTCTGTATTTTTGCCCCAAAATAAGGAAAATTTCTGACTTATTACCCTGAAATAAGTGAAATTTCTGCAATTTTTCCCCAAAATAAGGGAAATTTCTCCCTTTTTGCCCCCAAATAACGGGAATTTCAGCCTTTTTACCTCAAAATAAGGGGAATTTCTACATTTTTGCCCCAAAATATGGGAAATTTCTGCCTTTTTGCCCAAAATAAAAAAATTTTCTGCAATTTTGTACCAAAATAAAAGAAATTTTTGCCTTTTTGCCACAGAAGAAGAAAATTTCTGCTTTTATTCCCTTAAATAAGTGAAATTTCTGCAATTTTGCCCCAAAATAAGTGAAATTTCTGCAATTTTGCCCCAAAATAAGGAAAAGTTCTGGAATTTTGCCTTAAAATAAGTGGAATTTCTGAGTTTTGCCCCAAAATAAGAAGAATTTCTGTCTTTATGCCATAAAATATAGGGAATTTCTGCCTTTTTGCCCCACAATTAGAGGAATTTCTGCAATTTTGCTCCAAAATACGAGAAATTTCTGGTATTTGCCCGAAAATAAGAAGAATGTATACCTTTTTGCCATAAAAAAGGGAAATTTCTTCATTTTTGCTCCAAAATAAGGGGAATTTCTGCTTTTTTGCCTCTAAATAAGTGGAATTTCTGTCTTTTTCCCCCAAAACAAAGGGAATTTCTGTCTTTTTTGCCCCAAAATAAAAGAAATTTCTGACTTATTACCCTGACATAAGTGAAATTTCTCCAATTTTGCCCCAAAATAAGTGAAATTTCTGCAATTTTGCCCCAAAATAAGGAAAATTTCTGCCTTTTTTCCCTGAAATATGTGAAATTTCTGCAATTTTGCCTCAAAATAAAGGAAATGTCTGCCTTTTTGCCCCCAAATAAGGGAATTTAATCCTTTTTACCTCAAAAAAAGGGGAATTTCTGCATTTTTGCCCTAAAATATGGGAAATTTCTGCCTTTTTGCCCCAAAATAAGAAAAATTTCTGAAATTTTTTACCAAAATATAAGAAATTTCTGCATTTTTGCCCCAAAATAAAATAATTTCTGATTTTTTTCCCATAAATAAGTGAAATTTCTGGAATTTTGCCCCAAAATAAGTGAAATTTCTGCAATTTTGCCCCAAAATAAGGAAAATTTCTGGAATTTTGCCCCAAAATAAGTGGAATTTCTGAGTTTTGCCCGAAAACAATGAAGGATTTCTGTCTTTTTGCACTAACATATAGGGAATATCTGCCTTTTTGCCCCACAATTAGGGGAATTTCTGCAATTTTGCTCCAAATTACGGGGAATTTCTGCTTTTTAGCCTAAAAATAAGGGGAATGTATACCTTTTACTACAAAAAAGGGAAATTTCTTCATTTTTGCTAAAAAATAAAAGGACTTTCTGCTTTTTTCCCTCTAAAAAAGTGGAATTTCTGTGTTTTTTGCCCAAAATAAGGAAAATTTCTGACTTATTACCCTGAAATAAGTGAAATTTCTGCAATTTTGCCCCAAAATAAGGGAAATTTCTGCCTTTTTGCCCCCAAATAAGGGGAATTTCAGCCTTTTTCCTCAAAATAAGAAGAATTTCTGCATTTTTGCCCCAAAATATGGGAAATTTCTGCATTTATGCTCCAAAATAGGAAAAATTTCTGCAATTTTGTACCAAAATAAAAGAAATTTCTGCCTTTTTGCCCCAAAATAAGAAAATTTCTGCTTTTTTTTTCTGCAATAAGTGAAATTTCTGCAATTTTGCCCCAAAATAGGTGAAATTTCAGCAATTTTGCCACAAAATAAGTGAAATTTCTGGAATTTTGCCCTAAAATAAGTAAACTTCTGAGTTTTGCCCGAAAATAAGGAGAATTTTTGTCTTTTTGCACCAACATATAGGGAATTTCTGCCTTTTTGTTCCACAATTAGGGGAATTTCTTCAATTTTCCTCCAAAATATGGGGAATTTCTGCCTTTTTGCCCAAAAATAAGAAGAATGCATATCTTTTTGCCATAAAAAAGGGAAATTTCTTCATTTTTGCTCCAAAATAAGGAAAATTTCTGCTTTTTTGCCTCTAAATAAGTGGAATTTCTGTCTTTTTCCCCCAAAACAAAGAGAATTTCTGTATTTTTTGCCCCAAGATAAGGAAAATTTCTGACTTATTATCCTGAAATAAGTGAAATTGCTGCAATTTTGCCTCAAAATAAAAAAAATTTCTCTCTCTTTGCCCCCAAATAATGGGAATTTTATCCTTTTTATGTCAAACTAAGGGAAATTTCTGCATTTTTGCCCCAAAATAAGAAAAATTTCTTCAATTTTGTACCAAAATAAAAGAAATTTCTGCCTTTTTGCCCCAAAATAAAAAATTTCTGCTTTTTTTCTGAAATAAGTGAAATTTCTGCAATTTTGCCCAAAATAAGTGAAATTTCTGCAATTTTTCCCCAAAATAAGGGAAATTTCTGGAATTTTGCCCCAAAATAAGTGGTATTTCTGAGTTTTGCCCCAAAATAAGAATTTCTGCCTTTTTGCCCCAACATATAGGGAATTTCTGCCTTGTTGCCCCACAATTAGGGGAATTTCTTAAATTTTGCTCCAAAATACGGGGAATTTCTGCATTTTTGCCCAAAAATAAGTAGAATTCATAGATTTTTGCTATAAAAAAGGGAAATTTCTTCATATTTCCTTCAAAATGAGGAAAATTTCTACTTTTTTGCCTCTAAATGAGAGAAATTTCTGTCTTTTTTCCCCAAAACAAAAGGAATTTCTGTCTCTTTGCCCCAAAATAAGGAAAATTTCTGACTTTTTTCCCTGAAATAAGTGAAATTTCTGCAATTTTGCCCCAAAATATGTGAAATTTCTGCTTTTTTGCCTCCAAATAAGGGAATTTCAGACTTTTTACCCCAAAATAAAAGGAATTTCTGCATTTTTGCACCAAAATATGGGAAATTTCTGCCTTTTTGCCTCAAAATAAGAAAAATTTCTGCAATTTTGTACCAAAATAAAAGAAATTTCTGCCTTTTTGCCCCAAAATAAGAAAATTTCTGCTTTTTTTCTGAAATAACTGAAATTTCTGCAATTTTACCCCAAAATAAGTGAAATTCCTTAGTTTTGCCACAAAATAAGGAGAATTTCTGTTTTTTTGGCCAAACATATAATAAATTTCTGCCTTTTTGCCCCACAATAAGGGGAATTTCTGCAATTTTGCTCCAAAATACGAGGAATTTCTGCCTTTTTGTCTGAAAATAAGAAGAATGCGTACCTTTTTGCCATAAAAAAAGGAAATTTTTTCATTTTTGATCCAAAATAAGAATTTCTGCTTTCTTACTCTAAATAATTCGAATTTCTGTTTTTTCCCCCAAAATAAAGGGAATTTCTTCCTTTTTTGCCCCAAAATAAAGAAAATTTCTGATTTATTACCTGAAATAATGAAATTTCTGCAATTTTGCCTCAATATAAGAGAAATTTCTGACTTTTTGCCCCCAAATAAGGGGAATTTCAGCCTTTTTACCTCAAAATACGGAAAATTTCTGCATTTTTGCTTCAAAATATGGGAAATTTCTGCCTTTTTGCCCCAAAATAAGAAAATTTTTGCTTTTTTTCCTTGAAATAAGTGAAATTTCTGAAATTTTGCCCCAAAATAAGTGAAATTTCTGCAATTTGGCCCCAAAATATGGAAATTTCTGAAATTTTGCCCCAAAATAAGTGGAATTTCATAGTTTTGCTACAAAATAAGAAGAATGTCTGTCTTTTTGCCCAAACATATAGGGAATTTCTGCCTTTTTGCCACACAATTAGGGGAATTTCTGCAATGTTGCTCAAAATACGGGGAATTTCTGCCTTTTTGCCTGAAAATAAGAAAAATGCATACCTTTTTGCCATAAAAAAGGGAAATTTCTTCATTTTTGCTCCAAAATAAGGGGAATTTCTGCCTTTTTGACTCTAAATAAGTGGAATTTCTGTCTTTTTCCCCCAAAACAAAGGGAATTTCTGTCTTTTTGTTCCAAAATAAGGAAAATTTCTTACTTATTACCCTGAAATAAGTGAAATTTCTGCAATTTTGCCCCAAAATAAGGGAAATTAGTGCCTTTTTGCCCCCAAATAAGGGGAATTTCAGCCTTTTTACCTCAAAATAAGGGGAATTTCTGCATTTTTGCCACAAAATATTAGGAATTTCTGTTTTTTGCCCCAAAATAAGGAAAATTTCTGCCTTTTTTTCCTGAAATAAGTGAAATTTCTGCAATTTTGCCACAAAAGAAGTGAAATTTCTGCAATTTTGCCCGAAAATAAGGTAAATTTCTGGAATTTTGCCCCAAATAAATGGAATTTGTGAGTTTTGCCCCAAAATAAGGAGAATTTCTGTCTTTTTGCTCCAACATATAGGGAATTTCTACCTTTTTGCCCGACAATTAGGGGAACTTCTGCAATTTTGCTCCAAAATACGGGGAATTTCTGCCTTTTTGCCCGAAAATAAGAAGAATGCATACCTTTTTGCCATAAAAAAGGGAAATTTCTTCATTTTTGCTTCAAAATAAGGAAAATTTCTGCTTTTTTGCCTCTAAATAAGTGTAATTTCTGTTTTTTTCCCCCAAAACAGAGGGAATTTCTGTCTTTTTTGCCCCAAAATAAGGAAAATTTCTGACTTATTACCCGGAAATAAGTGAAATTTCTGCAATTTTGCCCCAAAATAAGGAAAATTTCGGCATTTTTACCCCCAAATGAGGGGAATTTCACGGTTTCTACCTAAAAATAAAGGGAATTTCTGCATTTTTGCCACAAAATATTAGGAATTTCTGAATTTTTGCCCCAAAATAAGGAAAATTTCTGCCTTTTTTCCCTGAAATAAGTGAAATTTCTGCAATTTTGGCCCAAAATAAGTGAAATTTTTGCCTTTTTGCCCCCAAATAAGGGGATTTTTAGCCTTTTTACCTCAAAATAAGGGGAATTTCTGCATTTTTGCCCCAAAATATGAGAAATTTCTGCCTTTTTGCCCCAAACTAAGAAAAATTTCTGCAATTTTGTACCAAAATAAAAGAAATTTCTGCCATTTTGCTTCCAAATAAAAAAATTTCTACTTTTTTTTCTGAAAAAAGTGAAATTTCTGAAATTTTGCCCCAAAATAAGTGAAATTTCTACAATTTTCCCCAAAATAAGTTAAATTTCTGGAATTTTGCCCCAAAATAAGTGGAATTTCTGAGTTTTGCCCAAAAATAAGGAGAATTTCTGTATTTTTGCCTCAACATATTGGGAATTTCTGCATTTTTGCCCCACAATTTGGGAAATTTCTGCAATTTTGCTCTAAAATAAGGGGAATTTCTGCCTTTTTGCCCAAAAATAATAAGAATGCATAACTTTTTGCCCTTAAAAAGTGAAATTTCTTCATTTTTGCTCCAAAATAAGTGGAATTTCTGCTTTTTTGCCTCTAAAAAAGTGGAATTTCTGTCTTTTTCCCCCAAAAACAAAGGTTATTTCTGTTTTTTTGGCTCCAAAATAAGTTAAATTTCTGACTTATTACCCTGAAATAAGTGAAATTTCTGCAATTTTGCCCCAAAATAAGAGAAATTTCTGCCTTTTTGCCCCCAAATAAGGGGAATTTCAGCCTTTTACCTCAAAATAAGAGAAATTTCTGCATTTTTACCCCAAAATATGGGAAATTTCTGCCTTTTTGCCCAAAAATAAAAAAAAATTCTGCATTTTGTAACAAAATAAAAGAAATTTCTGCCTTTTGGCCCCAAAATAAGAAAATTTCTGCTTTTTTTTTTCTGAAATAAGTTAAATTTCTGCAATTTTGCCCCAAAATAATTTAAATTTCTGAGTTTTGCCCTAAAATAAGGAGAATTTCTGTCTTTTTGCCCCAACATATAGGGAATTACTGCATTTTTGCGCCACAATTAGGGGAATTTTGGCAATTTTGCTCTAAAATACGGGGAATTTCTGCCTTTTTTGTCTGAAAATAATAATAATGCATGCCTTTTTGCCATAAAAAAGAGAATTTTCTTCATTTTTGTCTAAAATGAGGGGAATTTTTGCTTTTATGCCTCTAAATAAGTGGAATTTATGTCTTTTTCCACCAAAACAAAGGGACTTTCTGTCTTTTTTGCCCCAAAATAAGGAAAATTTCTGACTTATTACCCTGAAATAAGTGAAATTTCTGAAATTTTGCCCCAAAATAAAAGAAATTTCTGTTTTTTAACCCCAAATAAGGGGAATTTCAGCATTTTACCTCAAAATAAGGGGAATTTCTGCATTTTTTCCCCAAAATATGGGAAATTTTTGCCTTTTTGCCAAAAATAAGAAAAAATTTCTGCAATTTTGTACCAAAATATGGGAAATTTCTGCCTTTTTGCCCCAAAATAAGGAAAATTTCTGCCTTTTTTCTCTGAAATAAGTGAAATTTCTCCAATTTTGTCCCAAAATAAGTGCAATTTCTGCAATTTTGCCCCAAAATAAGGGAAATTTCTGGAATTTTGCCCCAAAATATGTGGAATTTCTGAGTTTTGCCCCAAAATAAGCAGAATTTCTGTCTTTTTGCCCCAACATATAGGGAATTTCTGCCTTTTTGCCCCACAATTAGGTTAATTTCTGCAATTTTGTTCCAAAATACAGAGAATTTCTACCTTTTTGCCCGAAAATAAGAAGAATGCATACCTTTTTGCCATAAAAAAGGGAAATTTCTGTAATTTTGCTCCAAAATAAGGGGAATTTCTGCATTTGCCTCTAAATAAGTGGAATTTCTGTCTTTTTCCCCCAAAACAAAGGGAATTTCTGTCTTTTTTGCCCCAAAATAAGGAAAATTTCTGACTTATTACCCTGAAATAAGTGAAATTTCTGCAATTTTGCCCCAAAATAAAGGAAATTTCTGCCTTTTTGCCCCCAAATAAGGGGAATTTCAGCCTTTTTACCTCAAAATAAGGGGAATTTCTGCTTTTTTGCCTCTAAATAAGTGGAATTTCTGTCTTTTTTCTCTAAAACAAAAGGAATTTCTGTGTTTTTGCCCCAAAATAAAGAAAATTTCTGACTTTTTTTCCTTAAATAAGTGAAATTTCTGCTTTTTTGCCCCCAAATAAGGGAATTTCAGATTTTTACCCCAAATAAGCGGAATTTCTGCATTTTTGCCCCAAAATATGGGAAATTTCTGCCTTTTTACCCCAAAATAAGAAAAATTTCTGCAATTTTGTAACAAAATAAAAGAAATTTCTGCCTTTTTGCCCCAAAATAAGAAAATTTATACTTTTTTTTCTGAAATAACTGAAATTTCTGCAATTTTGCCGCAAAATAAATGAAATTTCTGAGTTTTGCCCCAAAATTAGGAGAATTTCTGTCTTTTTGCCCCAACATATAAGGAATTTCTGCCTTTTTGCCCCACAATTAGAGGAATTTCTGCAATTTTGCTCCAAAATACGGGGAATTTCTGCCTTTTTGTCTGAAAATAAGAAGAATGCATACCTTTTTGCCATAAAAAGGGAAATTTTTTCATTTTTGCTCCAAAATAAGAAGAATTTCTGCTTTTTTCCTCTAAATAATTCGAATTTCTGTTTTTTCCCCCAAAACAAATAGAATTTCTGTCTTTTTTGCCCCAAAATAAAGAAAATTTCTGATTTATTACCCTGAAATAAGTGAAATTTCTGCAATTTTGCCTCTAAATAAGAGAAATTTCTGCCTTTTTGCACCCAAATAAGGGGAATTTCAGCCTTTTTACCTCAAAATAAAGGGAATTTCTGCATTTTTGCTTCAAAATATGGGAAATTTCTGCCTTTTTGCCCCAAAATAAAAAAATTTCTGCTTTTTTTCCCTGAAATAAGTGAAATTTCTGAACTTTTGCCCCAAAATAAGTGAAATTTCTGCAATTTGGCCCCAAAATATGGGAAATTTCTGGAATTTTGCCCCAAAATAAGTGGTATTTCTCAATTTTGCCCCAAAATAAGAAGAATGTCTGTCTTTTTGCCCCAAATATAGGGAATTTCTGCCTTTTTCCCCACAATTAGGGGAATTTCTGCAATGTTGCTCAAAATACAGGGAATTTCTGCCTTTTTGCATGAAAATAAGAAGAATGCATACCTTTTTGCCATAAAAAAGGGAAATTTCTTCATTTTTGCTTCAAAATAATGTGATTTTCTGCATTTTGACTCTAAATAAGTGGAATTTCTGTCTTTTTCCCCCAAAACAAAGGGAATTTCTGTCTTTTTCCTTCCAAAATAAAAAAATTTCTTACTTATTACCCTGAAATAACTGAAATTTCTTCAATTTTGCCCCAAAATAAGGGAAATTACTGCCTTTTTGCCCCCAAATAAGGGTAATTTCAGCCTTTTTACCTCAAAATAAGAGGAATTTCTGCATTTTTGCCACAAAGTATTAGGAATTTCTGATTTTTGCCCCAAAATAAGGAAAATATCTGCCTTTTTTCCCTGAAATAAGTGAAATTTCTGCAATTTTGCCCCAAAATAAGGGAAATTTTGGCCTTTTTACCCCCAAATAAGGGGAATTTCACCCTTTTTACCTCAAAATAAAGGGAATTTCTGCATTTTTGCCACAAAATATTAGGAATTTCTGCCTTTTTGCCCCAAAATAAGGAAAATTTGTGCCTTTTTTCCCTGAAATGAGTGAAATTTCCGCAATTTTGGCCCAAAATAAGTGAAATTTCTGCCTTTTTGCCCCCAAATAAGGGGAATTTTAGCCTTTTTACCTCAAAATAAGGGGAATTTCTGCATTTTTGCCCCAAAATATGGGAAATTTCTGCCTTTTTGCCCCAAAATAAGAAAAATTTCTGCAATTTTGTACCAAAATAAAAGAAATTTCTACCTTTTTGCTTCCAAATAGAAAAATTTCTACTTTTTTTTCCCGAAAAAAGTGAAATTTCTGAAATTTTGCCCCAAAATAAGTGAAATTTCTACAATTTTGCCCCAAAATAAGTGAAATTTCTGGAATTTTGCCCCAAAATAAGTGGAATTTCTGTCTTTTTCCCCCAAAACAAAGGGAATTTCTCTATTTTTTGCCCCAAGATAAGGAAAATTTCTGACTTATTACCCTGAAATAAGTGAAATTGCTGCAATTTTTCCTCAAAATAAGAAAAATTTCTTTCTTTTTGCCCCAAAATAAGGAGAATTTCAGCCATTTTGCGTCAAAAAAAGGGAAATTTCTGCAGTTTTGCCCCAAAATATGGGAAATTTCTGCGTTTTTGCCCCAAAATAAGAAAAATTTCTTCAATTTTGTACCAAAATAAAAGAAATTTCTGCCTTTTTGCCCCGAAATAAAAAAAATTCTGCTTTTTTTGTGAAATAAGTGAAATTTCTGCAATTTTGCCCAAAATAAGTGAAATTTCTGCAATTTTTCCACAAAATAAGGGAAATTTCTGGAATTTTGCCTCAAAATAAGTGGTATTTCTGAGTTTTGCCACAAAATAAGGAGAATTTCTGTCCTTTTGCCCCAACATATAGGGAATTTCTGCCTTTTTGCCCCACAATTAGGGGAATTTCTTCAATTTTGCTTCAAAATACGGAGAATTTCTGCCTTTTTGTCCGAAAATAAGAAGAATGCATACCTTTTTGCCATAAAAAAGGGAAATTTCTTCATTTTTGCTCCAAAATAAGGGGAATTTCTGCATTTGCCTCTAAATAAGTGGAATTTCTGTCTTTTTCCCCCAAAACAAAGGGAATTTCTGTCTTTTTTGCCCCAAAATAAGGAAAATTTCTGACTTATTACCCTGAAATAAGTGAAATTTGTGCAATTTTGCCCCAAAATAAAGGAAATTTCTGCCTTTTTGCCCCCAAATAAGGGGAATTTCAGCCTTTTTACCTCAAAATAAGGGGAATTTCTGCTTTTTTGGCTCTAAATAAGTGGAATTTCTGTCTTTTTTCTCTAAAACAAAAGGAATTTCTGTCTTTTTGCCCCAAAATAAAGAAAATTTCTGACTTTTTTTCCTTAAATAAGTGAAAGTTCTGCTTTTTTGCCCCCAAATAAGGGAATTTCAGACTTTTTACCCCAAAATAAGGGGAATTTCTGCATTTTTGCCCCAAAATATGGGAAATTTCTGCCTTTTTGCCCCAAAATAAGAAAATTTCTGCTTTTTTTTCTGAAATAACTGAAATTTCTGCAATTTTGTCCCAAAATAAGTGAAATTTCTGAGTTTTGCCACAAAATAAGGAAAATTTCTGTCATTTTGCCCCAACATATAAGGAATTTCTGCCTTTTTGCCCCACAATTAGAGGAATTTCTGCAATTTTGCTCCAAAATATGGGGAATTTCTGCCTTTTTGTCTGAAAATAAGAAGAATGCATACCTTTTTGCCATAAAAAAGGGAAATTTTTTCATTTTTGCTCCAAAATAAGAAGAATTTCTGCTTTTTCCTCTAAATAATTCGAATTTCTGTTTTTTCCCCCAAAACAAATAGAATTTCTGTCTTTTTTGCCCCAAAATAAAGAAAATTTCTGATTTATTACCCTGAAATAAGTGAAATTTCTGCAATTTTGCCTCAAAATAAGAGAATTTTCTGCCTTTTTGCACCCAAATAAGGGGAATTTCAGCCTTTTTACCTCAAAATAAGGGGAATATCTGCATTTTTGCTTCAAAATATGGGAAATTTCTGCCTTTTTGCCCCAAAATAAAAAAATTCTGCTTTTTTTCCCTGAAATAAGTGAAATTTCTGCAATTTTGCCCCAAAATAAGTGAAATTTCTGCAATTTGGCCCCAAAATATGGGAAATTTCTGGAATTTTGCCCCAAAATAAATGGAATTTCTGAGTTTTGCCCCAAAATAAGTAGAATGTCTGTCTTTTTGCCCCAACATATAGGGAATTTCTGCCTTTTTGCCCCACAATTAGGGGAATTTCTGCAATGTTGCTCAAAATACAGGGAATTTCTGCCTTTTTGCCTGAAAATAAGAAGAATGCATACCTTTTTGCCATAAAAAAAGGGAAATTTCTTCATTTTTGCTCCAAAATAAGGGGTATTTCTGCATTTTTGACTCTAAATAAGTGGAATTTCTGTCTTTTTCCCCTAAAACAAAGGGAATTTCTGTCTTTTTTGTTCCAAAATAAGGAAAATTTCTTACTTATTACCCTGATATAAGTGAAATTTAATCAATTTTGCCCCAAAATAAGGGAAATTACTGCCTTTTTGCCCCCAAATAAGGGGAATTTCAGCCTTTTTACCTCAAAATAAGGGGAATTTCTGCATTTTTACCACAAAATATAAGGAATTTCTGTTTTTTGCCCCAAAATAAAGAAAATTTCTGCCTTTTTTCCCTGAAATAAGTGAAATTTCTGCAATTTTGCCCCAAAATAAGTGAAATTTCTGCAATTTTGCCCTAAAATAAGGTAAATTTCTGGAATTTTGCCCCAAATAAGTGGAATTTCTGAGTTTCGCCCCAAAATAAGGAGAATTTCTGTCTTTTTGCCCCAACATATATGGAAATTCTACCTTTTTGCCCGACAATTAGGGGAATTTCTGCAATTTTGCTCCAAAATACAAGGAATTTTTGCCTTTTTGCCCGAAAATAAGTAGAATGCATACCTTTTTGCCATAAAAAAGGGAAATTTCTTAATTTTTGCTCCAAAGTAAGGAAAATTTCTGCTTTTTTGCCTCTAAATATGTGGAATTTTGGTCTTTTTCCTCCAAAACAAAGGGAATTTCTGTCTTTTTTGCCCCAAAATAAAAAAAAATTTCTGACTTATTACCCTGAAATAAGTGAAATTTCTGCAATTTTGCCCCAAAATAAGGGAAATTTTGGCCTTTTTACCCCCAAATAAGGGGAATTTCACCCTTTTTACCTCAAAATAAAGGGAATTTCTGTATTTTTGCCACAAAATATTAGGAATTTCTGCCTTTTTGCCCCAAAATAAGGAAAATTTCTGCCTTTTTTCCCTAAAATAAGTGAAATTTCTGCAATTTTGGCCCAAAATAAGTGAAATTTCTGCCTTTTTGCCCCCAAATAAGGTGAATTTTAGACTTTTTACCTCAAAATAAGGGGAATTTCGGAATTTTTGCCCCAAAATATGGGAAATTTCTGCCTTTTTGCCCCAAAATAAGAAAAATTTCTGCAATATTGTACCAAAATAAAAGAAATTTCTGCATTTTTGCTTCCAAATAGAAAAATTTCTATTTTTTTCTGAAAATAAGTCAAATTTCTGAAATTTTGGCCCAAAATAAGTGGAATTTCTGAGTTTTACTCCAAAATAAGGAGAATTTCTCTCTTTTTGCCCCAACATATAGGGAATTTCTGCCTTTTTGCCCCACAATTAGGGGAATTTCTGCAATTTTGCTCCAAAATACGGTGAATTTCTATGATTTTGCCCGAAAATATGAATGCATAACTTTTTGCCATAAAAAAGGAAAATTTCTTCATTTTTGCTCCAAAATAAAAGGAATTTCTGCTTTTTGACTCTAAATAAGTGGAATTTCTGTCTTTTTCCCCCCCAAAAAAGGGGATTTCTGTCTTTTTTGTTCCAAAATAAGGAAAATTTCTGACTTATTACCCTGAAGTAAGTGAAATTTCTCCAATTTTGCCCCAAAAATGGAAATTTCTGCCTTTTTGCCCCCAAATAAGGGGAATTTCAGCCTTTTTACCTCAAAATAAGGGGGATTTCTGCATTTTGGCCACAAAATATTAGGGATTTCTGCCTTTTTGCCCCAAAATAAGGAAAATTTCTGCCTTTTTTTCCTGAAATAAGTGAAATTTCTGAAATTTTGCCCCAAAATAAGTGAAATTTCTGCAATTTTGCCCCAAAATAAGGGAAATTTCTGCAATTTTGTACCAAAATAAAAGAAATTTCTGCCTTTTTGCTTCCAAATAAGAAAATTTCTGCTTTTTTTCTGAAATAAGTTAAATTTCTGAAATTTTTCCCCAAAATAAGTGAAATTTCTACAATTTTGCCCCAAAATAAGTGATATTTCTGGAATTTTGCCTCAAGATAATTGGAATTTCATTGTTTTGACCCAAAATAAGGAGAATTTCTGTCTTTTTGCCTCAACATATAGGGAATTTCTGACTTTTTAGACCACAATTAAGGCAATTTCTGCAATTTTGCTCCAAAATACGGGGAATTTCTGCCTTTTTGCCCGAAAATAAGAAGAATGCATACCTTTTTGCCATAAAAAAGGAAAATTTCTTCATTTTTGCTCCAAAATAAGGGGAATTTCTGCTTTTATGCCTCTAAATATGTGGAATTTCTGTCTTTGTCCCCAATACAAATAGAATTTCTGTCTTTTTGCTCCAAAATAAGGAAAATTTGTGACTTATTACCCTGAAATAAGTTAAATTTCTGCAATTTTGCCCCAAAATAAGTAAAATTTCTGCAATTTTGCCCCAAAATAAGTGAAATTTCTACAATTTTGCCCCAAAATAAGTGAAATTTCTGGAACTTTGCCCCAAAATAAGTGGAATATCTGAGTTTTGCCCCAAAATAAAAAGAATTTCTGTCTTTTTGCCTCAACATATAGGGAATTTCTGCCTTTTTGCCCCACAATTAGGGGAATTTCTGCAATTTTGCTCCAAAATACGGGGAATTTCTGCCTTTTTGCCCGAAAATAAGAATGCATACCTTTTTGCCATAAAAAAGGAAAATTTCTTCATTTTTGCTCCAAAATAAAGGGAATTTTTGCTTTTTTGCCTCTAAATAAGTGGAATTTCTGTCTTTTTCCCCCAAAACAAAGGTAATTTCTGTCTTTTTTGCCCAAAAATAAGGAAATTTTCTGACTTATTACCCTGAAGTAAGTGAAATTTATGCAATTTTGCCCCAAAATAAGGGGAATTTCTGCTTTTTTGTCTCTAATTAAGTGGAATTTATGTATTTTTTCCCCAAAACAAAGGAAATTTTTGTCTTTTTTGCGCAAAATAAGGAAAATTTCTGACTTATTACCATGAAATAAGGGAAATTTCTGGAATTTTGCCCCAAATAAGGGAAATTTCTGCCTTTTTGCCCGAAAATAAGAAGAATGCATAACTATTTGCCATAAAAAAGGAAAATTTCTTCATTTTTGCTCCAAAATAAAGAAAATTTTTGCTTTTATGCCTCTAAATATGTGGAATTTCTGTCTTTGTCCCCCAAAACAAATGGAATTTCTGTATTTTTGCCCCAAAATAAGGAAAGTTTCTGACTTATTACCCTGAAATAAGTGAAATTTCTGCAATTTTTCCCCAAAATGAGGGAAATTTCTCCCTTTTTGCCACCAAATAACGGGAATTTCAGCCTTTTTACCTCAAAATAAGGGGAATTTCTGAATTTTTGCCCCAAAATATGGGAAATTTCTGCCTTTTTGCCCCAAAATAAGAAAAATTTCTGCAATTTTGTACCAAAATAAAAGAAATTTCTGCATTTTTGCTTCCAAATAGAAAAATTTCTATTTTTTTTCTGAAAATAAGTCAAATTTCTGAAATTTTGGCCCAAAATAAGTGAAATTTCTAGAATTTTGCCCCAAAATAAGTGAAATTTCTGGAATTTTGCCCAAAAATAAGTGGAATTTCTGAGTTTTACCCTAAAATAAGGAGAATTTCTGTCTCTTTTCCCCAACATATAGGGAATATCTGCCTTTTTGCCCCACAATTAGGGGAATTTCTGCAATTTTGCTCCAAAATACGGGGAATTTCTGCCTTTTTGCCCGAAAATAAGAATGCATACCTTTTTGCCATAAAAAAGGAAAATTTCTTCATTTTTGCTCCAAAATAAAAGGAATTTCTGCTTTTTGCCTCTAAATAAGTGGAATTTCTGTCTTTTTCCCCCGCAAAAAAAGGGGATTTCTGTCTTTTTTGTTCCAAAATAAGGAAAATTTCTGAATTATTAACCTGAAGTAAGTGAAATTTCTCCAATTTTGCCCCAAAAAAGGGAAATTTCTGCCTTTTTGCCCCCAAATAAGGGGAATTTCAGCCTTTTTACCTCAAAATAAGGGGAATTTCTGCATTTTTGCCACAAAATATTAGGAATTTCTGCCTTTTTGCCCCAAAATAAGGAAAATTTCTGCCTTTTTTTCCTGAAATAAGTGAAGTTTCTGAAATTTTGCCCCAAAATAAGTGAAATTTCTGCAATTTTGCCCCAAAATAAGGGAAATTTCTGCAATTTTGTACCAAAATAAAAGAAATTTCTGCCTTTTTGCTTCCAAATAAGAAAATTTCTGCTTTTTTTCTGAAATAAGTTAAATTTCTGAAATTTTTCCCCAAAATAAGTGAAATTTCTACAATTTTGCCCCAAAATAAGTGAAATTTCTGGAATTTTGCCTCAAGATAATTGGAATTTCATAGTTTTGACCCAAAATAAGGAGAATTTCTGTCTTTTTGCCTCAACATATAGGGAATTTCTGACTTTTTACACCACAATTAAGGCAATTTCTGCAATTTTGCTCCAAAATACGGGGAATTTCTGCCTTTTTGCCCGAAAATAGGAAGAATGCATACCTTTTTGCCATAAAAAAGGAAAATTTCTTCATTTTTGCTCCAAAATAAGGGGAATTTCTGCTTTTATGCCTCTAAATATGTGGAATTTCTGTCTTTGTCCCCCAATACAAATAGAATTTCTGTCTTTTTGCTCCAAAATAAGGAAAATTTGTGACTTATTACCCTGAAATAAGTTAAATTTCTGCAATTTTGCCCCAAAATAAGTAAAATTTCTGCAATTTTGCCCCAAAATAAGTGAAATTTCAACAATTTTGCCCCAAAATAAGTGAAATTTCTGGAATTTTGCCCCAAAATAAGTGGAATTTCTGAGTTTTGCCCCAAAATAAGGAGAATTTCTGTCTTTTTGCCTCAACATATAGGGAATTTCTGCCTTTTTGCCCCACAATTAGGGGAATTTCTGCAATTTTGCTCCAAAATGCAGGGAATTTCTGCCTTTTTGCCCGAAAATAAGAATGCATACCTTTTTGCCATAAAAAAGGAAAATTTCTTCATTTTTGCTCCAAAATAAAGGGAATTTTTGCTTTTTTGCCTCTAAATAAGTGGAATTTCTGTCTTTTTCCCCCAAAACAAAGGTAATTTCTTTCTTTTTTGCCCAAAAATAAGGAAATTTTCTGACTTATTACCCTGAAGTAAGTGAAATTTATGCAATTTTGCCCCAAAATAAGGGGAATTTCTGCTTTTTTGTCTCTAATTAAGTGGAATTTATGTATTTTTCCCCAAAACAAAGGGAATTTCTGTCTTTTTTGTGCAAAATAAGGAAAATTTCTGACTTATTACCATGAAATAAGGGAAATTTCTGGAATTTTGCCCCAAATAAAGGAAATTTCTGCCTTTTTGCCCAAAAATAAGAAGAATGCATAACTATTTGCCATAAAAAAGAAAAATTTCTTCATTTTTGCTCCAAAATAAAGAAAATTTTTGCTTTTATGCCTCTAAATATGTGGAATTTCTGTCTTTGTCCCCCAAAACAAAGGGAATTTCTGTATTTTGCCCCAAAATAAGGAAAGTTTCTGACTTATTACCCTGAAATAAGTGAAATTTCTGCAATTTTTCCCCAAAATAAGGGAAATTTCTCCCTTTTTGCCCCCAAATAACGGGAATTTCAGCCTTTTTACCTCAAAATAAGGGGAATTTCTGCATTTTTGCCCCAAAATATGGGAAATTTCTGCCTTTTTGTCCAAAATAAAAAAATTTTCTGCAATTTTGTACCAAAATAAAAGAAATTTTTGACTTTTTGCCCCAGAAGAAGAAAATTTCTGCTTTTTTTAACTTAAATAAGTGAAATTTCTGACTTATTACCCTGAAATAAGTGAAATTTCTGCAATTTTGCCCCAAAATAAGGAAAATTTCGGCATTTTTACCCCCAAATGAGGGGAATTTCACGGTTTCTACCTAAAAATAAAGGGAATTTCTGCATTTTTGCCACAAAATATTAGGAATTTCTGAATTTTTGCCCCAAAATAAGGAAAATTTCTGCCTTTTTTCCCTGAAATAAGTGAAATTTCTGCAATTTTGGCCCAAAATAAGTGAAATTTTTGCCTTTTTGCCCCCAAACAAGGGGAATTTTAGCCTTTTTACCTCAAAATAAGGGGAATTTCTGCATTTTTGCCCCAAAATATGGGAAATTTCTGCCTTTTTGCCCCAAACTAAGAAAAATTTCTGCAATTTTGTACCAAAATAAAAGAAATTTCTGCCATTTTGCTTCCAAATAAAAAAATTTCTACTTTTTTTTCTGAAAAAAGTGAAATTTCTGAAATTTTGCCCCAAAATAAGTGAAATTTCTACAATTTTGCCCCAAAATAAGTTAAATTTCTGGAATTTTGCCCCAAAATAAGTGGAATTTCTGAGTTTTGCCCAAAAATAAGGAGAATTTCTGTATTTTTGCCTCAACATATTGGGAATTTCTGCATTTTTGCCCCACAATTTGGGAAATTTCTGCAATTTTGCTCTAAAATAAGGGGAATTTCTGCCTTTTTGCCCAAAAATAAGAAGAATGCATAACTTTTTGCCCTTAAAAAGTGAAATTTCTTCATTTTTGCTCCAAAATAAGGGGAATTTCTGCTTTTTGCCTCTAAAAAAGTGGAATTTCTGTCTTTTTCCCCAAAAAACAAAGGTTATTTCTGTTATTTGGCTCCAAAATAAGTTAAATTTCTGACTTATTACCCTGAAATAAGTGAAATTTCTGCAATTTTGCCCCAAAATAAGAGAAATTTCTGCCTTTTTGCCCCCAAATAAGGGGAATTTCAGCCTTTTACCCCAAAATAAGAGAAATTTCTGCATTTTTACCCCAAAATATGGGAAATTTCTGCCTTTTTGCCCCAAAATAAAAAAAATTCTGCATTTTGTAACAAAATAAAAGAAATTTCTGCCTTTTGGCCCCAAAATAAGAAAATTTCTGCTTTTTTTTTCTGAAATAAGTGAAATTTCTGCAATTTTGCCCCAAAATAATTTAAATTTCTGAGTTTTGCCCTAAAATAAGGTGAATTTCTGTCTTTTTGCCCCAACATATAGGGAATTACTGCATTTTTGCGCCACAATTAGGGGAATTTTCGCAATTTTGCTCTAAAATACGGGGAATTTCTGACTTTTTTGTCCGAAAATAATAATAATGCATGCCTTTTTGCCATAAAAAAGAGAATTTTCTTCATTTTTGTCTAAAATGAGGGGAATTTTTGCTTTTATGCCTCTAAATAAGTGGAATTTATGTCTTTTTCCACCAAAACAAAGGGACTTTCTGTCTTTTTTGCCCCAAAATAAGGAAAATTTCTGACTTATTACCCTGAAATAAGTGAAATTTCTGAAATTTTGCCCCAAAATAAAAGTAATTTCTGTTTTTTAACCCCAAATAAGGGGAATTTCAGCATTTTACCTCAAAATAAGGGGAATTTCTGCATTTTTTCCCCAAAATATGGGAAATTTTTGCCTTTTTGCCAAAAATAAGAAAAAATTTCTGCAATTTTGTACCAAAATATGGGAAATTTCTGCCTTTTTGCCCCAAAATAAGGAAAATTTCTGCCTTTTTTCTCTGAAATAAGTGAAATTTCTCCAATTTTGTCCCAAAATAAGTGCAATTTCTGCAATTTTGCCCCAAAATAAGGGAAATTTCTGGAATTTTGCCCCAAAATATGTGGAATTTCTGAGTTTTGCCCCAAAATAAGCAGAATTTCTGTCTTTTTGCCCCAACATATAGGGAATTTCTGCCTTTTTGCCCCACAATTAGGTTAATTTCTGCAATTTTGTTCCAAAATACAGAGAATTTCTGCCTTTTTGCCCGAAAATAAGAAGAATGCATACCTTTTTGCCATAAAAAAGGGAAATTTCTGTAATTTTGCTACTAAATAAGGGAAATGTCTGCTTTTTGCCTCTAAATATGTGGAGTTTCTCTCTTTTTCCACCAAAACAAAGAAAATTTCTGTCTTTTTTCAAACAAAATAAAGAAATTTTCTTACTTATTACTCTGAAATAAGTGAAATTTCTGCAATTTTGCCCCAAAATAAGGGAAATTTCTGCCCTTTTGCCCCCAAATAAGAGGAATTTCACCCTTTTACCTCAAAATAAGGAGAATTTCTGCATTTTTGCAACAAAATATTAGGAATTTCTGCCTTTTTGCCCCAAAATAAGGAAAATTTCTGCCTTTTTTTCCCTTAAATAAGTGAAATTTCTGCAATTTTGCCCCAAAATAAGGGACATCTCTGGAATTTTGCCCCAAAATAAGTGGAATTTCTGAGTTTTGCCCCAAAATAAGGAGAATTTCTGTCTTTTTGCCCTAACATATAGGGAATTTCTGCCTTTTTGCCCCACAATTAGGGGAATTTCTAGAATTTTGCTCCAAAATACGGGTAATTTCTGCTTTTTAGCCCGAAAATAAGGGGAATGTATACCTTTTGCCACAAAAAAGAGAAATCTTCATTTTTGCTTCAAAATAAGGGGAATTTCTGCTTTTTTGCCTCTAAATAACTGGAATTTCTGTCTTTTCCCCCCAAAACAAAGAGAATTTCTGTATTTTATGCCCCAAGATAAGGAAAATTTCTGACTTATCACCCTGAAATAAGTGAAATTGCTGTATTTTGCCTCAAAAAAGAAAAATTTCTCTCTCTCTGCCCCCAAAATAATGGGAATTTCATCCTTTTTACGTCAAAATAAGGGAAATTTCTGCATTTTTGCCCCAAAATATGGGAACTTTCTGCGTTTTTGCCCCAAAATAAGAAAAATTTCTTCAATTTTGTACCAAAATAAAAGAAATTTCTACCTTTTTGCCCCAAAATAAAAAAAATTCTGCTTTTTTTTCTGAAATAAGTGAAATTTCTGCAATTTTGCCCAAAATAAGTGAAATTTCTGCAATTTTGCCCCAAAATAAGGGAAATTTCTGGAATTTTGCCTCAAAATAAGTGGTATTTCTGAGTTTTGCCACAAAATAAGGAGAATTTCTGTCCTTTTGCCCCAACATATAGGGAATTTCTGCCTTTTTCACCCACAATTAGGGGAATTTCTTCAATTTTGCTCCAAAATACGGAGAATTTCTGCCTTTTTGTCCGAAAATAAGAAGAATGCATATCTTTTTGCCATTAAAAAGGGAAATTTCTTCATTTTTGCTCCAAAATAAGGGGAATTTCTGCATTTGCCTCTAAATAAGTGGAATTTCTGTCTTTTTCCCCCAAAACAAAGGGAATTTCTGTCTTTTTTGCCCCAAAATAAGGAAAATTTCTGACTTATTACCCTGAAATAAGTGAAATTTCTGCAATTTTGCCCCAAAATAAAGGAAATTTCTGCCTTTTTGCCCCCAAATAAGGGGAATTTCAGCCTTTTTACCTCAAAATAAGGGGAATTTCTGCTTTTTTGCCTCTAAATAAGTGGAATTTCTGTCTTTTTTCTCTAAAACAAAAGGAATTTCTGTGATTTTGCCCCAAAATAAGGAAAATTTCTGACTTTTTTTCCTTAAATAAGTGAAATTTCTGCTTTTTTGCCCCCAAATAAGGGAATTTCAGATTTTTACCCCAAATAAGCGGAATTTCTGCATTTTTGCCCCAAAATATGGGAAATTTCTGCCTTTTTGCCCCAAAATAAGGGGAATTTCTGCATTTTTGCCCCAAAATATGGGAAATTTCTGACTTTTTGCCCCAAAATAAGAAAATTTATACTTTTTTTTCTGTAATAACTGAAATTTCTGCAATTTTGCCGCAAAATAAATGAAATTTCTGAGTTTTGCCCCAAAATTAGGAGAATTTCTGTCTTTTTGCCCCAACATATAAGGAATTTCTGCCTTTTTGCCCCACAATTAGAGGAATTTCTGCAATTTTGCTCCAAAATATGGGGAATTTCTGCCTTTTTGTCTGAAAATAAGAAGAATGCATACCTTTTTGCCATGAAAAGGGAAATTTTTTCATTTTTGCTCCAAAATAAGAAGAATTTCTGCTTTTTTCCTCTAAATAATTCGAATTTCTGTTTTTTCCCCCAAAACAAATAGAATTTCTGTCTTTTTTGCCCTAAAATAAAGAAAATTTCTGATTTATTACCCTGAAATAAGTGAAATTTCTGCAATTTTGCCTCTAAATAAGAGAAATTTCTGCCTTTTTGCACCCAAATAAGGGGAATTTCAGCCTTTTTACCTCAAAATAAAGGGAATTTCTGCATTTTTGCTTCAAAATATGGGAAATTTCTGCCTTTTTGCCCCAAAATAAAAAAATTTCTGCTTTTTTTCCCTGAAATAAGTGAAATTTCTGAACTTTTGCCCCAAAATAAGTGAAATTTCTGCAATTTGGCCCCAAAATATGGGAAATTTCTGGAATTTTGCCCCAAAATAAGTGGAATTTCTCAATTTTGCCCCAAAATAAGAAGAATGTCTGTCTTTTTGCCCCAAATATAGGGAATTTCTGCCTTTTTCCCCACAATTAGGGGAATTTCTGCAATGTTGCTCAAAATACAGGGAATTTCTGCCTTTTTGCCTGAAAATAAGAAGAATGCATACCTTTTTGCCATAAAAAAGGGAAATTTCTTCATTTTTGCTTCAAAATAAGGTGATTTTCTGCATTTTGACTCTAAATAAGTGGAATTTCTGTCTTTTTCCCCCAAAACAAAGGGAATTTCTGTCTTTTTCCTTCCAAAATAAAAAAAATTTCTTACTTATTACCCTGAAATAACTGAAATTTCTTCAATTTTGCCCCAAAATAAGGGAAATTACTGCCTTTTTGCCCCCAAATAAGGGTAATTTCAGCCTTTTTACCTCAAAATAAGAGGAATTTCTGCATTTTTGCCACAAAGTATTAGGAATTTCTGATTTTTGCCCCAAAATAAGGAAAATATCTGCCTTTTTTCCCTGAAATAAGTGAAATTTCTGCAATTTTGCCCCAAAATAAGGGAAATTTCGGCCTTTTTACCCCCAAATAAGGGGAATTTCACCCTTTTTACCTCAAAATAAAGGGAATTTCTGCATATTTGCCACAAAATATTAGGAATTTCTGCCTTTTTGCCCCAAAATAAGGAAAATTTGTGCCTTTTTTCCCAGAAATGAGTGAAATTTCCGCAATTTTGGCCCAAAATAAGTGAAATTTCTGCCTTTTTGCCCCCAAATAAGGGGAATTTTAGCCTTTTTACCTCAAAATAAGGGGAATTTCTGCATTTTTGCCCCAAAATATGGGAAATTTCTGCCTTTTTGCCCCAAAATAAGAAAAATTTCTGCAATTTTGTACCAAAATAAAAGAAGTTTCTGCCTTTTTGCTTCCAAATAGAAAAATTTCTACTTTTTTTTCTGAAAAAAGTGAAATTTCTGAAATTTTGCCCCAAAATAAGTGAAATTTCTACAATTTTGCCCCAAAATAAGTGAAATTTCTGGAATTTTGCCCCAAAATAAGTGGAATTTCTGTCTTTTTCCCCCAAAACAAAGGGAATTTCTCTATTTTTTGCCCCAAGATAAGGAAAATTTCTGACTTATTACCCTGAAATAAGTGAAATTGCTGCAATTTTTCCTCAAAATAAGAAAAATTTCTTTCTTTTTGCCCCCAAATAAGGAGAATTTCAGCCATTTTGCGTCAAAAAAAGGGAAATTTCTGCAGTTTTGCCCCAAAATATGGGAAATTTCTGCGTTTTTGCCCCAAAATAAAAAAAATTTCTTCAATTTTGTACCAAAATAAAAGAAATTTCTGCCTTTTTGCCCTGAAATAAAAAAAATTCTGCTTTTTTTCTGAAATAAGTGAAATTTCTGCAATTTTGTCCAAAATAAGTGAAATTTCTGCAATTTTTCCACAAAATAAGGGAAATTTCTGGAATTTTGCCTCAAAATAAGTGGTATTTCTGAGTTTTGCCACAAAATAAGGAGAATTTCTGTCCTTTTGCCCCAACATATAGGGAATTTCTGCCTTTTTGCCCCACAATTAGGGGAATTTCTTCAATTTTGCTTCAAAATACGGAGAATTTCTGCCTTTTTGTCCGAAAATAAGAAGAATGCATACCTTTTTGCCATAAAAAAGGGAAATTTCTTCATTTTTGCTCCAAAATAAGGGGAATTTCTGCATTTGCCTCTAAATAAGTGGAATTTCTGTCTTTTTCCCCCAAAACAAAGGGAATTTCTGTCTTTTTTGCCCCAAAATAAGGAAAATTTCTGACTTATTACCCTGAAATAAGTGAAATTTCTGCAATTTTGCCCCAAAATAAAGGAAATTTCTGCCTTTTTGCCCCCAAATAAGGGGAATTTCAGCCTTTTTACCTCAAAATAAGGGGAATTTCTGCTTTTTTGGCTCTAAATAAGTGGAATTTCTGTCTTTTTTCTCTAAAACAAAAGGAATTTCTGTCTTTTTGCCCCAAAATAAAGAAAATTTCTGACTTTTTTTCCTTAAATAAGTGAAATTTCTGCTTTTTTGCCCCCAAATAAGTGAATTTCAGACTTTTTACCCCAAAATAAGGGGAATTTCTGCATTTTTGCCCCAAAATATGGGAAATTTCTGCCTTTTTGCCCCAAAATAAGAAAATTTCTGCTTTTTTTTCTGAAATAACTGAAATTTCTGCAATTTTGTCCCAAAATAAGTGAAATTTCTGAGTTTTGCCACAAAATAAGGAGAATTTCTGTCATTTTGCCCCAACATATAATAAATTTCTGCCTTTTTGCCCCACAATTAGAGGACTTTCTGCAATTTTGCTCCAAAATATGGGGAATTTCTGCCTTTTTGTCTGAAAATAAGAAGAATGCATAGCTTTTTGCCATAAAAAAGGGAAATTTTTTCATTTTTGCTCCAAAATAAGAAGAATTTCTGCTTTTTTCCACTAAATAATTCGAATTTCTGTTTTTTCCCCCAAAACAAATAGAATTTCTGTCTTTTTTGCCCCAAAATAAAGAAAATTTCTGATTTATTACCCTGAAATAAGTGAAATTTCTGCAATTTTGCCTCAAAATAAGAGAATTTTCTGCCTTTTTGCACCCAAATAAGGGGAATTTCAGCCTTTTTACCTCAAAATAAGGGGAATTTCTGCATTTTTGCTTCAAAATATGGGAAATTTCTGCCTTTTTGCCCCAAAATAAAAAAACTCTGCTTTTTTTCCCTGAAATAAGTGAAATTTCTGCAATTTTGCCCCAAAATAAGTGAAATTTCTGCAATTTGGCCCCAAAATATGGGAAATTTCTGGAATTTTGCCCCAAAATAAATGGAATTTCTGAGTTTTGCCCCAAAATAAGAAGAATGTCTGTCTTTTTGCCCCAACATATAGGGAATTTCTGCCTTTTTGCCCCACAATTAGAAGAATTTCTGCAATGTTGCTCAAAATACAGGGAATTTCTGCCTTTTTGCCTGAAAATAAGAAGAATGCATACCTTTTTGCCATAAAAAAAAGGAAATTTCTTCATTTTTGCTCCAAAATAAGGGGTATTTCTGCATTTTTGACTCTAAATAAGTGGAATTTCTGTCTTTTTCCCCTAAAACAAAGGGAATTTCTGTCTTTTTTGTTCCAAAATAAGGAAAATTTCTTACTTATTACCCTGATATAAGTGAAATTTCATCAATTTTGCCCCAAAATAAGGGAAATTACTGCCTTTTTGCCCCCAAATAAGGGGAATTTCAGCCTTTTTACCTCAAAATAAGGGGAATTTCTGCATTTTTACCACAAAATATAAAGAATTTCTGTTTTTTGCCCCAAAATAAAGAAAATTTCTGCCTTTTTTCCCTGAAATAAGTGAAATTTCTGCAATTTTGCCCCAAAATAAGTGAAATTTCTGCAATTTTGCCCTAAAATAAGGTAAATTTCGGGAATTTTGCCCCAAATAAGTGGAATTTCTGAGTTTCGCCCCAAAATAAGGAGAATTTCTGTCTTTTTGCCCCAACATATATGGAATTTCTACCTTTTTGCCCGACAATTAGGGGAATTTCTGCAATTTTGCTCCAAAATACAAGGAATTTTTGCCTTTTTGCCCGAAAATAAGTAGAATGCATACCTTTTTGCCATAAAAAAGGGAAATTTCTTAATTTTTGCTCCAAAATAAGGAAAATTTCTGCTTTTTTGCCTCTAAATAAGTGGTATTTTGGTCTTTTTCCTCCAAAACAAAGGGAATTTCTGTCTTTTTTGCCCCAAAATAAAAAAAATTTCTGACTTATTACCCTGAAATAAGTGAAATTTCTGCAATTTTGCCCCAAATAAGGGAAATTTTGGCCTTTTTACCCCCAAATAAGGGGAATTTCACCCTTTTTACCTCAAAATAATGGGAATTTCTGTATTTTTGCCACAAAATATTAGGAATTTCTGCCTTTTTGCCCCAAAATAAGGAAAATTTCTTCCTTTTTTTCCTGAAATAAGTGAAATTTCTGCAATTTTGCCCCAAAATAAGTGAAATTTCTGCAATTTTGCCCCAAAATAAGGGAAATTTCTGCAATTTTGTACCAAAATAAAAGAAATTTCTGCCTTTTTGCTTCCAAATAAGAAAATTTCTGCTTTTTTTCTGAAATAAGTGAAATTTCTGAAATTTTTCCCCAAAATAAGTGAAATTTCTACAATTTTGCCCCAAAATCAGTGAAATTTCTGGAATTTTGCCTCAAAATAATTGGAATTTATAGTTTTGACCCAAAATAAGGAGAATTTCTGTCTTTTTGCCTCAACATATAGGGAATTTATGACTTTTTACACCACAATTAAGGCAATTTCTGCAATTTTGCTCCAAAATACGGGGAATTTCTGCCTTTTTGCCCGAAAATAAGAAGAATGCATACCTTTTTGCCATAAAAAAGGAAAATTTCTTCATTTTTGCTCCAAAATAAGGGGAATTTCTGCTTTTATGTCTCTAAATATGTGGAATTTCTGTCTTTGTCCCCAATACAAATAGAATTTCTGTCTTTTTGCTCCAAAATAAGGAAAATTTGTGACTTATTACCCTGAAATAAGTTAAATTTCTGCAATTTTGCCCCAAAATAAGTAAAATTTCTGCAATTTTGCCCCAAAATAAGTGAAATTTCTACAATTTTGCCCCAAAATAAGTGAAATTTCTGGAATTTTGCCCCAAAATAAGTGGAATATCTGAGTTTTGCCCCAAAATAAAAAGAATTTCTGTCTTTTTGCTTCAACATATAGGGAATTTCTGCCTCTTTGCCCCACAATTAGGGGAATTTCTGCAATTTTGCTCCAAAATACGGGGAATTTCTGCCTTTTTGCCCGAAAATAAGAATGCATACCTTTTTGCCATAAAAAAGGAAAATTTCTTCATTTTTGCTCCAAAATAAAGGGAATTTTTGCTTTTTTGCCTCTAAATAAGTGGAATTTCTGTCTTTTTCCCCCAAAACAAAGGTAATTGCTGTCTTTTTTGCCCAAAAATAAGGAAATTTTCGAACTTATTACCCTGAAGTAAGTGAAATTTATGCAATTTTGCCCCAAAATAAGGGGAATTTCTGCTTTTTTGTCTCTAATTAAGTGGAATTTATGTATTTTTTCCCCAAAACAAAGGGAATTTCTGTCTTTTTTGCGCAAAATAATGAAAATTTCTGACTTATTACCATGAAATAAGGGAAATTTCTGGAATTTTGCCCCAAATAAGGGAAATTTCTGCCTTTTTGCCCAAAAAATAAGAAGAATGCATAACTATTTGCCATAAAAAAGGAAAATTTCTTCATTTTTGCTCCAAAATAAAGAAAAGTTTTGCTTTTATGCCTCTAAATATGTGGAATTTCTGTCTTTGTCCCCCAAAACAAAGGGAATTTCTGTATTTTTGCCCCAAAATAAGGAAAGTTTCTGACTTATTACCCTGAAATAAGTGAAATTTCTGCAATTTTTCCCCAAAATGAGGGAAATTTCTCCCTTTTTGCCCCCAAATAACGGGAATTTCAGCCTTTTTACCTCAAAATAAGGGGAATTTCTGAATTTTTGCCCCAAAATATGGGAAATTTCTGCCTTTTTGCCCCAAAATAAGAAAAATTTCTGCAATTTTGTACCAAAATAAAAGAAATTTCTGCATTTTTGCTTCCAAATAGAAAAATTTCTATTTTTTTTTCTGAAAATAAGTCAAATTTCTGAAATTTTGGCCCAAAATAAGTGAAATTTCTAGAATTTTGCCCCAAAATAAGTGAAATTTCTGGAATTTTGCCCCAAAATAAGTGGAATTTCTGAGTTTTACCCTAAAATAAGGAGAATTTCTGTCTTTTTGCCCCAACATATAGGGAATTTCTGCCTTTTTGCCCCACAATTAGGGGAATTTCTGCAATTTTGCTCCAAAATACGGAGAATTTCTGCCTTTTTGCCCGAAAATAAGAATGCATACCTTTTTGCCATAAAAAAGCATAATTTCTTCATTTTTGCTCCAAAATAAAAGGAATTTCTGCTTTTTGACTCTAAATAAGTGGAATTTCTGTCTTTCCCCCCCCCCAAAAAAAGGGATTTCTGTCTTTTTTGTTCCAAAATAAGGAAAATTTCTGACTTATTACCCTGAAGTAAGTGAAATTTCTACAATTTTGCCCCAAAAAAGGGAAATTTCTGCCTTTTTGCCCCCAAATAAGGGGAATTTCAGCCTTTTTACCTCAAAATAAGGGGAATTTCTGCATTTTTGCCACAAAATATTAGGAATTTCTGCCTTTTTGCCCCAAAATAAGGAAAATTTCTGCCTTTTTGCCCCAAAATAAGGAAAATTTCTGCCTTTTTTTCCTGAAATAAGTGAAATTTCTGCAATTTTGCCCCAAAATAAGGGAAATTTCTGCAATTTTGTACCAAAATAAAAGAAATTTCTGCCTTTTTGCTTCCAAATAAGAAAATTTCTGCTTTTTTTCTGAAATAAGTTAAATTTCTGAAATTTTTCCCCAAAATAAGTGAAATTTCTACAATTTTGCCCCAAAATAAGTGAAATTTCTGGAATTTTGCCTCAAGATAATTGGAATTTCATAGTTTTGACCCAAAATAAGGAGAATTTCTGTCTTTTTGCCTCAACATATAGGGAATTTCTGACTTTTTACACAACAATTAAGGCAATTTCTGCAATTTTGCTCCAAAATACGGGGAATTTCTGCCTTTTTGCCCGAAAATAAGAAGAATGCATACCTTTTTGCCATAAAAAAGGAAAATTTCTTCATTTTTGCTCCAAAATAAGGGGAATTTCTGCTTTTATGCCTCTAAATATGTGGAATTTCTGTCTTTGTCCCCAATACAAATAGAATTTCTGTCTTTTTGCTCCAAAATAAGGAAAATTTGTGACTTATTACCCTGAAATAAGTTAAATTTCTGCAATTTTGCCCCAAAATAAGTAAAATTTCTGCAATTTTGCCCCAAAATAAGTGAAATTTCTACAATTTTGCCCCAAAATAAGTGAAATTTCTGGAATTTTGCCCCAAAATAAGTGGAATATCTGAGTTTTGCCCCAAAATAAAAAGAATTTCTGTCTTTTTGCCTCAACATATAGGGAATTTCTGCCTTTTTGCCCCACAATTAGGGGAATTTCTGCAATTTTGCTCCAAAATACGGGGAATTTCTGCCTTTTTGCCCGAAAATAAGAATGCATACCTTTTTGCCATAAAAAAGGAAAATTTCTTCATTTTTGCTCCAAAATAAAGGGAATTTTTGCTTTTGTGCCTCTAAATAAGTGGAATTTCTGTCTTTTTCCCCCAAAACAAAGGTAATTTCTGTCTTTTTTGCCCAAAAATAAGGAAATTTTCTGACTTATTACCCTGAAATAAGTGAAATTTCTGCAATTTTGCCCCAAAATGAGGGAAATTTCTCCCTTTTTGCCCCCAAATAACGGGAATTTCAGCCTTTTTACCTCAAAATAAGGGGAATTTCTGAATTTTTGCCCCAAAATATGGGAAATTTCTGCCTTTTTGCCCCAAAATAAGAAAAATTTCTGCAATTTTGTACCAAAATAAAAGAAATTTCTGCATTTTTGCTTCCAAATAGAAAAATTTCTATTTTTTTTTCTGAAAATAAGTCAAATTTCTGAAATTTTGGCCCAAAATAAGTGAAATTTCTAGAATTTTGCCCCAAAATAAGTGAAATTTCTGGAATTTTGCCCCAAAATAAGTGGAATTTCTGAGTTTTACCCTAAAATAAGGAGAATTTCTGTCTTTTTGCCCCAACATATAGGGAATTTCTGCCTTTTTGCCCCACAATTAGGGGAATTTCTGCAATTTTGCTCCAAAATACGGAGAATTTCTGCCTTTTTGCCCGAAAATAAGAATGCATACCTTTTTGCCATAAAAAAGCATAATTTCTTCATTTTTGCTCCAAAATAAAAGGAATTTCTGCTTTTTGACTCTAAATAAGTGGAATTTCTGTCTTCCCCCCCCCCCAAAAAAAGGGATTTCTGTCTTTTTTGTTCCAAAATAAGGAAAATTTCTGACTTATTACCCTGAAGTAAGTGAAATTTCTACAATTTTGCCCCAAAAAAGGGAAATTTCTGCATTTTTGCCCCCAAATAAGGGGAATTTCAGCCTTTTTACCTCAAAATAAGGGGAATTTCTGCATTTTTGCCACAAAATATTAGGAATTTCTGCCTTTTTGCCCCAAAATAAGGAAAATTTCTGCCTTTTTGCCCCAAAATAAGGAAAATTTCTGCCTTTTTTTCCTGAAATAAGTGAAATTTCTGCAATTTTGCCCCAAAATAAGGGAAATTTCTGCAATTTTGTACCAAAATAAAAGAAATTTCTGCCTTTTTGCTTCCAAATAAGAAAATTTCTGCTTTTTTTCTGAAATAAGTTAAATTTCTGAAATTTTTCCCCAAAATAAGTGAAATTTCTACAATTTTGCCCCAAAATAAGTGAAATTTCTGGAATTTTGCCTCAAGATAATTGGAATTTCATAGTTTTGACCCAAAATAAGGAGAATTTCTGTCTTTTTGCCTCAACATATAGGGAATTTCTGACTTTTTACACAACAATTAAGGCAATTTCTGCAATTTTGCTCCAAAATACGGGGAATTTCTGCCTTTTTGCCCGAAAATAAGAAGAATGCATACCTTTTTGCCATAAAAAAGGAAAATTTCTTCATTTTTGCTCCAAAATAAGGGGAATTTCTGCTTTTATGCCTCTAAATATGTGGAATTTCTGTCTTTGTCCCCAATACAAATAGAATTTCTGTCTTTTTGCTCCAAAATAAGGAAAATTTGTGACTTATTACCCTGAAATAAGTTAAATTTCTGCAATTTTGCCCCAAAATAAGTAAAATTTCTGCAATTTTGCCCCAAAATAAGTGAAATTTCTACAATTTTGCCCCAAAATAAGTGAAATTTCTGGAATTTTGCCCCAAAATAAGTGGAATATCTGAGTTTTGCCCCAAAATAAAAAGAATTTCTGTCTTTTTGCCTCAACATATAGGGAATTTCTGCCTTTTTGCCCCACAATTAGGGGAATTTCTGCAATTTTGCTCCAAAATACGGGGAATTTCTGCCTTTTTGCCCGAAAATAAGAATGCATACCTTTTTGCCATAAAAAAGGAAAATTTCTTCATTTTTGCTCCAAAATAAAGGGAATTTTTGCTTTTGTGCCTCTAAATAAGTGGAATTTCTGTCTTTTTCCCCCAAAACAAAGGTAATTTCTGTCTTTTTTGCCCAAAAATAAGGAAATTTTCTGACTTATTACCCTGAAATAAGTGAAATTTCTGTTTTTTAACCCCAAATAAGGGGAATTTCAGCATTTTACCTCAAAATAAGGGGAATTTCTGCATTTTTTCCCCAAAATATGGGAAATTTTTGCCTTTTTGCCAAAAATAAGAAAAAATTTCTGCAATTTTGTACCAAAATATGGGAAATTTCTGACTTTTTGCCCCAAAATAAGGAAAATTTCTGCCTTTTTTCTCTGAAATAAGTGAAATTTCTCCAATTTTGTCCCAAAATAAGTGCAATTTCTGCAATTTTGCCCCAAAATAAGAGAAATTTCTGGAATTTTGCCCCAAAATATGTGGAATTTCTGAGTTTTGCCCCAAAATAAGCAGAATTTCTGTCTTTTTGCCCCAACATATAGAGAATTTCTGCCTTTTTGCCCCACAATTAGGTTAATTTCTGCAATTTTGTTCCAAAATACAGAGAATTTCTGCCTTTCTGCCCGAAAATAAGAAGAATGCATACCTTTTTGCCATAAAAATGGGAAATTTCTGTAATTTTGCTCCAAAATAAGGGGAATTTCTGCTTTTTGCCTCTAAATATGTGGAATTTCTCTCTTTTTCCCCCAAAACAAAGAAAATTTCTGTCTTTTTTGCAACAAAATAAAGAAATTTTCTGACTTATTACCCTGAAATAAGTGAAATTTCTGCAATTTTGCCCCAAAATAAGGGAAATTTCTGCCCTTTTGCCCCCAAATAAGAGGAATTTCACCCTTTTACCTCAAAATAAGGAGAATTTCTGCATTTTTGCAACAAAATATTAGGAATTTCTGCCTTTTTTCCCCAAAATAAGGAAAATTTCTGCCTTTTTTTTCTGATATAAGTGAAATTTCTGCAATTTTGCCCCAAAATAAGGGACATCTCTGGAATTTTGCCCCAAAATAAGTGGAATTTCTGAGTTTTGCCCAAAAATAAGGAGAATTTATGTCTTTTTGCCCTAACATATAGGGAATTTCTGCCTTTTTGCCCCACAATTAGGGGAATTTCTAGAATTTTGCTCCAAAATACGGGGAATTTTTGCTTTTTAGGCCGAAAATAAAGGGAATGTATACCTTTTGCCACAAAAAAGGGAAATCTTCATTTTTGCTTCAAAATAAGGGGAATTTCTGCTTTTTTGCCTCTAAATAAGTGGAATTTCTGTCTTTTTCCCCCAAAACAAAGGGAATTTCTGTATTTTTTGCCCCAAGATAAGGAAAATTTCTGACTTATCACCCTGAAATAAGTAAAATTGCTGTATTTTGCCTCAAAATAAGAAAAATTTCTCCCTTTTTGCCCCCAAATAAGGGGAATTTCAGCCTTTTTACGTCAAAAAAAGGGAAATTTCTGCATTTTGCCCCAAAATATGGGAACTTTCTGCGTTTTTGTTCCAAAATAAGAAAAATTTCTTCAATTTTGTACCAAAATAAAAGAAATTTCTGCCTTTTTGCCCCAAAATAAAAAAATTTCTGCTTTTTTTCTGAAATAAGTGAAATTTCTGCAATTTTGCCCAAAATAAGTGAAATTTCTGCAATTTTGCCCCAAAATAAGGGAAATTTCTGGAATTTTGCCTCAAAATAAGTGGTATTTCTGAGTTTTGCCCCAAAATAAGAAGAATTTCTGTCTTTTTGCCCCAACATATAGGGAATTTCTGCCTTTTTGCCCCACAATTAGGGGAATTTCTGCAATGTTGCTCAAAATACAGGGAATTTCTGCCTTTTTGCCTGAAAATAAGAAGAATGCATACCTTTTTGCCATAAAAAGAAATTTCTTCATTTTTGCTTCAAAATAAGGGGAATTTCTGCATTTTTGACTCTAAATAAGTGGAAGTTCTGTCTTTTTCCCCCAAAACAAAGGGAATTTCTGTCTTTTTTCTTCCAAAATAAAAAAAAATTTCTTACTTATTACCCTGAAATAACTGAAATTTCTTCAATTTTGCCCCAAAATAAGGGAAATTACTGCATTTTTGCCCCCAAATAAGCTTAATTTCAGCCTTTTTACCTCAAAATAAGGGGAATTTCTGCATTTTTGCCACAAAATATTAGGAATTTCTGATTTTTGCCCCAAAATAAGGAAAATTTCTGCCTTTTTTCCCTGAAATAAGTGAAATTTCTGCAATTTTGCCACAAAAAAGGGAAATTTCTGCAATTTTTCCCCAAAATAAGGGGAATTTCTGACTTTTTGCCGTGAAATAAGGAGAATTTCTTTCTTTTTGCCCCAAAATAATGTGAATTTCTGCATTTTCCCTTATAATTAGGGGAATTTGTGCAATTTTGCTTCAAAATATGGAGGGAGAATTTCTGCCTTATTGCACCAAAATAAAGGGAATTTCTGCAATTTTGCCCCAAAAATAAGGGAAATTTCTGCCTTTTTGCCACAAAATAAGGGGAATTTCTGCATTTTTGCCCCAAAATAATGAAAATTTCTGCAATTTTGTAACAAAATAAAAGAAATTTCTGCCTTTTTGCCTTAAAATAAGAGAAATTCCTGCCTTCTTTCCCTGAAATAAGTGAAATTTCTGCACTTTTGCCCAAAATAAGAAAAATTTCTGCAATTTTGCCACAAGAAAAGGAAATTTCTTCATTTTAGCCCCAAAATAAGAATAATTTCTGCCTTTTTACCTCAAAATAAGTGAAATTTCTGCCTTTTTACCCCAAAATAAATGGAATTTCTGTCTTTTTGCCCCCAAAAATAAAAGGAATTTTTGAATTTTGTTTTGAAATAAGTGAAATTTCTGCAATTTTGCCCCAAAATAATGGAAATTTCTGCCTTTTTTCCACAAAATAAGGGGAATTTCTGCATTTTTGCCCCAAAATAAAGAAAATTTCTGCAATTTTGTACCAAAAAAAGAAATTTCTGCCTTTTTGCCCCAAAATAAGAGAAATTCCTGCCTTCTTTCTCTGAAATAAGTGAAATTTCTGCAATTTTGCCCAAAATAAGAAAAATTTCTGCAATTTTGCCACAAAATAAGGGAAATTTCTGCAATTTTGCCCCAAAATAAGGGGAATTTCTGATGTTATGCCCTGAAATAAGGAGAACTTTTGTCTTTTTTCCCCAAAATAATTTGAATTTCTGCATTTTCCCTCAAAATTATATGAATTTGTGCAATTTTGCTTCAAAACATGGGGAATTTCTGCCTTATTACACCAAAATAAAAAGAATTTCTGCTTTTTTGCACCATTATAAGGGGAATTTCTGAGATTTTCCTCCAAAATACGGAAAATTTGTGCCTTATTGCCTAAAATTAAGTGGAATTTCTGCCTTTTTGCACTGAAATATTTGAAATTTCTGCTATTTTACCCCAAAATAAGGGGAATTTCTGTTTTTCGCCCCAAAATTAGGGGAATTTCTGCTTTTTGCCCCAAAATAAGGCAAATTTTTGACTTTTTGCCCTAAAATAAGTGAAATTTCTGGAATTTTGCCCCAAAATAAGGGGAATTTCTGCCTTTTGCCCAAAATAAGGGGAATTTCAGCATTTAACCTCCAAATTAGGGGAATTTCTGCCTTTTTGCCCCAAAATAAGGGGAATTTCAGCCTTTTTACCTCAAAATAAGGGGAATTTCTGCCTTTTGACCCAAAATATGGGGAATTTCTGCCTTTTTGTTCCAAAATAAGAAAAATTTCTTCAACTTTGTACCAAAATAAAAGAAATTTCTGCTTTTTGCCCCAAAATAAAAAGAATTTCTAACTTTTTGCCCTGAAATAAATGAAATTTCTGCAATTTTGCCTGAAAATAAGGGAAATTTGTGCCTTTTTGCCCCAAAATGTAGGGAATTTCAGCCTTTTTGCCCCAAAATATGGGGAATTTCAGCATTTTACCTCAAAATAAGGGGAATTTCAGCCTTTTTGCACCAAAATATGGGGAATTTCTGCCTTTTTGCCACAATATAAGAAAAATTTCTGCAATTCTGTACCAAAATAAAAGAAATTTCTAAAATTTTGCCCTAAAATAAGGAAAATTTCTGCAATTTTGCCCCAAAATACGGGAAATTTCTTCCTTTTTGCCACAAAATAAGGGGAATTTCTGTCTTTTTGCCCCAAAATAAAAGGGATTTCAGCCTTTTTACGTCATAATAAGGGGAATCTCTGCCGTTTTGCCCCAAAATATGGGGAATTTCTGCATTTTGGCCTCAAAATAAAGAAAATTTCTGTAATTTTTGTACCAAAATAAAAGAAATTTCTGCCTTTTTGCCCCAAAATAAGAGAAATTCCTGCCTTCTTTCCCTGAAATAAGTGAAATTTCTGCAATTTTCCCAAAATAAGAAAAATTTCTGCAATTTTGCCACAAAAAAGGGAAATTTCTTCATTTTAGCCCCAAAATAAGAGTAATTTCTGCCTTTTTACCTCAAAATAAGTGAAATTTCTGCCTTTTTACCCAAAAATAAACGGAATTTCTGTCTTTTTGCCCCAAAATAAAAGGAATTTTTGAATTTTGCCTTGAAATAAGTGAAATTTCTGCAATTTTGCCCCAAAATAAGGTAAATTTCTGCCTTTTTGCCACAAAATAAAGGGAATTTCTGCAATTTTGCCCCAAAATAAGGGGAATTTCTGAAGTTATGCCCTGAAATATGGAGAATTTCTGTCTTTTTGCCCCAAAATAATTTGAATTTCTGCATTTTCCCTCAAAATTAGATGAATTTGTGCAATGTTGCTTCAAAACACGGGGAATTTCTGCCTTATTACACCAAAATAAAGGGAATTTCTGCATTTTTGCACCATTATAAGGGGAATTTCTGAGATTTTGCTCCAAAATACAAAAAATTTGTTCCTTATTGCCTAAAATTAAGTGGAATTTCTTCCTTTTTGCACTGAATTATTTTAAATTTCTGCAATTTTACCCCAAAATAAGGGGAATTTCTGTTTTTTGCCCCAAAATAAGGCAAATTTCTGACTTTTTGCCCTAAAATAAGTGAAATTTCTGCCATTTTGCACCAAAATAAGGGGAATTTCTGCCTTTTGCCCAAAATAAGGGGAATTTCAGCATTTTACCTCGAAATAAATGGAATTTCTGCCTTTTTGCCACAAAATATGGGGAATTAGTGCCTTATTGCCTTCAAATTAGGAAAATTTCTGCTATTCTGCCCCAATAAACAAGAATTTCTGCCTTTTTGCCACAAAGTAAAGGAAAATTTTGCCTTTTTGCCCTAAAATAAGGGGAATTTCATCCTTTTTACCTCAAAATAAGGGGATTTTCTGCCTTTTGCCCCAAAATAAGGGAAATTTCTGCCTTTTTGTTTCAAAATAAAAAAAAATTTCTCCAACTTTGTACCAAAATAAAAAAAATTTCTGGTTTTTGCCCCAAAATAAAAAGAATTTCTGACTTTTTGCCATGAAATAAATGAAATTTCTGCAATTTTGCCCGAAAATAATGGTAATTTGTGCCTTTTTGCCCCAAAATGTAGGGAATTTCTGCCTTTTTGCCCCAAAATATGGGGAGTTTCATTATTTTACCCCAAAATAAGGGGAATTTCAGACTTTTTGCACCAAAATATGGGGAATTTCTGCCTTTTTTCCACAAAATAAGAAAATTTTTTGCAATTCTGTACCAAAATAAAATAAATTTCTATAATTTTGCCCGAAAATAAGGGAAATTTCTGCCTTTTTGCCACAAAATAAGGAGAATTTCTGTTTTTTTGCCTCAAAATAAAAGGAATTTCAGCCTTTTTACCTCATAATAAAGGGAATACTGCCTTTTTGCCCCAAAATATGGGGAATTTCTGCATTTTTGCCTCAAAATAAAGAAAATTTTTGTAATTTTGTACCAAAATAAAAGAAATTTCTGCCTTTTTGCCCTAAAATAAGAGAAATTCCTGCCTTCTTTCCCTGAAATAAGTGAAATTTCTGCAATTTTGCACAAAATAAGAAAAATTTCTGAAATTTTGCCACAAAATAAAGGAAATTTCTGCAATTTTGCCCCAAAATAAGGGGAATTTCTGAATTTTTGCTGTGTAATAAGGAGAATTTCTGTCTTTTGCCCCAAAATAATGTGAATTTCTGCATTTTCCCTCAAAATTAGGGAAATTTGTGCAATTTTGCTTCAAAAAATGGGGAATTTCTGCCTTATTGCAACAAAATAAAAGGAATTTCTGCAATTTTGCCCCAAAATAAGGGAAATTTCTGCCTTTTTGGCACAAAATAAGGGGAATTTCTGCATTTTTGCCCCAAAATAAAGAAAATTTCTGCAATTTTGTACCAAAATAAAAGAAATTTCTGCCTTTTTGCCCCATAATAAGAGAAATTCCTGCCTTCTTTCCCTGAAATAAGTGAAATTTTTGCAATTTTGCCCAAAATAAGAAAAATTTCTGCAATTTTGCCACAAAAAAGGGAAATTTCTTCATTTTAGCCCCAAAATAAGAGTAATTTCTGCCTTTTTACCTCAAAATAAGTGAAATTTCTGCATTTTACCCAAAAAAAACGGAATTTCTTTCTTTTTGCCCCAAAATAAAAGGAATTTTTGAATTTTGCCTTGAAATAAGTGAAATTTCTGCAATTTTGCCCAAAATAAGAAAAATTTCTGCAATTTTGCCACAAAATAAGGGAAATTTCTGCAATTTTGCCCCAAAATAAGGGGAATTTCTGACGTTATGCCCTGAAATAAGGAGAATTTCTGTCTTTTTGCCCCAAAATAATTTGAATTTCTTTATTTTCCTTAAAATTAGATGAATTTGTGCAAATTTGCTTCAAAACACGGGGAATTTCTGCCTTATTACACCAAAATAAAGGAAATTTCTGCATTTTTGCACCATTATAAGGGGAGTTTCTTAGATTTTGCTCCAAAATACGGAAAATTTGTGCCTTATTGTCTAAAATTAAATGGAATTTCTGCCTTTTTGCACTGAAATATTTGAAATTTCTGCAATTTTACCCCAAAATAAAAGGAATTTCTTTTTTTGGTGCCAAAATTAGGGAAATTTCTGCCTTTTTGCCACAAAAGAAGAAAAATTTCTGCAATTCTGTACCAAAATAAAAGAAATTTCTAAAATTTTGCCCCAAAATAGGGGAAATTTCTGCAATTTTGCCCCAAAATAAGGGAAATTTCTGCCTTTTTGCCACAAAATAAGGAGGATTTCTGTCTTTTTGCCCCAAAATAAAAGGAATTTCAGCCTTTTTACCTCATAATAAGGGGAATCTCTGCCTTTTTGCCCCAAAATATGGGGAATTTCTGCATTTTTGCCTCAAAATAAAGAAAAATTTTTGCAATTTTGTACCAAAATAAAAGAAATTTCTGCCTTTTTGCCCCAAAATAAGAGAAATTCCTGCCTTCTTTTTCTGAAATAAGTGAAATTTCTGCAATTTTGCCCAAAATAAGAAAAATTTCTGCAATTTTGCCACAATATAAGGGAAATTTATGCAATTTTGCCCCAAAGTAAGGGGAATTTCTGACTTTTTGACGTGAAATATGGAGAAATTCTGTCTTTTTGCCCCAAAATAATGTGAATTTCTGCATTTTCCCTCAAAATTAGGGGAATTAGTGCAATTTTGCTTCAAAATACAGAGAATTTCTGCCTTATTGCACCAAAATAAAGGGAATTTCTGCATTTTTGCACCAATATAAGGGGAATTTCTGAGATTTTGCTCCGAAATACAGAAAATTTCTGCCTTATTGCCCGATATTAAGTGGAATTTCTGCCTTTTTGCCCTGAAATATTTGAAATTTCTGCAATTTTACACATAAAAAAGGTGAATTTCTATTTTTGTCCCTAAAATTAGGGGAATTTCTGTTTTTTCCCCCAAAATAAGGCAAATTTCTGACTTTTTGCCATGAAATAAGTGAAATTTCTGCAATTTTGTCCAAAAATAAGGGGAATTTCTGCCTTTTTGCCCAAAATAAGGGGAATTTCAGCATTTTACCTCCAAATGAGGGGAATTTCTGCCTTTTTGCCACAAAATATGGGGAATTACTGCCTTTTTGCCTTCAAATAAGGAAAATTTCTGCGTTTCTGCCCCAATTAACAAGAAATTCTCCTTTTTTTGCCACAAAGTAAAGGAAATTTTTGCCTTTTTGCCCTAAAATAAGGGGAATTTCATCCTTTTTACCTCAACATAAGGGGAATTTTTGCCTTTTACTCCATAATATGATGAATTTCTGCCTTTTTGTTCCAAAATAAGAAAAATTTCTTTCACTTTGTAACAAAATAAAAGAAATTTCTGTTTTTTGTTCCAAAATAAAAGGAATTTCTGACTTTTTGCCTTGAAATAAATGAAATTTCTTCAATTTTGCCCGAAAATAAAAAAAATTTGTGCCTTTTTGCTCCAAAATGAGGGAAATTTTGGCCTTTTTGCCCCAAAATAAGGGGAATTTCAGCATTTTACCTCAAAATAAGGGGAATTTCAGCATTTTTGCACCAAAATATGAGGAATTTTAGCCTTTTTGCCACAATATAAAAAAAATTTCTGCAATTCTGTACCAAAATAAAAGAAATTTCTAAAATTTTGCCCCAAAATAAGGGAAATTTCTGCAATTTTGCCCCAAGATATAGGAAAGTTCTTCAATTTTGCCCCAAAATAAGGGGAATTTCTGAATTTTTGCCGCGAAATAAGGAGAATTTCTGTATTTTTGCCCCAAAATAAAGGAAATTTCTGCGTTTTTGCCCCAAAATTAAGGGAGTTTCTGCAATTTTGCTTCAAAATACAAGGAATTTCTGCCTTTTTTCCCGAAAATAAGGGGAACTTCTGCTTTTGCCCCAAATAAAGGGAATTTCTGCATTTTTGCCCCGATATTAGGGGAATTTCTGCAATTTTGCTCCAAAATACGGGGAATTTCTGCCTTTATGCCCGAAATTAAAAGGATTTTCTGCCTTTTTGCCCCCAAATAAGGGAAATTTCTGCAATTTTATCCCAAAATAAGGAGAATTTCTGCCTTTTTGCCCCAAATATAAGGAATTTCTGCCTTTTTGCCCCAAAATAAGAAATATTTCTGCAATTTTGCCGCAAAATAAGGGGAATTTCTCACTTTTTGCCCAAAAATAAAGGAAATATCAGTCTTTTTACCTGAAAGTAAGTGAAATTTCTCCAATTTTGCCCCAAATTAAAGGAAAGTTCTGGAATTTTTCCCCAAAATAAGGGGAATTGCTGATTTTTGCCCCAAAATAAAGGGAATGTCTGCCTTTTACCCCAAAATTAGGGGAATTTCTGCAATTTTGCTTCAAAATAAGGGGAATTTCTGCCTTTTTGCCTGAAAATAAGGGGAATGCATACCTTTTTGCTATAAAAAAGGGAAATTTCTTCATTTTTGCCCCAAATTAAGAGGAACTTCTGCTTTTGCCTCTAAATAAGTGGAATTTCTGTCTTTTTTACCCCAAAACAAAAAAAAATTCTGTCTTTTTTGCCTCAAAATAAGGAAAATTTCTGACTTATTACCCTGACATAAGTGAAATTTCTGCAACTTTGCCCCAAAATAAGGAAAAATTCTTCCTTTTTGCCCCCAAATAAGAGGAATTTCAGCCTTTTTACCTCAAAATAAGGGGAATTTCTGCATTTTTGCCACAATATATTAGGAATTTCTGCTTTTTTGCCCTAAAATAAAAGAAATTTCTGGAATTTTGCCCCAAAATAAGTGGAATTTCTGAGTTTTGCCACAAAAGAAGGAGAATTTCTGTCTTTTTGCCCCAACATATAGGGAATTTCTGCCGTTTTGCCTCACAATTAGGGGAATTTCTGCAATTATGCTACAAAATACGGGGAATTTCTGCTTTTTTGCCTGAAAATAAGGGGAATGTATACCTTTTGCCACAAAAAAAAAATTTCTTCATTTTAGCCCCAAAATAAGAGTAATTTCTGCCTTTTTACCTCAAATTAAGTGAAATTTCTGCCTTTTAACCCAAAAATAAACTGAATTTCTGTCTTTTTGCCCCAAAATAAGAGGACTTTTTGAATTTTTCCTTGAAATAAGTGAAATTTCTGCAATTTTGCCCCAAAATAAAAGAAATTTCTGCATTTTTGCCACAAAATAAGGGGAATTTCTGCATTTTTGTCCCAAAATATAGAAAATTTCTGCTTTTTTGTACCAAAATATAAGAAATTTCTGCCTTTTTGTCCCAAAAAAAGAGAAATTCCTGCCTTCTTTCCCTGAAATAAGTGAAATTTCTGCAATTTTGCCCAAAATAAGAAAAATTTCTGCAATTTTGCCACAAAATAAGGGAAATTTCTGCAATTTTGCCCCAAAATAAGGGGAATTTCTGACTTTTTGCCGTGAAATAAGGAGAATTTCTGTCTTTTTGCCCCAAAATAATGTGAATTTCTGCATTTACTCAAAATTAGGGGAATTTTTGCAATTTTCTTTCAAAATATGGGGAATTTCTGCCTTATTGCAACAAAATAAAGAAAATTTTGCAATTTTGCCCCAAAATAAGGGAAATTTCTGCCTTTTTGCCACAAAATAAGGGGAATTTCTGCATTTTTGCGCCAAAATAAAGAAAATTTCTGCAATTTTGTACCAAAATAAAAGAAATTTCTGCCTTTTTGCCCCAAAATAAGAGAAATTCCTGCCTTCTTTCCCTGAAATAAGTGAAATTTCTGCAATTTTGCCCAAAATAAGAAAAATTTCTGCAATTTTGCCACAAAAAAGGGAAATTTCTTCATTTTAGCCCAAAAATAAGAGTAATTTCTGCCTTTTTACCTCAAAATAAGTGAAATTTCTGCCTTTTTACCCAAAAATAAACGGAATTTCTGTCTTTTTGCCCCAAAATAAAAGGAATTTTTGAATTTTGCCTTGAAATAAGTGAAATTTCTGCAATTTTGCCCCAAAATAAGGGAAATTTCTGTTTTTTTGCCACAAAATAAGAGGAATTTCTTCATTTTTGCCCCAAAATAAAGAAAATTTCTGCAATTGTGTACCAAAATAAAAGAAATTTCTGCCCTTTTGCCCCAAAATAAGAGAAATTCCTGACTTCTTTCCCTGAAATAAGTGAAATTTCTGCAATTTTGCCCAAAATAAGAAAAATTTCTGCAATTTTGCCACAAAATAAGGAAAATTTCTGCAATTTTGCCCCAAAATAAGGGGAATTTCTGAAGTTATGCCCTGAAATAAGGAGAATTTCTGTCTTTTTGCCCCAAAATAATTTGAATTTCTGTATTTTCCCTCAAAATTAGATGAATTTGCAATTTTGCTTCAAAACACGGGGAATTTCTGCCTTTTTACACCAAAATAAAGGGAATTTCTGCATTTTTGCATCTTTATAAGAGGAATTTCTGAGATTTTGCTCCAAAATATGGAAAATTTGTGCCTTATTGTCTAAAATTAAGTGGAATTTCTGCCTTTTTGCACTGAAATATTTGAAATTTCTGCAATTTTACCCAAAATAAGGGGAATTTCTGTTTTTGGGCCCAAAATTAGGGGAATTTCTGCTTTTTGCCTCAAAATAAGGGAGATTTCTGACTTTTTGCCCTAAAATAAGTGAAATTTCTGCAATTTTGCCCCAAAATAAGGGGAATTTCTGCCTATTGCCTCAAATAAGGGGAATTTCAGCATTTTACCTCCAAATAAGGGGAATTTCTGCCTTTTTGCCACAAAATATGGGGAATCTCTGCATTATTGCCCCAAATAAGAAAAGTTTCTGCTTTTCTGCCCCAACTAATGGGAATTTCTGCCTTTTTGCCAGAAAATAAAAGGAATTTCTGCCTTTTTGCCCCAAAACAAGGGGAATTTCAGCCTTTTTACCTCAAAATAAGGGGAATTTCTGTCTTTTGCCCCAAAATATGGGGAATTTCTGCCTTTTTGTTCCAAAATAAGAAAAATTTCTTCAACTTTGTACCAAAATAAAAGAAATTTCTGCTTTTTGACCCAAAATAAAAGGAATTTCTGACTCTTTGCCCTGAAATAAATGAAATTTTTGCAATTTTGCCCGAAAATAAGGGAAATCTGTGCCTTTTTGCCCCAAAATGTAGGGAATTTCTGCCTTTTTGCCCCAAAATATGGGGAATTTCAGCATTTTACCTCAAAATAAGGGGAATTTCAGCCTTTTTGCACCAAAATATGGGGAATTTCTGCCTTTTTGCCACAAACAAAGAAAAATTTCTGCAATTCTGTACCAAAATAAAAGAAATTTCTAAAATTTTGCCCCAAAATAAGGGAAATTTCTGCAATTTTGCCGAAAATAAGGGAAATTTCTGCCTTTTTGCCACAAAATAAGGGAATTTCTGTCTTTTTGCCCCAAAATAAAAGGAATTTCAGCCTTTTTACCTCATAATAAAGGGAATATCTGCCTTTTTGCCCCAAAATATGGGGAATTTCTGCATTTTTGCCTCAAAATAAAGAAAATTTTTGCAATTTTGTACCAAAATAAAAGAAATTTCTGCCTTTTTGCCCCAAATAAGAGAAATTCCTGCCTTCTTTCCCTGAAATAAGTGAAATTTCTGCAATTTTGCCCAAAATAAGAAAAATTTCTGCAATTTTGCCACAAAATAAGGGAAATTTATGCAATTTTGCCCCAAAATAAAGGGAATTTCTGACTTTTTGCTGTGTAATAAGGAGAATTTCTGTCTTTTTGCCCCAAAATAATGTGAATTTCTGCATTTTCCCTCAAAATTAGGGGAATTAGTGCAATTTTGCTTCAAAATACGGGGAATTTCTGCCTTATTGCACCAAAATAAAGGGAATTTCTGAATTTTTTCACCAATATAAGGGGAATTTCTGAGATTTTGCTCCAAAATACAGAAAATTTCTGCCTTATTGCCCGAAATTAAGTGGAATTTCTGCCTTTTTGCCCTGAAATATTTGAAATTTCTGCAATTTTACCCCAAAATAAGGGGAATTTCAATTTTTGGCCCTAAAATTAGGGGAATTTTTGCTTTATGCCCCAAAATAAGGCAAATTTCTTACTTTTTGCCCTGAAATATGTGAAATTTCTGCAATTTTGTCCAAAAATAAGGGGAATTTCTGCCTTTTTGCCCAAAATAAGGGGAATTTCAGCATTTTACCTCCAAATGAGGGGAATTTCTGCCTTTTTGCCACAAAATATGGGGAATTACTGCCTTATTGCCTTCAAATAAGGAAAATTTCTGCTTTTCTGCCCCAATTAACAAGAATTTCTGCCTTTTTGCCACAAAGTAAAGGAAATTTTTGCCTTTTTGCCCTAAAATAAGAGGAATTTCATCCTTTTTACCTCAAAATAAGGGGAATTTCTGCCTTTTACCCCAAAATATGATGAATTTCTGCCTTTTTGTTCCAAAATAAGAAAAATTTCTTCAACTTTGTACCAAAATAAAAGAAATTTCTGTTTTTTGTCCCAAAATAAATGGAATTTCTGACTTTTTGCCCTGAAATAAATGAAATTTCTGCAATTTTGCCCGAATATAAGGAAAATTTGTGCCTTTTTGCCCCAAAATGAGGGAAATTTCGGCCTTTTTGCCCCAAAATAAGGGGAATTTCAGCATTTTACCTCAAAATAAGGGGAATTTCAGCATTTTTGCACCAAAATATGGGGAATTTTAGCCTTTTTGCCACAATATAAGAAAAATTTCTGCAATTATGTACCAAAATAAAAGAAATTTCTAAAATTTTGCCCCAAAATAAGGGAAATTTCTGCAATTTTGCCCCAAAATAAGGGAAAGTTCTTCAATTTTGCCCCAAAATAAGGGGAATTTCTGACTTTTTGCCGCGAAATAAGGAGAATTTCTGTATTTTTGCCCCAAAATAAAGGGAATTTCTGCCTTTTTGCCCCAAAATTAGGGGAGTTTCTGCAATTTTGCTTCAAAATACAAGGAATTTCTGCCTTTTTTCCCGAAAATAAGGGGAACTTCTGCTTTTGCCCCAAATAAAGGGAATTTCTGCATTTTTGCCCCGATATTAGGGGAAATTCTGCAATTTTGCTCCAAAATACGGGGAATTTCTGCCTTTTTGCCCGAAATTAAAAGGATTTTCTGCCTTTTTGCTTCCAAATAAGGGAAATTTCTGCAAATTTATCCCAAAATAAGGGGAATTTCTTCCTTTTTGCCCCAAAATATAAGGAGTTTCTGCCTTTTTGCCCCAAAATAAGAAATATTTCTGCAATTTTGCCCCAAAATAAGGGGAATTTCTCACTTTTTGCCCAAAAATAAAGGAAATTTCAGTCTTTTTACCTGAAAATAAGTGAAATTTCTGCAATTTTGCCCCAAATATCAGAAATTTCTGCAATTTTGCACCAAAATAAGATAAATTTCTGCAATTTTGCCCCAAATTAAAGGAAATTTCTGGAATTTTTTCCCAAAATAAGGGGAATTTCTGATTTTTGCCCCAAAATCAAGGGAATGTCTGACTTTTACCCCAAAATTAGGGGAATTTCTGCAATTTTGTTTCAAAATAAGGGGAATTTCTGCCTTTTAGCCCGAAAATAAGGGGAATGCATATTTTTTTGCCATAAAAAAGGAAAATTTCTTCATTTTTGCGCAAAATTAAGAGGAACTTCTGCCTTTTGCCTCTAAATAAGTGGAATTTCTGTCTTTTTTACCCCAAAACAAAAGAAATTTCTGTTTTTTTTGCCCCAAAATAAGGAAAATTTCTGACTTATTACCCTGAAATAAGTGAAATTTCTGCAACTTTGCCCCAAAATAAAGAAAAATTCTTCCTTTTTGCCCCCAAATAAGAGGAATTTCAGCCTTTTTACCTCAAAATAAGGGGAATTTTTGCATTTTTGCCACAATATATTAGGAATTTCTGCTTTTTTGCCCTAAAATAAGGGAAATTTCTGGAATTTTGCCCCAAAATAAGTGGAATTTCTGAGTTTTGCCACAAAATAAGGAGAATTTCTGTCTTTTTGCCCCAACATATAGGGAATTTCTGCCGTTTTGCCTCACAATTAGGGGAATTTCTGTAATTTTGCTTCAAAATACGGGGAATTTCTTCTTTTTTGCCTGAAAATAAGGGGAATGTATACCTTTTGCCACAAAAAAGGGAAATTTCTTCATTTTAGCCCCAAAATAAGAGTAATTTCTGCCTTTTTACCTCAAATTAAGTTAAATTTCTGCTTTTTAACCCAAAAATAAACTGAATTTCTGTCGTTTTGCCCCAAAACAAAAGGACTTTTGGAATTTTGCCTTGAAATAAGTGAAATTTCTGCATTTTTGCCCCAAAATAAGGGAAATTTCTGCCTTTTTGCCACAAAATAAGGGGAATTTCTGCAATTTTGTCCCAAAACATAGAAAATTTCTGCAATTTTGTACCAAAATATAAGAAATTTCTGCCTTTTTGCCCCAAAATAAGAGAAATTCCTGCCTTCTTTCCCTGAAATAAGTGAAATTTCTGCAATTTTGCCCAAAATAAGAAAAATTTCTGCAATTTTGCCCCAAAATAAGGGAAATTTCTGCCTTTTTGCCACAATATAAGGGGAATTTCTGCATTTTTGTCCCAAAATATAGAAAATTTCTGCAATTTTGTACCAAAATATAAGAAATTTCTGCCTTTTTGCCCCAAAATGAGAGAAATTCCTGCCTTCTTTCCCTGAAATAAGTGAAATTTCTGCAATTTTGACCAAAATAAGAAAAATTTCTGCAATTTTGCCACAAAATAAAGAAAATTTCTGCAATTTTGCCCCAAAATAAGGGAAATTTCTGCCATTTTGCCACAAAATAAGGGGAATTTCTGCATTTTTGTCCCAAAATATAGAAAATTTCTGCAATTTTGTACCAAAATATAAGAAATTTCTGCCTTTTTGCCCCAAAATAAGAGAAATTCCTGCCTTCTTTCCCTGAAATAAGTGAAATTTCTGCAATTTTGCCCAAAATAAGAAAAATTTCTGCAATTTTGCCACAAAATAAGGGAAATTTCTGCAATTTTGCCCCAAAATAAGGGAAATTTCTGCCTTTTTGCCACAAAATAAGGGGAATTTCTGTCTTTTTGCCCCAAAATAAAAGGAATTTCAGCCTTTTTACCTCATAATAAAGGGAATATCTGCCTTTTTGCCCCAAAATATGGGGAATTTCTGCATTTTTGCCTCAAAATAAAGAAAATTTTTGAAATTTTGTACCAAAATAAAAGAAATTTCTGCCTTTTTGCCCCAAGTAAGAGAAATTCCTGCCTTCTTTCCCTGAAATAAGTGAAATTTCTGCAATTTTGCCCAAAATAAGAAAAATTTCTGCAATTTTGCCACAAAATAAGGGAAATTTATGCAATTTTGCCCCAAAATAAGGGGAATTTCTGACTTTTTGCTTTGTAATAAGGAGAATTTCTGTCTTTTTGCCCCAAAATAATGTGAATTTCTCCATTTTCCCTCAAAATTAGGGGAATTATTGCAATTTTGCTTCAAAATACGGGGAATTTCTGCCTTATTGCACCAAAATAAAGGGAATTTCTGAATTTTTGCACCAATATAAGGGGAATTTCTGAGATTTTGCTCCAAAATACAGAAAATTTCTGCCTTATTGCCCGAAATTAAGTGGAATTTCTGCCTTTTTGCCCTGAAATATTTGAAATTTCTGCAATTTTACCCCAAAATAAAAGGAATTTCAATTTTTGGCCCCAAAATTAAGTGAATTTTTGCTTTTTGCCCCAAAATAAGGCAAATTTCTTACTTTTTGCCCTGAAATAAGTGAAATTTCTGAAATTTTGTCCAAAAATAAGGGGAATTTCTGCCTTTTTGCCCAAAATAAGGGGAATTTCAGCATTTTACCTCCAAATGAGGGGAATTTCTGCCTTTTTGCCACAAAATATGGGGAATTACTGCCTTATTGCCTTCAAATAAGGAAAATTTCTGCTTTTCTGCCCCAATTAACAAGAATTTCTGCCTTTTTGCCACAAAGTAAAGGAAATTTTTGCCTTTTTGCCCTAAAATAAGAGGAATTTCATCCTTTTTTCCTCAAAATAAGGGGAATTTCTGCCTTTTACCCAAAAATATGATGAATTTCTGCCTTTTTGTTCCAAAATAAGAAAAATTTCTTCAACTTTGTACCAAAATAAAAGAAATTTCTGTTTTTTGTCCCAAAATAAATGGAATTTCTGACTTTTTGCCCTGAAATAAATGAAATTTCTGCAATTTTGCCCGAATATAAGGAAAATTTGTGCCTTTTTGCCCGAAAATGAGAGAAATTTCGGCCTTTTTGCCCCAAAATAAGGGGAATTTCAGCATTTTACCTCAAAATAAGGGGAATTTCAGCATTTTTGCACCAAAATATGGGGAATTTTAGCCTTTTTACCACAATATAAGAAAAATTTCTGCAATTATGTACCAAAATAAAAGAAATTTCTAAAATTTTGCCCCAAAATAAGGGAAATTTCTGCAATTTTGCCCCAAAATAAGGGAAAGTTCTTCAATTTTGCCCCAAAATAAGGGGAATTTTTGACTTTTTGCCGCGAAATAAGGAGAATTTCTGTATTTTTGCCCGGAAATAAAGGGAATTTCTGCCTTTTTGCCCCAAAATTAGGGGAGTTTCTGCAATTTTGCTTCAAAATACAAGAAATTTCTGACTTTTTTCCCAGAAATAAGGGGAACTTCTGCTTTTGCCCCAAATAAAGGGAATTTCTGCATTTTTGCCCCGATATTAGGGGAAATTCTGCAATTTTGCTCCAAAATACGGGGAATTTCTGCCTTTTTGCCCGAAATTAAAAGGATTTTCTACCTTTTTGCTTCCAAATAAGGGAAATTTCTGCAAATTTATCCCAAAATAAGGGGAATTTCTTCCTTTTTGCCCCAAAATATAAGGAGTTTCTGCCTTTTTGCCCCAAAATAAGAAATATTTCTGCAATTTTGCCCCAAAATAAGGGGAATTTCTCACTTTTGCCCAAAAATAAAGGAAATTTCAGCCTTTTTACCTGAAAATAAGTGAAATTTCTGCAATTTTGCACCAAAATAAGGTAAATTTCTGCAATTTTGCCCCAAATTAAAGGAAATTTCTGGAATTTTTCCCCAAAATAAGGGGAATTTCTGATTTTTGCCCCAAAATAAAGGGAATGTCTGACTTTTACCCCAAAATTAGGGGAATTTCTGCAATTTTTCTTCAAAATAAAGGGAATTTCTGCCTTTTTGCCCGAAAATAAGGGGAATGCATATTTTTTTGCCATAAAAAAGGAAAATTTCTTCATTTTTGCGCAAAATTAAGAGGAACTTCTGCCTTTTGCCTCTAAATAAGTGGAATTTCTGTCTTTTTTACCCCAAAACAAAAGAAATTTCTGTTTTTTTTGCCGCAAAATAAGGAAAATTTCTGACTTATTACCCTGAAATAAGTGAAATTTCTGCAACTTTGCCCCAAAATAAAGAAAAATTCTTCCTTTTTGCCCCCAAATAAGAGGAATTTCAGCCTTTTTACCTCAAAATAAGGGGAATTTCTGCATTTTTGCCACAATATATTAGGAATTTCTGCTTTTTTGCCCTAAAATAAGGGAAATTTCTGGAATTTTGCCCCAAAATAAGTGGAATTTCTGAGTTTTGCCACAAAATAAGGAGAATTTCTGTCTTTTTGCCCCAACATATAGGGAATTTCTGCCGTTTTGCCTCACAATTAGGGGAATTTCTGCAATTTTGCTTTAAAATACGGGGAATTTCTGCTTTTTTGCCTGAAAATAAGGGGAATGTATACCTTTTGCCACAAAAAAGGGAAATTTCTTCATTTTAGCCCCAAAATAAAAGTAATTTCTGCCTTTTTACCTCAAATTAAGTGAAATTTCTGCTTTTTAACCCAAAAATAAACTGAATTTCTGTCTTATTGCCCCAAAACAAAAGGACTTTTGGAATTTTGCCTTGAAATAAGTGAAATTTCTGCAATTTTGCCCAAAATAAGAAAAATTTCTGCAATTTTGCCCCAAAATAAGGGAAATTTCTGCCATTTTGCCACAAAATAAGGGGAATTTCTGCATTTTTGTCCCAAAATATAGAAAATTTCTGCAATTTTGTACCAAAATATAAGAAATTTCTGCCTTTTTGCCCCAAAATAAGAGAAATTCCTGCCTTCTTTCCCTGAAATAAGTGAAATTTCTGCAATTTTGCCCAAAATAAGAAAAATTTCTGCAATTTTGCCACAAAATAAAGAAAATTTCTGCAATTTTGCCCCAAAATAAGGGAAATTTCTGCCTTTTTGCCACAAAATAAGGGGAATTTATGTTTTTTTGCCCCAAAATAAAAGGAATTTAAGCCTTTTTACCTCATAATAAGGGGAATCTCTGCCTTTTTGACCCAAAATATGGGGAATTTCTGCATTTTTGCCTAAAAATAAAGAAAATTTCTGCAATTTTGTACCAAAATAAAAGAAATTTCTGCCTTTTTTCCTCAAAATAAGAGAAATTCCTGCCTTCTTTCCCTGAAATAAGTGAAATTTCTGCAATTTTGCCCAAAATAAGAAAAATTTCTGCAATTTTGCCACAAAATAAGGGAAATTTCTGCAACTTTGCCCAAAATAAGGGGAATTTCTGACTTTTTGCCGTGAAATAAGGAGAATTTCTGCCTTTTTGCCCCAAAATAATGTGAACTTCTGCATTTTCCCTCAAAATTAGGGGAATTTGTGCAATTTTGCTTCAAAATATTGGGAATTTCTGCCTTATTGCACCAAAATAAAAGGAATTTCTGAAATTTTGCCTCAAAATAAGGGAAATTTCTGCCTTTTTGCCACAAAATAAGGGGAATTTTTGCATTTTTGCCCCAAAATAAAGAAAATTTCTGCAATTTTGTACCAAAATAAAAGAAATTTCTGCCTATTTGCCCCAAAATAAGAGAAATTCCTGCCTTCTTTCGATGAAATAAGTGAAATTTCTGCAATTTTGCCCAAAATAAGAAAAATTTCTGCAATTTTGCCACAAAATAAAGGAAATTTCTGCAATTTTGCCCAAAAATAAGGGGAATTTCTTACTTTTTGCCATGAAATAAGGAGAATTTCTGTCTTTTTGCCCAAAAATAATGTGAATTTCTGCATTTTCCCTCAAAATTAGGGGAATTTGTGCAATTTTGCTTCAAAATACGGGGAATTTCTGCCTTATTGCACCAAAATAAAGGGAATTTCTGCAATTTTGCCCCAAAATAAGGGAAATTTCTGCCTTTTTGCCACAAAATAAGGGGGAATTTCTTCATTTTTGCCCCAAAATAAAAAAATCTCTGCAATTTTGTACCAAAATAAAAGAAATTTCTGCCTTTTTGCCCCAAAATGAGAGAAATTCCTGCCTTCTTTCCCTGAAATAAGTGAAATTTCTGCAATTTTGCCCAAAATAAGAAAAATTTCTGCAATTTTTCCACAAAAAAGGGAAATTTCTTCATTTTAGCCCCAAAGTAAGAGTAATTTCTGCCTTTTTACCTCAAAATAAGTGAAATTCGTGCCTTTTTACCCAAAAATAAACGGAATTTTTCTTTTTTTGCCCCAAAATAAAAGGAATTTTTGAATTTTGCCTTAAAATAAGTGAAATTTCTGCAATTTTGCCCCAAAATAAGGGAAATTTCTGCCTTTTTGCCACAAAATAAGGGGAATTTCTTCATTTTTGCCCCAAAATAAAGAAAATATCTGCAATTTTGTACCAAAATAAAAGAAATTTCTGCTCTTTTGCCCCAAAATAAGAGAAATTCCTGCCTTCTTTCCCTTAAATAAGTGAAATTTCTGCAATTTTGCCCAAAATAAGAAAAATTTCTGCAATTTTGCCCCAAAATAAGGGGAATTTCTGACGTTATGCCCTGAAATAAGGAGAATTTCTGTCTTTTTGCCCCAAAATAATTTGAATTTCTGCATTTTCTCTCAAAATTAGATGAATTTGCAATTTTGCTTCAAAACACGGGGAATTTCTGCCTTATTACACCAAAATAAAGGGAATTTCTGCATTTTTGCACCATTATAAGGGGAATTTCTGAGATTTTGCTCCAAAATACGGAAAATTTGTGCCTTATTGTCTAAAATGAAGCGGAAATTCTGCCTTTTTGCACTGAAATATTTGAAATATCTGCAATTTTACCCCAAAATAAGCGGAATTTCTGTTTTTGGCCCCAAAATTAGGGGAATTTCTGCTTTTTGCCCCAAAATAAGGCAAATTTCTGACTTTTTGCCCTAAAATAAGTGAAATTTCTGCAATTTTGCCCCAAAATAATGGGAATTTCTGCCTTTTGCCCAAAATAAGGGGAATTTCAGCATTTTACCTTCAAATAATGGGAATTTCTGACTTTTTGCCACAAAATATGGGGAATCTCTGCATTATTGCCCCCAAATAAGTTAAGTTTCTGCTTTTCTGCCCCAATAAATGGAAATTTCTGCCTTTTTGCCAGAAAATAAAGGGAATTTCTGCCTTTTTGCCCCAAAACAAGGGGCATTTCAGCCTTTTTACCTCAAAATAAGGGGAATTTCTTTCTTTTGCCCCAAAATATGGGGAATTTCTGCCTTTTTGTTCCAAAATAAGAAAAATTTCTTCAACTTTGTACCAAAATAAAAGAAATTTCTGCTTTTTGCCCAAAAATAAAAGGAATTTCTGACTTTTTGCCCTGAAATAAATGAAATTTCTGCAATTTTGCCTGAAAATAAGGGAAATTTGTGCCTTTTTGCCTCAAAATGTAGGGAATTTCTGCATTTTTGTTCCAAAATATGGGGAATTTAAGCATTTAACCTCAAAATAAGGGGAATTTCAGCATTTTGCACCAAAATATGGGGAATTTCTGCCTTTTTGTCACAAAAGAAGAAAAATTTCTGCAATTCTGTACCAAAATAAAAGAAATTTCTAAAATTTTGCCCCAAAATAAGGGAAATTTCTGCAATTTTGCCCCAAAATAAGGGAAATTTCTGCCTTTTGCCACAAAATAAGGGGGATTTCTGTCTTTTTGCCCCAAAATAAAAGGAATTTCAGCCTTTTTACCTCATAATAAGGGGAATCTCTGCTTTTTTGCCCCCAAATATGGGGAATTTCTGCATTTTTGCCTCAAAATAAAGAAAATTTTTGCAATTTTGTACCAAAATAAAAGAAATTTCTGCCTTTTTGCCCCAAAATAAGAGAAATTCTTGCCTTCTTTCCCTGAAATAAGTGAAATTTCTGCAATTTTGCCCAAAATAAGAAAAATTTCTGCAATTTTGCCACAAAATAAGGGAAATTTTTGCAATTTTGCCCCAAAATAAGGGGAATTTCTGACTTTTTACCGTGAAATAAGGAGAATTTCTGTCTTTTTGCCCCAAAATAATGTGAATTTCTGCATTTTCCCTCAAAATTAGGGGAATTAGTGCAATTTTGCTTCAAAATACGGGGAATTTCTGCCTTATTGCACCAAAATAAAGGGAATTTCTGCATTTTTGCACCAATATAAGGGGAATTTCTGAGATTTTGCTCCAAAATACAGAAAATTTCTGCCTTATTGCCCGAAATTAAGTGGAATTTCTGCCTTTTTGCCCTGAAATATTTGAAATTTCTGCAATTTTACCCCAAAATAAGGGGAATTTCTATTTTTGGCCCCAAAATTAGGGGAATATCTTCTTTTTGCCCCAAAATAAGGCAAATTTCTGACTTTTTGCCTTGAAATAAGTGAAATTTCTGCAATTTTGTCCAAAAATAAGCGAATTTCTGCCTTTTTGCCCAAAATAAGGGGAATTTCAGCATTTTACCTCCAAATGAGGGGAATTTCTGCCTTTTTGCCACAAAATATGGGGAATTACTGCCTTATTGCCTTCAAATAAGGAAAATTTCTGCTTTTCTGCCCCAATTAACAAGAATTTCTGCCCTTTTGCCACAAAGTAAAGGAAATTTTTGACTTTTTGCCCTAAAATAAGGGGAATTTCATCCTTTTTACCTCAAAATAAGGGGAATTTATGCCTATTTGCCACAAAATATGGGGAATTTCTGCATTATTGCCCCCAAATAAGGAAAGTTTCTTCTTTTCTGCCCCAATTAACAGGAATTTCTGCCTTTTTGCCAGAAAATAAAGTGAATTTCTGCCTTTTTGCCCCAAAACAAGGGGCATTTCAGCCTTTTTACCTCAAAATAAGGGGAATTTCTGCCTTTTGCCCAAAAATATGGGGAATTTCTGCCTTTTTGTTCCAAAATAAGAAAAATTTCTTCAACTTTGTACCAAAATAAAAGAAATTTCTGATTTTTGCCCCAAAATAAAAGGAATTTCTGACTTTTTGCCCTGAAATAAATGAAATTTCTGCAATTTTGCCTGAAAATAAGGGAAATTTGTGCAGTTTTGCCTCAAAATGTAGGGAATTTCTGCATTTTTGTTCCAAAATATGGGGAATTTAAGCATTTTACCTCAAAATAAGGGGAATTTCAGCATTTTGCACCAAAATATGGGGAATTTCTGCCTTTTTGTCACAAAAGAAGAAAAATTTCTGCAATTCTGTACCAAAATAAAAGAAATTTCTAAAATTTTGCCCCAAAATAAGGGAAATTTCTGCAATTTTGCCCCAAAATAAGGGAAATTTCTGCCTTTTTGCCACAAAATAAGGGGGATTTCTGTCTTTTTGCCCCAAAATAAAAGGAATTTCAGCCTTTTTACCTCATAATAAGGGGAATCTCTGCTTTTTTGCCCCAAAATATGGGGAATTTCTGCATTTTTGCCTCAAAATAAAGAAAATTTTTGCAATTTTGTACCAAAATAAAAGAAATTTCTTCCTTTTTGCCCCAAAATAAGAGAAATTCCTACCTTCTTTCCCTGAAATAAGTGAAATTTCTGCAATTTTGCCCAAAATAAGAAAAATTTCTGCAATTTTGCCACAAAATAAGGGAAATTTCTGCAACTTTGCCCAAAATAAGGGGAATTTCTGACTTTTTGCCGTGAAATAAGGAGAATTTCTGCCTTTTTGCCCCAAAATAATGTGAACTTCTGCATTTTCCCTCAAAATTAGGGGAATTTGTGCAATTTTGCTTCAAAATATTGGGAATTTCTGCCTTATTGCACCAAAATAAAAGGAATTTCTGCAATTTTGCCTCAAAATAAGGGAAATTTCTGCCTTTTTGCCACAAAATAAGGGGAATTTTTGCATTTTTGCCCCAAAATAAAGAAAATTTCTGCAATTTTGTACCAAAATAAAAGAAATTTCTGCCTATTTGCCCCAAAATAAGAGAAATTCCTGCCTTCTTTCGATGAAATAAGTGAAATTTCTGCAATTTTGCCCAAAATAAGAAAAATTTCTGCAATTTTGCCACAAAATAAAGGAAATTTCTGCAATTTTGCCCAAAAATAAGGGGAATTTCTTACTTTTTGCCATGAAATAAGGAGAATTTCTGTCTTTTTGCCCAAAAATAATGTGAATTTCTGCATTTTCCCTCAAAATTAGGGGAATTTGTGCAATTTTGCTTCAAAATACGGGGAATTTCTGCCTTATTGCACCAAAATAAAGGGAATTTCTGCAATTTTGCCCCAAAATAAGGGAAATTTCTGCCTTTTTGCCACAAAATAAGGGGGAATTTCTTCATTTTTGCCCCAAAATAAAAAAATCTCTGCAATTTTGTACCAAAATAAAAGAAATTTCTGCCTTTTTGCCCCAAAATGAGAGAAATTCCTGCCTTCTTTCCCTGAAATAAGTGAAATTTCTGCAATTTTGCCCAAAATAAGAAAAATTTCTGCAATTTTTCCACAAAAAAGGGAAATTTCTTCATTTTAGCCCCAAAGTAAGAGTAATTTCTGCCTTTTTACCTCAAAATAAGTGAAATTCGTGCCTTTTTACCCAAAAATAAACGGAATTTTTCTTTTTTTGCCCCAAAATAAAAGGAATTTTTGAATTTTGCCTTGAAATAAGTGAAATTTCTGCAATTTTGCCCCAAAATAAGGGAAATTTCTGCCTTTTTGCCACAAAATAAGGGGAATTTCTTCATTTTTGCCCCAAAATAAAGAAAATATCTGCAATTTTGTACCAAAATAAAAGAAATTTCTGCTCTTTTGCCCCAAAATAAGAGAAATTCCTACCTTCTTTCCCTTAAATAAGTGAAATTTCTGCAATTTTGCCCAAAATAAGAAAAATTTCTGCAATTTTGCCCCAAAATAAGGAGAATTTCTGACGTTATGCCCTGAAATAAGGAGAATTTCTGTCTTTTTGCCCCAAAATAATTTGAATTTCTGCATTTTCTCTCAAAATTAGATGAATTTGCAATTTTGCTTCAAAACACGGGGAATTTCTGCCTTATTACACCAAAATAAAGGGAATTTCTGCATTTTTGCACCATTATAAGGGGAATTTCTGAGATTTTGCTCCAAAATACGGAAAATTTGTGCCTTATTGTCTAAAATGAAGCGGAAATTCTGCCTTTTTGCACTGAAATATTTGAAATATCTGCAATTTTACCCCAAAATAAGCGGAATTTCTGTTTTTGGCCCCAAAATTAGGGGAATTTCTGCTTTTTGCCCCAAAATAAGGCAAATTTCTGACTTTTTGCCCTAAAATAAGTGAAATTTCTGCAATTTTGCCCCAAAATAATGGGAATTTCTGCCTTTTGCCCAAAATAAGGGGAATTTCAGCATTTTACCTTCAAATAACGGGAATTTCTGACTTTTTGCCACAAAATATGGGGAATCTCTGCATTATTGCCCCCAAATAAGGAAAGTTTCTGCTTTTCTGCCCCAATAAATGGAAATTTCTGCCTTTTTGCCAGAAAATAAAGGGAATTTCTGCCTTTTTGCCCCAAAACAAGGGGCATTTCAGCCTTTTTACCTCAAAATAAGGGGAATTTCTTTCTTTTGCCCCAAAATATGGGGAATTTCTGCCTTTTTGTTCCAAAATAAGAAAAATTTCTTCAACTTTGTACCAAAATAAAAGAAATTTCTGCTTTTTGCCCAAAAATAAAAGGAATTTCTGACTTTTTGCCCTGAAATAAATGAAATTTCTGCAATTTTACCTGAAAATAAGGGAAATTTGTGCCTTTTTGCCTCAAAATGTAGGGAATTTCTGCATTTTTGTTCCAAAATATGGGGAATTTAAGCATTTTACCTCAAAATAAGGGGAATTTCAGCATTTTGCACCAAAATATGGGGAATTTCTGCCTTTTTGTCACAAAAGAAGAAAAATTTCTGCAATTCTGTACCAAAATAAAAGAAATTTCTAAAATTTTGCCCCAAAATAAGAGAAATTTCTGCAATTTTGCCCCAAAATAAGGGAAATTTCTGCCTTTTTGCCACAAAATAAGGGGGATTTCTGTCTTTTTGCCCCAAAATAAAAGGAATTTCAGCCTTTTTACCTCATAATAAGGGGAATCTCTGCTTTTTTGCCCCAAAATATGGGGAATTTCTGCATTTTTGCCTCAAAATAAAGAAAATTTTTGCAATTTTGTACCAAAATAAAAGAAATTTCTGCCTTTTTGCCCCAAAATAAGAGAAATTCCTACCTTCTTTCCCTGAAATAAGTGAAATTTCTGCAATTTTGCCCAAAATAAGAAAAATTTCTGCAATTTTGCCACAAAATAAGAAAAATTTCTGCAATTTTGCCCCAAAATAAGGAGAGTTTCTGACGTTATGCCCTGAAACAAGGAGAATTTCTGTCTTTTTGCCCCAAAATAATGTGAATTTCTGCATTTTCCCTCAAAATTAGGGGAATTAGTGCAATTTTGCTTCAAAATACGGGGAATTTCTGCCTTATTGCACCAAAATAAAGGGAATTTCTGCATTTTTGCACTAATATAAGGGGAATTTCTGAGATTTTGCTCCAAAATACAGAAAATTTCTGCCTTATAACCCGAAATTAAGTGGAATTTTTGCCTTTTTGCCCTGAAATATTTGAAATTTCTGCAATTTTACCCCAAAATAAAGGGAATTTCTATTTTTGGCCCCAAAATTAGGGGAATATCTTCTTTTTGCCCCAAAATAAGGCAAATTTCTGACTTTTTGCCCAAAATAAGGGGAATTTCAGCATTTTACCTCCAAATGAGGGGAATTTCTGCCTTTTTGCCACAAAATATGGGGAATTACTGCCTTATTGCCTTCAAATAAGGAAAATTTCTGCTTTTCTGCCCCAATTAACAAGAATTTCTGCCATTTTGTCACAAAGTAAAGGAAATTTTTGCCTTTTTGCCCTAAAATAAGGGGAATTTCATCTTTTTTACCTCAAAATAAGGGGAATTTATGCCTATTTGCCACAAAATATGGGGAATTTCTGCATTATTGCCCCCAAATAAGAAAGTTTCTGCTTTTCTGCCCCAATTAACAGGAATTTCTGCCTTTTTGCCACAAAATAAAGGGAATTTCTGCATTTTGCCCTAAAATAAAAGGAATTTCTGACTTTTTGCCCTGAAATAAATGAAATTTCTGCAATTTTGCCCGAAAATAAGGGAAATTTGTGCCTTTTTGCCCCAAAATGTAGGGAATTTCTGCCTTTTTGCCCCAAAATATGGGGAATTTCAGCATTTTCCCTCAAAATAAGGGGTATTTTTGCCTTTTTGCCACAAAATAAGAAAAATTTCTGCAATTCTGTACCAAAATAAAAGAAATTTCTAAAATTTTGGCCGAAAATAAGGGAAATTTCTGCAATTTTGCCCAAAAATAAAGGAAATTTCTGTTTTTTTGCCACAAAATAAGGGGAATTTCTGTGTTTTTGCCCCAAAATATAAGGAATTTCAGCCTTTTTACCTCATAATAAGAGGAATCTCTGCCTTTCTGCCCCAAAATATGGGGAATTTCTGCATTTTTGCCTCAAAATAAAGAAAATTTCTGCAATTTTGTACCTAAATAAAAGAAATTTCTGCCTTTTTGCCCCAAAATAAGAGAAATTCCTGCCTTCTTTCCCTGAAATAAGTGAAATTTCTGCAATTTTGCCCAAAATAAGAAAAATTTCTGCAATTTTGCCACAAAATAAGAAAAATTTCTGCAATTTTGCCCCAAAATAAGGGGAATTTCTGACTTTTTGCCGTGAAATAAGGAGAATTTCTTTCTTTTTCCCAAAATAATGTGAATTTCTGCATTTTCCCTCAAAATTAGGGGAATTTGTGGAATTTTGCTTCAAAATATGGGGAATTTCTGCCTTATTGCACCAAAATAAAGGGAATTTCTGCAATTTTGCCCCAAAATAAGGGAAATTTCTGCCTTTTTGCCACAAAATAAGGGGAATTTCTCCATTTTTGCCCCAAAATAAAGAAAATTTCTGGAATTTTGTACCAAAATAAAAGAAATTTCTGCCTTTTTGCCCCAAAATGAGAGAAATTCCTGCCTTCTTTCCCTGAAATAAGTGAAATTTCTGCAATTTTGCCCAAAATAAGAAAAATTTCTGCAATTTTGCCACAAAAAAGGGAAATTTCTTCATTTTAGCCCCAAAATAAGAGTAATTTCTGCCTTTTTACCTCAAAATAAGTGAAATTTCTGCCTTTTTACCCAAAAATAAACGGAATTTCTGTCTTTTTGCCCCAAAATAAAAGGAATTTTTGAATTTTGCCTTGAAATAAGTGAAATTTCTGCAATTTTGCCCCAAAATAAGGGAAATTTTTCCCTTTTTGCCACAAAATAAGGGGAATTTCTGCATTTTTGCCACAAAATAAAGAAAATTTCTGCAATTTTGTACCAAAATAAAAGAAATTTCTGCCTTTTTGCCCCAAAATGAGAGAAATTCCTGCCTTCTTTCCCTGAAATAAGTGAAATTTCTGCAATTTTCCCAAAATAAGAAAAATTTCTGCAATTTTGCCACAAAAAAGGGAAATTTCTTCATTTTAGCCCCAAAATAATAGTAATTTCTGCCTTTTTACCTCAAAATAAGTGAAATTTCTGCCTTTTTACCCAAAAATAAACGGAATTTCTGTCTTTTTGCCCCAAAATAAAAGGAATTTTTGAATTTTGCCTTGAAATAAGTGAAATTTCTGCAATTTTGCCCCAAAATAAGGGAAATTTTTCCCTTTTTGCCACAAAATAAGGGGAATTTCTGCATTTTTGCCACGAAATAAAGAAAATTTCAGCAATTTTGTACCAAAATAAAAGAAATTTCTGTCTTTTTGCCCCAAAATGAGAGAAATTCCTGCCTTCTTTCCCTGAAATAAGTGAAATTTCTGCAATTTTGCCCAAAATAAGAAAAATTTCTGCCATTTTGCCACAAAAAAGAGAAATTTCTTCATTTTAGCCCCAAAAGAAGAGTAATTTCTGCCTTTTTTCCTCAAAATAAGTGAAATTTCTGCATTTTACCCAAAAATAAACGGAATTTCTGTCTTTTTGCCCCAAAATAAAAGTAATTTTTGAATTTTGCCTTGAAATAAGTGAAATTTCTGCAATTTTGCCCAAAATAAGAAAAATTTCTGCAATTTTGCCACAAAATAAGGGAAATTTCTGCAATTTTGACCCAAAACAAGGGGAATTTCTGACGTTATGCCCTAAAATAAGGAAAATTTCTGTCTTTTTGCCCCAAAATAATTTGAATTTCTGCATTTTCCCTCAAAATTAGATGAATTTGTGCAATTTTGCTTCAAAACACGGGGAATTTCTGCCTTATTACACCAAAATAAAGGCAATTTCCTTTTCGCACAATTATAAGGAGAATTTCTGAGATTTTGCTTTAAATACGGAAAATTTGTGCCTTATTGCCTAAAATTAAGTGGAATTTCTGCCTTTTTGCACTGAAATATTTGAAATTTCTGCAATTATACCCCAAAATAAGGGGAATTTCTGTTTTTGGCCCCAAAATTTGGGGAATTTCTGCTTTTTTCCCCAAAATAAGGCAAATTTCTGACTTTTTGCCCTAAAATAAGTGAAATTTCTGCAATTTTGCCCCAAAATAAGGGGAATTTCTGCCTTTTGCCCAAAATAAGGGGAATTTCAGAATTTTACCTCCAAATAAGAGGAATTTCTGCCTTTTTGCCACAAAATATGGGGAATTTCTGCATTATTGCCCCCAAATAAGGAAAGTTTCTGCTTTTCTGCCCCATCTAATGGGAATTTCTGCCTTTTTGCCGCAAAATAATGGGAATTTTTGCCTTTTTGCCCCAAATTATGGGGAATTTCAGCATTTTACCTCAAAATAAGAGGAATTTCAGCATTTTTGCACCAAAATATGGGGAATTTCTGCCTTTTTGCCACAAAATAAGAAAAATTTCTGCAATTCTATAACAAAATAAAAGAAATTTCTAAAATTTTGCCAGAAAATAAAGGAAATTTCTGGAATTTTGCCCCAAAATAAGGGAAATTTCTGCCTTTATGCCACAAAATAAGGGGAATTTATGTCTTTATGCCCCAAAATTAAAGGAATTTCAGCCTTTTTACCTCATAATAATGGGAATCTCTGCCTTTTTGACCCAAAATATTGGGAATTTCTGCATTTTTGCCTCAAAATAAAGAAAATTTCTGCAATTTTGTACCAAATAAAAAAAAATTCTGCATTTTTGCCCCAAAATAAGAGAAATTCCTGCCTTCTTTCCCTGAAATAAGTGAAATTTCTGCAATTTTGCCCAAAATAAAAAATTTGGCAATTTTGCCACAAAATAAGGGAAATTTCTGCAATTTTGCCCCAAAATAAGGGGAATTTCTGACGTTATGCCCTGAAATAAGGAGAATTTCTGTCTTTTTGCCCCAAAATAATTTGAATTTCTGCATTTTCCCTCAAAATTAGATGAATTTGTGCAATTTTGCTTCAAAACACTGGGAATTTCTGCCTTATTACACAAAAATAAAGGGAATTTCTGCATTTTTGCACCATTATAAGGGGAATTTCTGAGATTTTCCTTTAAAATACGGAAAATTTGTGCCTTATTGCCTAAAATTAAGTGGAATTTCTGCCTTTTTGCACTGAAATATTTGAAATTTCTGCAATTTTACCCCAAAATAAGGGGAATTTCTGTTTTTGGCCCCAAAATTAGGGGAATTTCTGCTTTTTGCCCCAAAATAAGGCAAATTTCTGACTTTTTGCACTAAAATAAGTGAAATTTCTGCAATTTTGCCCCAAAATAAGGGGAATTTCTGCCTTTTGCCCAAAATAAGGGGAATTTCAGCATTTTACCTCCAAATAAGGGGAATTTCTGCCTTTTTGCCACAAAATATGGGGAATTACTGCCTTATTGCCTTCAAATAAAGAAAATTTCTGCTTTTCTGCCCCAATTAACAAGAATTTCTGCCTTTTTGCCACAAAGTAAAGGAAATTTTTGCCTTTTTGCCACAAAATAAGGGGAATTTCATCCTTTTTCCCTCAAAATATGGGGAATTTCTGCCTTTTACCCCAAAATATGGGGAATTTGTGCCTTTTTGTTCCAAAATAAGAAAAATTTCTTCAACTTTGTACCAAAATAAAAAAATTTCTGCTTTTTGCCCCAAAATAAAAGGAATTTCTGACTTTTTGCCCTGAAATAAGTGAAATTTCTGCAATTTTGCCCAAAATAAGAAAAATTTCTGCAATTTTGCCACAATATAAGAGAAATTTTTGCAATTTTGCCCCAAAATAAAGGGAATTTCTGACTTTTTGCCATGAAATAAGGAGAATTTCTGTCTTTTTGCCCCAAAATAATGTGAATTTCTGCATTTTCCCTTAAAATTAGGGGAATTTGTGCAATTTTGCTTCAAAATACGGGGAATTTCTGCCTTATTGCACCAAAATAAAGGGAATTTCTGCATTTTTGCACCAATATAAGGCGAATTTCTGAGATTTTGCTCCAAAATACAGAAAATTTCTGCCTTATTGCCCGATATTAAGTGGAATTTCTGCCTTTTTGCACTGAAATATTTGAAATTTCTGCAAATTTACCCCAAAATAAGGGAAATTTCTATTTTTGGCCCCAAAATTAGGGAAATTTCTGCTTTTTGCCCCAAAATAAGGCAAATTTCTGACTTTTTGCCCTGAAATAAATGAAATTTCTGCAATTTTGTCCCAAAATAAGGGGAATATCTGCCTTTTTGCCCAAAATAAGGGAAATTTCAGCATTTTACCCCCAAATGAGGGGAATTTCTGCCTTTTTGCCACAAAATATGGAGAATTACTGCCTTATTGCCTTCAAATAAGGAACATTTCTGCGTTTCTGCCCCAATTAACAAGAATTTCTGCTTTTTTGCCACAAAGTAAAGGAAATTTTTGCTTTTTTGCCCTAAAATAAGGGGAATTTCATTCTTTTTACCTCAAAATGAGGGGAATTTCTGCCTTTTACCCCAAAATATAGGGAATTTCTTCCTTTTTATTCCAAAATATGAAAAATTTCTTCAACTTTTTACCAAAATAAAAGAAATTTCTGCTTTTTGTCCCAAAATAAAAGGAATTTCTGACTTTTAGCCCTGAAATAAATGAAATTTCTGAAATTTTGCCTGAAAATAAGGAAAATTTGTGCCTTTTTGCCCCAAAATGAGGGAAATTTCTCCCTTTTTGGCCCAGAATATGAGGAATTTAAGCATTTTACCTCAAAATAAGGGGAATTTCAGCCTTTTTGCTCCAAAATATGGGGAATTTTAGCCTTTTTGCCACAATATAAGAAAAATGTCTGCAATTCTGTACCAAAATAAAAGAAATTTCTAAAATTTTGCCCCAAAATAAGGGAAATTTCTGCAATTTTGCCCCAAAATAAGGGAAAGTTCTTCAATTTTGCCCCAAAATAAGGGGAATTTCTGACTTTTTGCCGTGAAATAAGGAGAATTTCTGTATTTTTTGCCCCAAAATAAAGGGAATTTCTGCCTTTTTGCCACAAAATTAGGGGAGTTTCTGCAATTTTGCTTCAAAATACAAGGAATTTCTGCCTTTTTTCCCGAAAATAAGGGGAACTTTTGCTTTTGCATCAAATAAAGGGAATTTCTGCCTTTTTGCCCCGATATTAAGGGAATTTCTGCAATTTTGCTCCAAAATACGGTGAATTTCTGCCTTTTTGCCCGAAATTAAAAGGATTTTCTGCCTTTTTGCCCCCAAATAAGGAAAATTTCTACAATTTTATCCCAAAATAAGGGGAATTTTTGCCTTTTTTCCCAAAAATATAAGGAATTTCTGCCTTTTTTCCCCAAAATAAGAAATATTTCTGCAATTTTGCCCCAAAATAAGGGGAATTTCTCACTTTTTGCCCAAAAATAAAGGAAATTTCAGCCTTTTTATCTGAAAATAAGTGAAATTTCTGCAATTTTACCCCAAAAGGAAATTTCTGCAATTTTGCCCCAAAATAAGGTAAATTTCTGCAATTTAGCCCCAAATTAAATGAAATTTCTGGAATTTTGCCCCAAAATAAGGGGAATTTCTGATTTTTGCCCTAAAATAAAGGAATTGTCTGCCTTTTGCCCCAAAATTAGAGGAATTTCTGCAATTTTGCTTCAAAATAAGGGGGATTTCTGCCTATTTGCCCGAAAATAAGGGGAATGCATACCTTTTTGCCATAAAAAAGGGAAATTTCTTCATTTTTGCGCCAAATTAAGATGAAATTCTGCCTTTTGCCTCTAAATAAATGGAATTTCTGTCTTTTTTACCCCCCAAAAAAAATTTCTGTCTTTTTGCCCCAAAATAAGGGGAATTTCCGAATTATTACCCTGAAATAAGTGAAATTTCTGCAATTTTGCCACAAAATAAGGAAAAATTCTTCTTTTTTGCCCCCAAATAAGAGGAATTTCAGCCTTTTTTACCTCAAAATAAGGGGAATTTCTGCATTTTTGCCACAATATGTTAGGAATTTCTGCCTTTTTGCCCTAAAATAAGGGAATTTTCTGGAATTTTGCCCCAAAATAAGTAGAATTTCTGAGTTTTGCCACAAAATAAGGAGAATTTCTGTCTTTTTGCCCCAACATATAGAAAATTTCTGCCGTTTTGCTTCACAATTAGGGGAATTTCTGCAATTTTACTTCAAAATACAGGGAATTTCTGCTTTTTTGCCTGAAAATAAAGGGAATGTATACCTTTTGCCACAAAAAAGGGAAATTTCTTCATTTTAACCCCAAAATAAGAGTAATTTCTGCCTTTTTACCTCAAAATAAGTTAAATTTCTGCCTTTTTACCCAAAAATAAATGGAATTTCTGTCTTTTTGCCCCAAAATAAAAGGAATTTTTGAATTTTGCCTTGAAATAAGTGAAATTTCTGCAATTTTACCCCAAAATTAGGGACATTTCTGCAATTTTGCCCCAAAATAAGGGGAATTTCTCACGTTATGCTCTGAAATAAGTAGAATTTCTGTCTTTTTGCCCCAAAATAATTTGAATTTCTGCATTTTCCCTCAAAATTAGATGAATTTGTGCAATTTTGCTTCAAAACATGGGGAATTTCTGCCTTATTACACAAAAATAATGGGAATTTCTGCATTTTTGCACCAATATAAGGGGAATTTCTGAGATTTTGCTCCAAAATACGGAAAATTTGTGGCTTATTGCCTAAAATTAAGTGGAATTTCTGCCTTTTTGCACTGAAATATTTGAAATTTCTGCAATTTTACCCAAAAATAAGGGGAATTTCTGTTTTTGGCCCCAAAATTAGGGGAATTTCTGCTTTTTGCCCAAAAATAAGGCAAATTTCTGACTTTTTGCCCTAAAATAAGTGAAATTTCTGCAATTTTGCCCCAAAATAAAGGGAATTTCTGCCTTTTGCCCAAAATAAGGGGAATTTCAGCATTTTACCTCCAAATAAGGGGAATTTCTGCCTTTTTGCCACAAAATATGGGGAATTTCTGCCTATTTGTTCCAAAATAAGAAAAATTTCTTTAACTTTGTACCAAAATAATAGAAATTTCTGCCCTTTTGCCCCAAAATAAGAGAAATTCCTGCCTTATTTCCCTGAAATAAGTGAAATTTTTGCAATTTTGCCCAAAATAAGAAAAATTTCTGCAATTTTGCCACAAAATAAGGGAAATTTTTGCAATTTTGCCCCAAAATAAGGGGAATTTCTGACTTTTTGCCTTGAAATAAGGAGAATTTCTGTCTTTTTACCCCAAAATAATGTGATTTCTGCATTTTCCCTCAAAATTAGGGGAATTTGTGCAATTTTGCTTCAAAATATGGGGAATTTCTGCCTTATTGCACCAAAATAAAGGGAATTTCTGCATTTTTGCACCAATATAAGGGGAATTTCTGAGATTTTGCTCCAAAATACAGAAAATTTCTGCCTTATTGCCCGAAATTAAGTGGAATTTCTGCCTTTTTGCACTGAAATATTTGAAATTTCTGCAATTTTACCCCAAAATAAGGGGATTTTCTATTTTTGGCCCCAAAATTAGGGGAATTTTTGCTTTTTGCCCCAAAATAAGGCAAATTTCTGACTTTTTGCCCTGAAATAAGTGAAATTTCTGCAATTTTGTCCCAAAATAAGGGGAATATCTGCCTTTTTGCCCAAAATAAGGGGAATTTCAGCATTTTACCCCCAAATAAGGGGAATTTCTGCCTTTTTGCCACAAAATATGGGGAATTACTGCCTTATTGCCTTCAAATAAGGAAAATTTCTGCTTTTCTGCCCCAATTAACAAGAATTTCTGCCTTTTTGCCACAAAGTAAAGGAAATTTTTGCCTTTTTGCCCTAAAATAAGAGGAATTTCATCCTTTTTACCTCAAAATAAGGGGAATTTCTGCCTTTTACCCCAAAATATGGGGAATTTCTGCCTTTTTATTAAAATATATGAAAAATTTCTTCAACTTTGTACCAAAATAAAAGAAATTTCTGCTTTTTGTCCCAAAATAAAAGGAATTTCTGACTTTTAGCCCTGAAATAAATGAAATTTCTGCAATTTTGCCCGAAAATAAGGAAAATTTGTGCCTTTTTGCCCCAAAATGAGGCAAATGTCTGCCTTTTTGCCCCAAAATATGGGGAATTTCAGCATTTTACCTCAAAATAAGGGGAATTTCAGCCTTTTTGCACCAAAATATGGGGAATTTTAGCCTTTTTGCCACAATATAAGAAAAATGTCTGCAATTCTGTACCAAAATAAAAGAAATTTCTAAAATTTTGTTCCAAAATAAGGGAAATTTCTGAAATTTTGCCCCAAAATATAGGAAAGTTCTTCAATTTTGCCCCAAAATAAGGGGAATTTCTGACTTTTTGCCGCGAAATAAGGAGAATTTCTGTATTTTTGCCCCAAAATAAAGGGAATTTCTGCCTTTTTGCCCCAAAATTAGGGGAGTTTCTGCAATTTTGCTTCAAAATACAAGGAATTTCTGCCTTTTTTCCCGAAAATAAGGGGAACTTCTGCTTTTGCACCAAATAAAGGGAATTTCTGCATTTTTGCCCCGATATTAGGGGAAATTCTGCAATTTTGCTCCAAAATACGGGGAATTTTTGCCTTTTTGCCCGAAATTAAAAGGATTTTCTGCCTTTTTGCCCCCAAATAAGGAAAATTTCTACAATTTTATCCCAAAATAAGGGGAATTTCTGCCTTTTTTCCCCAAAATATAAGGAATTTCTGCATTTTGCCCCAAAATAAGAAATATTTCTGCAATTTTGCCCCAAAATAAGGGGAATTTCTCACTTTTTGCCCAAAAATAAAAAAAAATTCAGCCTTTTTACCTGAAAATAAGTGAAATTTCTGCAATTTTGCCCCAAAAGGAAATTTCTGCAATTTTGCCCTAAAATAAGGTAAATTTCTGCAATTTTGCCCCAAATTAAAGAAAATTTCTGGAATTTTGCCCCAAAATAAGGGGAATTTCTGATTTTAGCCCCAAAATAAAACAAATGTCTGCCTTTTGCCCCAAAATTAGGGGAATTTCTGCAATTTGGCTTCAAAATGAGGGGAATTTCTGCCTTTTTCCCCTAAAATAAGGGGAATGCATACCTTTTTGCCATAAAAAAGAGAAATGTCTTCATTTTTGCGCCAAATTAAGATGAACTTCTGTCTTTTGCCTCTAAATAAGTGGAATTTCTGTATTTTTTACCCCAAAAAAAGGAATTTCTGTCTATTTTGCCCCAAAATAAGGGGAATTTCTGACTTATTACCCTCAAATAAGTGAAATTTCTGCAATTTTGCCACAAAATAAGGAAAAATTCTTATTTTTTGCCCCCAAATAAGAGAAATTTCAGCCTTTTTACCTCAAAATAAAGGGAATTTCTGCATTTTTGCCACAATATGTTAGGAATTTCTGCCTTTTTGCCCTAAAATAAGGGAAATTTCTGGAATTTTGCCCCAAAATAAGTAGAATTTCTGAGTTTTGCCACAAAATAAGGAGAATTTCTGTCTTTTTGCCCCAACATATAGGGAATTTCTGCCTTTTTGCCCCACAATTAGGGGAATTTCTGCAATTTTACTTCAAAATACGGGGAATTTCTGCTTTTTTGCCTGAAAATAAGGGGAATGTATACCTTTTGCCACAAAAAAGGGAAATTTCTTCATTTTAACCCCAAAATAAGAGTAATTTCTGCCTTTTTACCTCAAAATAAGTGAAATTATTGCCTTTTTACCCAAAAATAAATGGAATTTCTGTCTTTTAACCCAAAATAAAAGGAATTTTTGAATTTTGCTTTGAAATAAGTGAAATTTCTGCAATTTTGCCACAAAATGAGGGAAATTTCTGCCTTTTTGCCACAAAATCAGGGGAATTTCTGCATTTTTGCCCCAAAATAAAGAAAATTTTTGCAATTTTGTACCAAAATAATAGAAATTTCTGCCCTTTTGCCCCAAAATAAGAGAAATTCCTAACTTCTTTCCCTGAAATAAGTGAAATTTCTGCAATTTTGCACAAAATAAGAAAAATTTCTGCAATTTTGCCACAAAATAAGGGATATTTCTACAATTTTGCCCCAAAATAAGGAGAATTTCTGACGGTATGCTCTGAAATAAGGAGAATTTCTGTCTTTTTGCCCCAAAATAATTTGAATTTCTGCATTTTCCCTCAAAATTAGATGAATTTGTGCAATTTTGCTTCAAAACACGGGGAATTTCTGCCTTATTACACCAAAATAATGGGAATTTCTGCATTTTTGCACCAATATAAGGGGAATTTCTGAGATTTTGCTCCAAAATACGGAAAATTTCTGCCTTATTGCCTAAAATTAAGTGGAATTTCTGCCTTTTTGCACTGAAATATTTGAAATTTCTGCAATTTTAACCCAAAATAAGAGGAATTTTCTGTTTTTGGCCCCAAAATTAGGGGAATTTCTGCTTTTTGCCACAAAATAAGGCAAATTTCTGACTTTTTGCCCTAAAATAAATGAAATTTCTGCAATTTTGCCCCAAAATAAGGGGAATTTCTGCCTTTTGCCCAAAATAAGGGGAATTTCAGCATTTTACCTCCAAATAATTGGAGTTTCTGCCTTTTTGCCACAAAATATGGGGAATTTCTGCTTTATTGCACCAAAACAAGGAAAGTTTCTACTTTTCTGCCCCTATTAACAAGAATTTCTGAATTTTTGCCACAAAATAAAGGGAATTTCTGCCTTTTTGCCCCAAAATATGGGGAATTTCTGCCTTTTTGTTCCAAAATAAGAACAATTTCTTCAACTTTGTACCAAGATAAAAGAAATTTCTGCTTTTTGCCCAAAATAAAAGGAATTTCTGACTTTTTGGCCTGAAATAAATGAAATTTCTGCAATTTTGCCCGAAAATAAGGAAAATTTGTGCCTTTTTGCCCCAAAATGTAGGGAATTTCTGCCTTTTTGCCCCAAAATATGGGGTATTTCAGCATTTTACCTCAAAATAAGGGGAATTTCAGCCTTTTTGCACCAAAATATGGGGAATTTTAGCCTTTTTGCCACAATATAAGAAAAATTTCTGCAATTCTGTACCAAAATAAAAGAAATTTCTAAAATTTTGCCCCAAAATAAAGAAAATTTCTGCAATTTTGACCCAAAATAAGGGAAAGTTCTTCAATTTTGCCCCAAAATAAGGGGAATTTCTGACTTTTTGCCGCGAAATAAGGAGAATTTCTGTATTTTTGCCCCAAAATAAAGGGAATTTCTGCCTTTTTGCCCCAAAATTAGGGGAGTTTCTGCAATTTTGCTTCAAAATACAAGGAATTTCTGCCTTTTTTCCCGAAAATAAGGGGAACTTCTGCTTTTGCACCAAATAAAGGGAATTTCTGCATTTTTGTCCCGATATTAGGGGAATTTCTGCAATTTTGCTCCAAAATACGGGGAATTTTTGCCTTTTTGCCCGAAATTAAAACGATTTTCTGCCTTTTTGCCCCCAAATAAAGGAAATTTCTGCAATTTTATCCCAAAATAAGGGGAATTTCTTCCTTTTTTTTCCCAAAAATATAAGGAATTTCTGCCTTTTTGCCCCAAAATAAGGTAAATTTCTGCAATTTTGCCCCAAATTAAAGGAAATTTCTGGAATTTTGCCCCAAAATAAGGGGAATTTCTGACTTTTGTCCCAAAATAAAGGAAATGTCTGCCTTTTGCCCCAAAATTAGGAGAATTTCTGCAATTTTGCTTCAAAATAAGGGGAATTTCTGCTTTTGCCCGAAAATAAGGGGAATGCATACCTTTTTGCCATAAAAAAGGGAAATTTCTTTATTTTTGCGCCAAATTAAGAGGAACTTCTGCCTTTTGCCTCTAAATAAGTGGAATTTCTGTCTTTTTTACCCCAAAAAAAGGGAATTTCTGTCTTTTTTGCCCGAAAATATGGGGAATTTCTGACTTTTTACCTTTAAATAAGTGAAATTTCTGCGATTTTGCCACAAAATAAGGAAAAATTCTTCCTTTTTGTCCCCAAAAAAGAGGAATTTCAGCCTTTTTACCTCAAAATAAGGGGAATTTCTGCATTTTTGCCACAATATATTAGGAATTTCTGCCTTTTTGCCCTAAAATAAGGGAAATTTCTGGAATTTTGCCCCAAAATAAGTGGAATTTCTGAGTTTTGCCACAAAATAAGGAGAATTTCTGTCTTTTTGCCCCAACATATAGGGAATTTCTGCCGTTTTGCCTCACAATTAGGGGAATTTCTGCAATTTTACTTCAAAATACGGGGAATTTCTGCTTTTTTACCTGAAAATAAGGGGAATGTATACCTTTTGCCACAAAAAAGGGAAATTTCTTCATTTTAACCCCAAAATAAAAGTAATTTCTGCCTTTTTACCTCAAAATAAGTGAAATTTCTGCCTTTTTACCCAAAAATAAATGGAATTTCTGTCTTTTTGCCCCAAAATAAAAGTAATTTTTGAAATTTGCCATGAAATAAGTGAAATTTCTGCAATTTTGCCCCAAAATAAGGGAAATTTCTGCCTTTTAGCCAAAAATAAGGGGAATTTCTGCATTTTTGCCCCAAAATAAAGAAAATTTCTGCAATTTTGTACCAAAATAAAAGAAATTTATGCCTTTTTGCCCCAAAATAAGAGAAATTCCTGCCTTCTTTCCCTGAAATAAGTGAAATTTCTGCAATTTTGCCCAAAATAAGAAAAATTTCTGCAATTTTGCTACAAAATGGGAAATTTCTTCATTTTAGCCCCAAAATAAGAGTAATTTCTGCCTTTTTACCCCAAAATAAGTGAAATTTCTGCCTTTTTACCCAAAAATAAACGGAATTTCTGCCTTTTTGCCCCAAAATGAAAGGAATTTTTGAATTTTGCCTTGAAATAAGTGAAATTTCTGCAATTTTGCCCCAAAATAAGGGAAATTTCTGCCTTTTTGCCACAAAATCAGGGGAATTTCTGCATTTTTGCTCCAAAATAAAGAAAATTTCTCCAATTTTGTACCAAAAAAAAGAAACTTCTGCCCTTTTGCCCCAAAATAAGAGAAATTCCTGCCTTCTTTCCCTGAAATAAGTGAAATTTCTGCAAGTTTGCAAAAAATAAAAAATTTGGCAATTTTGCCACAAAATAAGGAAAATTTCTGCAATTTTGCCCCCAAATAAGCGGTATTTCTAACGTTATGCCCTGAAATAAGGAGAATTTCTGTCTTTTTGCCCCAAAATAATTTGAATGTCTGCATTTTCCCTCAAAATTAGATGAATTTGTGCAATTTTGCTTCAAAACACGGGGAATTTCTGCCTTATTACACCAAAATAAAGGGAATTTCTGCATTTTTGCACCATTATAAGGGGAATTTCTGAGATTTTGCTCCAAAATACGGAAAATTTGTGCCTTATTGCCTAAAATTAAGTGGAATTTCTGCCTTTTTGCACTGAAATATTTGAAATTTCTGCAATTTTACCACAAAATAAGGGGAATTTCTGTTCTTGGCCCCAAAATTAGGGGAATTTCTGCTTTTTGCCACAAAATAAGGGAAATTTCTGACTTTTTTACCTAAAATAAGTGAAATTTCTGCAATTTTGCACCAAAATAAAGGGAATTTCTGCCTTTTGCCCAAAATAAGGGGAATTTCAGCATTTTACCTCCAAATAAGGGGAATTTCTGCCTTTTTGCCACAAAATATGGGGAATTACTGCCTTATTGCCTTCAAATAAAGAAAATGTCTGCTTTTCTGCTCCAATTAACAAGAATTTCTGCCTTTTTGCCACAAAGTAAAGGAAATTTTTGCCTTTTTGCCCTAAAATAAGGGGAATTTCATCCTTTTTCCCTCAAAATAAGGGGAATTTCTGCCTTTTACCCCAAAATATGGGGAATTTGTGCCTTTTTGTTCCAAAATAAAAAAAATTTCTTCAGCTTTGTACTAAAATAAAAGAAATTTCTGCTTTTTGCCCCAAAATAATAAAAAATTTCTGACTTTTTGCCCTGAAATAAAAGAAATTTCTGCAATTTTGCCCGAAAATAAGAGAAATTTGTGCCTTTTTGCCCCAAAATGTAGGGAATTCCTGCCTTTTTGCCCCAAAATATAGGGAATTTCAGCATTTTACCTCCAAATAAGGGGAATTTCAGCCTTATTGCACCAAAATAAAGGGAATTTCTGCATTTTTGCACCTATAAAAGGGGAATTTCTGAGATTTTGCTCCAAAATACAGAAAATTTCTGCCTTATTGCCCGAAATTAAGTGGTATTTCTGCCTTTTTTCTCTGAAATATTTGAAATTCTGCAATTTTACCCCAAAATAAGGGGAATTTCTATTTTTGGCCCCAAAATTAGGCGAATTTCTGCTTTTTGCCCCAAAATAAGGCAAATTTCTGACTTTTTGCCCTGAAAAAAGTGAAATTTCTGCAATTTTGTCCCAAAATAAGGGGAATTTCTGCCTCTTTGCCCAAAATAAGGGGAATTTCAGCATTTTACCTCCAAATAAGGGGAATTTCTGCATTTTGCCACAAAATATGGGGAATTACTGCCTTATTGCCTTCAAATAAAGAAAATTTCTGCTTTTCTGCCCCAATTAACAAGAATTTCTGCCTTTTTGCCACAAAGTAAAGGAAATTTTTGCCTTTTTGTGCTAAAATAAGGGGAATTTCATCCTTTTTACCTCAAAATAACGGGAATTTCTGCCCTTTACCCCAAAATATGGGGAATTTCTGCCTTTTTATTCCAAAATATGAAAAATTTCTTCAACTTTGTACCAAAATAAAAGAAATTTCTGTTTTTGTCCCAACATAAAAAAAATTTCTGACTTTTTGCCCTGAAATAAATGAAATTTCTGCAATTTTGCCCGAAAATAAGGAAAATTTGTGCCTTTTTGCCCCAAAATGAGGGAAATTTCTTCCTTTTTGCCCCAAAATATGGGGAATTTCAGCATTTTACCTCAAAATAAGGGGAATTTCAGCCTTTCTGCACCAAAATATGGGGAATTTTAGCCTTTTTGCCACAATATAAAAAAATTTCTGCAATTCTGTACCAAAATAAAAGAAATTTCTAAAATTTTACCCAAAAATAAGGGAAATTTCTGCAATTTTGCCCCAAAATAAGGGAAAGTTCTTCAATTTTGCCCCAAAATAAGGGGAATTTCTGACTTTTTGCCGCGAAATAAGGAGAATTTCTGTATTTTTGCCCCAAAATAAAGGGAATTTCTGCCTTTTTGCCCCAAAATTAGGGGAGTTTCTGCAATTTTGCTTCAAAATACAAGGAATTTCTGCCTTTTTTCTTGAAAATAAGGGGAACTTCTGCTTTTGCACCAAATAAAGGGAATTTCTGCATTTTTGCCCCAATATTAGGGGAATTTTTGCAATTTTGCTTCAAAATACTGGGAATTTCTGCATTTTTGCCCGAAATTAACAGGATTTTCTGCCTTTTTGCCCCCAAATAAGGGAAATTTCTGCAATTTTATCCCAAAAAAAGGGAATTTCTGCCTTTTTGCCCTAAAATATAAGGAATTACTGCCTTTTTGCCCCAAAATAAGAAATATTTCTGCAATTTTGCCCCAAAATAAGGGGAATTTCCCACTTTTTGCCCAAAAATAAAAGAAATTTCAACCTTTTTACACGAAAATAAGATAAATTTCTGCAATTTTGCCCCAAATAAAGGAAATTTCTGCAATTTTGCCCCAAAATAAGGTAAATTTCTGCAATTTTGCCCCAAATTAAAGGAAATTTCTGGAATTTTGCCCCAAAATAAGGGGAATTTCTGATTTTTTGCCCTGAAATAAGGAGAATTTCTGTCTTTTTGCTTCAAAATAATGTGAATTTCTGCATTTTCCCTCAAAATTAGGGGAATTTGTGCAATTTTGCTTAAAATTACGGGGAATTTCTGCCTTATTGCACCAAAATAAAGGGAATTTCTGCATTTTTGCACCAATATAAGGGGAATTTCTGAGATTTTGCTCCAAAATACAGAAAATTTCTGCCTTATTGCCCGAAATTAAGTGGAATTTCTGCCTTTTTGCACTGAAATATTTGAAATTTCTGCAATTTTACCCCAAAATAAAAGGAATTTCTATTTTTGGTCCCAAAATTAGGGGAATTTCTGCTTTTTGCCACAAAATAAGGCAAATTTCTGACTTTTTGCCCTGAAATAAGTGAAAATTCTGCAATTTTTCCCAAAATAAGGGGAATATCTGCCTTTTTGCCCAAAATAAGGGGAATTTCATCTTTTTACCCCCAAATAAGGGGAATTTCTGCCTTTTTGCCACAAAATATGGGGAATTACTGCCTTATTGCCTTCAAATAAGGAAAATTTCTGCTTTTCTGCCCCAATTAACAAGAATTTCTGCCTTTTTGCCACAAAGTAAAGGAAATTTTTGCCTTTTTGTGCTAAAATAAGTGGAATTTCATCCTTTTTACCTCAAAATAAAGGGAATTTCTGCCCTTTACCCCAAAATATGGGGAATTTCTGCCTTTTTATTCCAAAATATGAAAAATTTCTTCAACTTTGTACCAAAATAAAAGAAATTTCTGATTTTTGTCCCAACATAAAAGGAATTTCTGACTTTTTACCCTGAAATAAATGAAATTTCTGCAATTTTGCCCGATAATAAGGAAAATTTGTGCCTTTTTGCCCCAAAATGAGGGAAATTTCTGCCTTTTTGCCCCAAAATATGGGGAATTTCAGTATTTTACCTCAAAATAAGGGGAATTTCAGCCTTTCTGCACCAAAATATGGGGAATTTTAGCCTTTTTGCCACAATATAAAAAAAATTTCTGCAATTCTGTACCAAAATAAAAGAAATTTCTAAAATTTTGCCCCAAAATAAGGGAAATTTCTGCAATTTTGCCACAAAATAAGGGAAAGTTCTTCAATTTTGCCCCAAAATAAGGGGAATTTCTGACTTTTTGCCGCGAAATAAGGAGAATTTCTGTATTTTTGCCCCAAAATAAAGGGAATTTCTGCATTTTTGCCCCAAAATTAGGGGAGTTTCTGCAATTTTGCTTCAAAATACAAGGAATTTCTGCCTTTTTTCCTGAAAATAAGGGGAACTTCTGCTTTTGCACCAAATAAAGGGAATTTCTGCATTTTTGCCACGATATTAGGAGAATTTCTGCAATTTTGCTCCAAAATAAGGGGAATTTCTGCCTTTTTGCCCGAAATTAAAAGGATTTTCTGCCTTTTTGCCCCCAAATAAGGGAAATTTCTGCAATTTTATCCCAAAATAAGGGGAATTTCTCACTTTTTGCCCAAAAATAAAGGAAATTTCAGCCTTTTTACACGAAAATAAGTTAAATTTCTGCAATTTTGCCCCAAATAAGGTAAATTTCTGCAATTTTGCCCCAAAATAAGGTAAATTTCTGACTTTTTGCCGTGAAATAAGTAGAATTTCTGTCTTTTTGCCCCAATATAATGTGAATTTCTGCATTTTCCCTCAAAATTAGAGGAATTTGTGCAATTTTGCTTCAAAATACGGGGAATTTCTGCCTTATTGCACCAAAATAAAGGGAATTTCTGCATTTTTGCACCAATATCAGAGGAATTACTGAGATTTTTCTCCAAAATACAGAAAATTTCTGCCTTATTGACCGAAATTAAGTGGAATTTTTGCCTTTTTGCACTGACATATTTGAAATTTCTGCAATTTTACTCCAAAATAAGGGGAATTTCTGTTTTTGGCCCCAAAATTAAGGGAATTTCTGCTTTTTGCCCCAAAATAAGGCAAATTTCTGACTTTTTGCCCTGAAATAAGTGAAATTTCTGCAATTTTGTCCCAAAATAAGGGGAATATCTGCCTTTTTGCCCCAAATAAGGGGAATTTCAGCATTTTACCCCCAAATAAGGGGAATTTCTGCCTTTTTGCCACAAAATATGGGGAATTACTGACTTATTGCCTCCAAATAAGGAAAATTTCTGCTTTTCTGCCCCAATTTACAAGATTTTCTGCCTTTTTGTCACAAAGTAAAGGAAATTTTTGCCTTTCTGCCCTAAAATAAGGGGAATTTCATCCTTTTTACCTCAAAATAAGGGGAATTTCTGCCCTTTACCCGAAAATATGGGGAATTTCTGCCTTTTTATTCCAAAATATGGAAAATTTCTTCAACTTTGTACCAAAATAAAAGAAATTTCTGCTTTTTGTCCCAAAATAAAAGGAATTACTGACTTTTTGCCCTAAAATAAATGAAATTTCTGCAATTTTGCCCAAAAATAAGGAAAATTTGTGCATTTTTGCCCCCAAAATATAGGGAATTTCTGCCTTTTTGCCCCAAAATATGGGGAATTTCAGCATTTGACCTCAAAATAAGGGGAATTTCAGCCTTTTTGCACCAAAATATGGGGAATTTTAGCCTTTTTGCCACAATATAAGAAAAATTTCTGCAATTCTGTACCAAAATAAAAGAAATTTCTAAAATTTTGCCCCAAAATAAGGGAAATTTCTGCAATTTTGCCCCAAAATATAGGAAAGTTCTTCAATTTTGCCCCAAAATAAGGGGAATTTCTTACTTTTTGCCGCGAAATAAGGAGAATTTCTGTATTTTTGCCCCAAAATAAAAGGAATTTCTGACTTTTTGCCCCAAAATTAGGAGAGTTTCTGCAATTTTGCTTCAAAATACAAGGAATTTCTGCCTTTTTTCCCGTAAATAAGGGGAACTTCTGCTTTTGCACCAAGTAAAGGGAATTTCTGCATTTTTGCCCCGATATTAGGGGAATTTCTGCAAATTTGCTCCAAAATACGGGGAATTTCTGCCTTTTTGATCGAAATTAAAAGGATTTTCTGCCTTTTTGCCCCCAAATAAGGAAAATTTCTGCAATTTTATCCCAAAATAAGGGGAATTTCTGCCTTTTTGCCCCAAAATATAAGGAATTTCTGCCTTTTTGACCCAAAATAAAGTAAATTTCCGCAATTTTGCCACAAATTAAAGGAAATTTCTGGAATTTTGCCCCAAAATAAGGGGAATTTCTGTTTTTTGCCCCAAAATAAAGGAAATGTCTGCCTTTTGCCCCAAAATTAGGGGAATTTCTGCAATTTTGCTTCAAAATAAGGGGAATTTCTGCTTTTTTGCCCGAAAATAAGGGGAATGCATACCTTTTTGCCATAAAAAAGGGAAATTTCTTCATTTTTGCGCCAAATTAAGAGGAACTTCTGCCTTTTGCCTCTAAATAAGTGGAATTTTTGTCTTTTTTACCCCAAAAAAGGGAATTTCTGTCTTTTTTGCCCCAAAATAAGGGGAATTTCTGACTTATTACCCTGAAATAAGTGAAATTTCTGCAATTTTGCCACAAAATAAGGAAAAATTCTTTCTTTTTGCCCCCAAATAAGAGGAATTTCAGAGTTTTTACCTCAAAATAAGGGGAATTTCTGCATTTTTGCCACAATATATTAGGAATTTCTGACTTTTTGCCCTAAAATAAGGGAAATTTCTGGAATTTTGCCCCAAAATAAGTGGAATTTCTGAGTTTTGCCACAAAATAAGGAGAATTTCTGTCTTTTTGCCCAAACATATAGGGAATTTCTGCCGTTTTGCCTCACAATTAGGGGAATTTCTGCAATTTTACTTCAAAATACGGGGAATTACTGCTTTTTTGCCTGAAAATAAGGAGAATGTATACCTTTTGCCACAAAAAGGGAAATTTCTTAATTTTAACCCCAAAATAAGAGTAATTTCTGCCTTTTTACCTCAAAATAAGTGAAATTTCTGCCTTTTTACCCAAAAATAAATGGAATTTCTGTCTTTTTGCCCCAAAATAAAAGGAATTTTTGAATTTTGCCTTGAAATAAGTGAAATTTCTGCAATTTTGCCCCAAAATAAGGGAAATTTTTCTCTTTTTGCCACAAAATAAGGGGAATTTCTGCATTTTTGCCCCAAAATAAAGAAAATTTCTGAAATTTTGTACCAAAATAAAAGAAATATCTGCCTTTTTGCCCAAAAATAAGAGAAATTCCTGCCTTCTTTCCCTGAAATAAGTGAAATTTCTGCGATTTTGCCCAAAATTAGAAAAATTTCTGCAATTTTGCCACAAAAAAGGGAAATTTCTTCATTTTAGCTCCAAAATAAGAGTAATTTCTGCCTTTTTTACCTCAAAATAAGTGAAATTTCTGCCTTTTTACCCAAAAATAAACGGAATTTCTGTCTTTTTGCCCCAAAATAAAAGGAATTTTTGAATTTTGCCTTGAAATAAGTGAAATTTCTGCAATTTTGCCACAAAATGAGGGAAAATTTTTGCCTTTTTGCCACAAAATCATGGGAATTTCTGCATTTTTGCCCCAAAATAAAGAAAATTTCTGCAATTTTGTACCAAAATAAAAGAAATTTCTGCCCTTTTACCCCAAAATAAGAGAAATTCCTAACTTCTTTCCCTGAAATAAGTGAAATTTCTGCAATTTTCCCCAAAATAAGAAAAATTTCTGCAATTTTGCCACAAAATAAGGAATATTTCTGCAATTTTGCCCCAAAATAAGGGGAATTTCTGACGTTATGCTCTGAAATAAGGAGAATTTCTGTCTTTTTGCCCCAAAATAATTTGAATTTCTGCATTTTCCCTCAAAATTAGATGAATTTGTGCAATTTTGCTTCAAAACACGGGGAATATCTGCCTTATTACACCAAAATAATGGGAATTTCTGCATTTTTGCACCAATATAAGGGGATTTTCTGAGATTTTGCTCAAAAATACAGAAAATTTCTGCCTTATTGCCTAAAATTAGGTGGAATTTCTGCCTTTTTGCACTGAAATATTTGAAATTTCTGCAATTTTACCCCAAAATAAGGGAAATTTCTGTTTTTGGCCCCAAAATTAGGGGAATTTCTGCTTTTTGCCACAAAATAAGGCAAATTTCTGACTTTTTGCCCTAAAATAAGTGAAATTTCTGCAATTTTGCCCCAAAATAAGGGGAATTTCTGCCTTTTGCCCAAAATAAGGGGAATTTCAGCATTTTACCTCCAAATAAGGGGAATTTCTGCCTTTTTGCCACAAAATATGGGGAATTTCTGCATTATTGCACCCAAATAAGGAAAGTTTCTGCTTTTTTGCCCCAATTAAAAAGAATTTCTGCCTTTTTGCCACAAAACAAAGGGAATTTCTGCCTTTTTGCCCCAAAACAAGGGGCATTTCAGCCTTTTTACCTCAAAATAAGGGGAATTTCTGCCTTTTGCCCCAAAATATGGGGAATTTCTGCCTTTTTGTTCCAAAATAAGAAAAATTTCTTCAATTTTGTACCAAAATAAAAAAAAATTTCTGCTTTTTGCCCCAAAATAAAAGGAATTTCTGACTTTTTGCCCTGAAATAAATGAAATTTCTGCAATTTTGCCCGAAAATAAGGGAAATTTGTGCCTTTTTGCCCCAAAATGTAGGGAATTTCTGCCTTTTTGCACCATAATATGGGGAATTTTTCATTTTACCTCAAAATAAGGGGAATTTCAGCATTTTTGCACCAAAATATGAGGAATTTCTGCCTTTTTGCCACAAAATAAGAAAAATTTCTGCAATTCTGTACCAAAATAAAAGAAATTTCTAAAATTTTGCCCATAAATAGAGGAAATTTCTGCAATTTTGCCCCAAAATAAGGGAAATATCTGCCTTTCAGCCACAAAATAAGGGAAATTTCTGTCTTTTTGCCCCAAAATATAGGGAATTTCTGCATTTTTGCCTCAAAATAAAGAAAATTTCTTCAATTTTGTACCAAAATAAGAGAAATTTCTGCCTTTTTGCCCCAAAATAAAAGAAATTCCTGCCTTCTTTCCCTGAAATAAGTGAAATTTCTGCAATTTTGCTCATAATAAGAAAAATTTCTGCAATTTTTCCACAAAATAAGGGAAATTTCTGCAATTTTGCCCCAAAATAAGGGGAATTTCTGACTTTTTCCCGTGAAATAAGGAGAATTTCTTTCTTTTTGCCCCAAAATAATGTGAATTTCTGCATTTTCTCTCAAAATTAGGGGAATTTGTGCAATTTTGCTTAAAAATATAGGGAATTTCTGCCTTATTACACCAAAATAAAGGGAATTTCTGCAATTTTGCCCCAAAATCAGAGAAATTTCTGCCTTTTTGCCACAAAATCAGGGGAATTTCTGCATTTTTGCCCCAAAATAAAGCAAATTTCTGCAATTTTGTACCAAAATAAAAGAAATTTCTGCTTTTTGCCCCAAAATAAAAGGAATTTCTGACTTTTTGCCCTGAAATAAATGAAATTTCTGCAATTTTGTCCGAAAATAAGAGAAATTTGTGCCTTTTTGCCCCCAAAATATAAGGAATTTCTGCCTTTTTGCCCCAAAATATGGGGAATTTCAGCATTTTACCTCAAAATAAGGGGAATTTCAGCCTTTTTGCACCAAAATATGGGGAATTTTAGCCTTTTTGCCACAATATAAGAAAAATTTCTGCAATTCTGTACCAAAATAAAAGAAATTTCTAAAATTTTGCCCCAAAATAAGGGAAATTTCTGCAATTTTGCCCCAAGATATAGGAAAGTTCTTCAATTTTGCCCCAAAATAAGGGGAATTTCTGACGTTTTGCCGCGAAATAAGGAGAATTTCTGTATTTTTGCCCCAAAATAAAGGGAATTTCTGCATTTTTGCCCCAAAATTAGGGGAGTTTCTGCAGTTTTGCTTCAAAATACAAGGAATATCTGCCTTTTTTCCCGAAAATAAGGGGAACTTCTGCTTTTGCACCAAATAAAAGGAATTTCTGCATTTTTGCCCCGATATTAGGGGAATTTCTGCAATTTTGCTCCAAAATACAGGGAATTTCTGCCTTTTGGCCCGAAATTAAAAGGATTTTCTGCCTTTTTGCCCCCAAATAAGGGAAATTTCTGCAATTTTATCTCAAAATAAGGGGAATTTCTGCCTTTTTTCCCCAAAATATAAGGAATTTCTGCCTTTTTGCCCCAAAATAAGATAAATTTCCGCAATTTTGCCCCAAATTAAAGGAAATTTCTGGAATTTTGCCCCAAAACAAGGTGAATTTCTGATTTTTGCCCCAAAATAAAGGAAATGTCTGCCTTTTGCCCCAAAATTAGGGGAATTTCTGCAATTTTGCTTCAAAATAAGGGGAGTTTCTGCAATTTTGCCCGAAAATAAGGGGAATGCATACATTTTTGCCATAAAAAAGAGAAATTTCTTCATTTTTGTGCCAAATTAAGAGGAACTTCTGCCTTTTGCCTCTAAATAAGTGGAATTTCTGTCTTTTTTACCCCTAAAAAAGGGAATTTCTGTCTTTTTTGCCCCAAAATAAGGGGAATTTCTGACTTATTACCCTGAAATAAGTGAAATTTCTGCAATTTTGCCACAAAATAAAGAAAAATTCTTCCTTTTTGCCCCCAAATAAGAGGAATTTCAGCCTTTTTACCTCAAAATAAGGGGAATTTCTGCATTTTTGCCACAAAATATTAGGAATTTCTGCCTTTTTGCCCTAAAATAAGGGAAATTTCTGGAATTTTGCCCCAAAATAAGTGGAATTTCTGAGTTTTGCCACAAAATAAGGAGAATTTCTGTCTTTTTGCCCCAACATGTAGAAAATTTCTGCCGTTTTGCCTCACAATTAGGGGAATTTCTGCAATTTTACTTCAAAATACGGGGAATTTCTGCTTTTTTGCCTGAAAATAAGGGGAATGTATACCTTTTGCCACAAAAAAGGGAAATTTCTTCATTTTAACCCCATAATAAGAGTAATTTCTGCCTTTTTACCTCAAAATAAGTGAAATTTCTGCTTTTTTACCCAAAAATAAATGGAATTTCTGTCTTTTTGCCCCAAAATAAAAGGAATTTTTGAATTTTGCCTTGAAATAAGTGAAATTTCTGCCTTTTTGCGCCAAAATAAGAGAAATTCCTGCCTTCTTTCCCTGAAATAAGTGAAATTTCTGCAATTTTGCCCAAAATAAGAAAAATTTCTGCAATTTTGCCACAAAAAAAGGGAAATTTCTTCATTTTAGCCCCAAAATAAGAGTAATTTCTGCCTTTTTTACCTCAAAATAAGTGAAATTTCTGCGTTTTTACCCAAAAATAAACGGAATTTCTGTCTTTTTGCCCCAAACTAAAAGGAATTTTTGAATTTTGCCTTGAAATAAGTGAAATTTCTGCAATTTTGCCACAAAATGAGGGAAATTTCTGCCTTTTTGTCACAAAATCAGGGGAATTTCTGCATTTTTGACCCAAAATAAAGAAAATTTCTGCAATTTTGTACCAAAATAAAAGAAATTTCTGCCCTTTTGCCCCAAAATAAGAAAAATTCCTAACTTCTTTCCCTGAAATAAGTGAAATTTCTGCAATTTTCCACAAAATAAGAAAAATTTCTGCAATTTTGCCACAAAATAAGGGATATTTCTGCAATTTTGCCCCAAAATAAGGGGAATTTCTGACGTTATGCTCTGAAATAAGGAGAATTTCTGTCTTTTTGCCCCAAAATAATTTGAATTTCTGCATTTTCCCTCAAAATTAGATGAATTTGTGCAATTTTGCTTCAAAACACGGGGAATTTCTGCCTTATTACACCAAAATAATGGGAATTTCTGCATTTTTGCACCAATATATGGGGAATTTCTGAGATTTTTCTCCAAAACACGGAAAATTTCTGCCTTATTTCCTAAAATTAAGTGGAATTTCTGCCTTTTTGCATTGAAATATTTGAAATTTCTGCAATTTTACCCCAAAATAAGGGGAATTTCTCTTTTTGGCCCCAAAATTAGGGGAATTTCTGCTTTTTGCCACAAAATAAGGCAAATTTCTGACTTTTTGCCCTAAAATAAGTGAAATTTCTGCAATTTTGCCCGAAAATAAGGGAAATTTGTGCCTTTTTGCCCCAAACTGTAGGGAATTTCTGCCTTTTTGCACCATAATATGGGGAATTTTAGCATTTTACCTCAAAATAAGGGGAATTTCAGCTTTTTTGCACCAAAATATGAGGAATTTCTGCCTTTTTGCCACAAAATAAGAAAAATTTCTGCAATTCTGTACCAAAATAAAAGAAATTTCTAAAATTTTGCCCGAAAATAAAGGAAATTTCTGCAATTTTGCCCCAAAATAAGGGAAATTTCTGCCTTTCTGCCACAAAATAAGGAAAATTTCTGTCTTTTTGCCCCAAAATAAAAGGAATTTCAGCCTTTTTACCTCATAATAAGGGGAATCTCTGCCTTTTTGCCCCAAAATATGGGGAATTTCTGCATTTTTGCCTCAAAATAAAGAAAATTCCTTCAATTTTGTACCAAAATAAAAGAAATTTCTGCCTTTTTGCCCCAAAATAAAAGAAATTCCTGCCTTCTTTCCCTGAAATAAGTGAAATTTCTGCAATTTTGCCCATAATAAGAAAAATTTCTGCAATTTTTCCACAAAATAAGGGAAATTTCTGCAATTTTGCCCCAAAATAAGGGGAATTTCTGACTTTTTGCCGTGAAATAAGGAGAATTTCTTTCTTTTTGCCCCAAAATAATGTGAATTTCTGCATTTTCTCTCAAAATTTGGGGAATTTGTGCAATTTTGCTTCAAAATATGGGGAAATTCTGCCTTATTGCACCAAAATAAAGGGAATTTCTGCAATTTTGCCTCAAAATAAGGGAAATTTCTGCATTTTTGCCACAAAATAAGGGGAATTTCTGCATTTTTGCCCCAAAATAAAGAAAATTTCTGCAATTTTGTACCAAAATAAAAGAAATTTCTGCCTTTTTGCCCCAAAATAAGAGAAATTCCTGCCTTCTTTTCCTGAAATAAGTGAAATTTCTGCAATTTTGCCCAAAATAAGAAAAATTTCTGCAATTTTGCCACAAAATAAGGGATATTTCTGCAATTTTGCCCCAAAATAAGGGGAATTTCTGACGTTATGCCCTGAAATAAGGAGAATTTCTGTCTATTTGCCCCGAAATAATTTGAATTTCTGCATTTTCCCTCAAAATTAGGGGAATTTGTGCAATTTTGCTTCCAAACACAGGGAATTTCTTCCTTATTACACCAAAATAATGGGAATTTCTCCATTTTTGCACCAATATAAAGGGAATTTCTGAGATTTTGCTCCAAAATACAGAAAATTTATGCCTTATTGCCTAAAATTAAGTGGAATTTCTGCCTTTTTGCACTGAAATATTTGAAATTTCTGCAATTTTACCCAAAAATAAGGGGAATTTCTGTTTTTGGCCCCAAAATTAGGGGAATTTCTGCTTTTTGCCCAAAAATAAGGCAAATTTCTGACTTTTTGCCCTAAAATAAGTGAAATTTCTGCAATTTTGCCCCAAAATGAGAGAAATTTCTGCGTTTTTACCTCCAAATAAGGGGAATTTCAGCCTTTTTACCACAAAATAAGGAGAATTTTTGCATTTTTGCCTCAAAATATTAGAAATTTATGCCTTTTTGCCCAAAATAAGAAAAATTTCTGCAATTTTGTACCAAAATATGGGAAATTTCTGACTTTTTGCCCCAAAATAAGAAAATTTCTGCTTTTTTCCCTGAAATAAGTGAAATTTCTCCAATTTTGCCCCAAAATAAGTGAAATTTCTGCAATTTTACCCCAAAATAAAAAAAATTTCTGAAATTTTGCCCCAAAATAAGTGGAATTTCTGAGTTTTGCCCCAAAAATAAGGAGAATTTCTGTCTTTTTGCCCCAACATATAGGAAATTTCTGCCTTTTTGTCCCACAATTAGGTTAATTTCTGCAATTTTGCTCCAAAATACGGGGAATTTCTGCCTTTTTGCCCGAAAATAAGAAGAATGCATACCTTTTTGCCATAAAAAAGTCAAATTTCTGTAATTTTGCTCCAAAATAAGAGGAATTTCTGCTTTTTTGCCTCTAAATATGTGGAATTTCTGTCTTTTTCCCCCAAAACAAAAGGAATTTCTGTCTTTTTTGCACCAAAATAAGGAAATTTTCTGACTTATTACCCTAAAATAAGTGAAATTTCTGCAATTTTGCCCCAACATAAGGGAAATTTCTGCCTTTTTGCCCACAAATAAGGGGAATTTCACACTTTTACCTCAAAATAAGGGGAATTTCTGCATTTTTGCCACAAAATAATAGGAATTTCTGCCTTTTTGCCCCAAAATAAGAAGAATTTCTGCCTTTTTTCCTGAAATAAGTGAAATTTCTGCAATTTTGCCCCAAAATAAAGGAAATCTCTGGAATTTTGCCCCAAAATAAGTGGAAATTCTGAGTTTTGCCCCCAAATAAGGAGAATTTCTGTCTTTTTGCCCCAACATATAGGGAATTTCTGCCTTTTTGCCCCACAATTAGGGGAATTTCTGCCTTTTTGCCCGAAAATAAGAAGAATGCATAACTTTTTGCCATGAAAAAGGGAAATTTCTTCATTTTTGCTCCAAAATAAGGGGAATTTCTGCTTTTTTGCCTCCAAATAAGTGGAATTTCTGTTCTTTTCCCCCAAAACAAAGGTAATTTCTGTCTTTTTTGCCCCAAAATAAAAAAATTTCTGACTTATTACCCTGAAGTAAATAAAATTTCTGCAATTTTGCCCCAAAATAAGGAAAAATTCTGCTTTTTTGCCTTTAAATAAGTGGAATTTATGTATTTTACCCCCAAAACAAAGGGAATTTCTGTCTTTTTTGCTGAAAATAAGGAAAATTTCTGACTTATTATTCTGAAATAAGTGAAATTTCTGCAATTTTTCCCCAAAATAAGGGAAATTTCTGCCTCTTTGCCCCCAAATAAGGGGAATTTCAGGCTTTTGACCTCAAAATAAAAGGAATTTCTGCATTTTTGCCACATAATATTAGGAATTTCTGCCTTTTTGCCCCAAAATAAGGATAATTTCTGCATTTTTTCACGGAAATAAGTGAAATTTCTGCAATTTTGCCCCAAAATAAGTGATATTTCTGCAATTTTTCCCAAAATAAGGGAAATTTCTGGAATTTTGCCCCAAAATAAGTGGAATTTCTGAGTTTTGCCCCAAAATAAGGAGAATTTCTGTTTTTTGCCCTAACATATAGGGAATTTCTGCCTTTTTGCCCCACAATTAGGGGAATTTCTGCAATTTTGCTCCAAAATACAAAGAATTTCTGGTTTTTAGCCTGAAAATAAGGGGAATGTATACCTTTTGCCACAAAAAAGAGAAATTTCTTCATTTTTGCTCCAAAATAAAAGAAATTTCTGCTTTTTTGCCTCTATAAAAGTGGAATTTCTTCCTTTTTCCCCAAAAACAAAGGGAATTTCTGTCTTTTTGCCCCAAAATAAGGAAAATTTCTTACTTATTACCCTGAAATTAGTGATATTTTTGCAATTTTGCCCCAAAATAAGGGAATTTCTGCCTTTTTGCCCCCAAATAAGGGGAATTTCAGCCTTTTTCCTCAAAAAGGGGAATTTCTGCATTTTTGCCCCAAAATATAAGAAATTTCTGCCTTTTTACTCCAAAATAAGAAAAATTTCTGCAATTTTGTACCAAAATAAAAAAAATTTCTGCCTTTTTGCCCCAAAATAAGAAAATTTCATTTTTTTTTGAAATAAATGAAATTTCTGCAATTTTGCCCCAAAATAAATGTAATTTCTGCAATTTTGCCCCAAAATAAGTGAAATTTCTGGAATTTTGCTCCAAAATAAGTGGAATTTCTTAGTTTTGCCCTAAAATAAGGGGAATTTCTGTCTTTTTGCCCCAACATTTAGTGAATTTCTGCCTTTTTGTCCCACAATTTGGGAAATTTCTGCAATTTTGCTCCAAAATAAAGAGAATTTTGGCCTTTTTGCCCAAAAATAAGAAGAATGCATACCTTTATGCCCTTATAAAGTGAAATTTCTTCATTTTTGCTCTAAAATAAGGGGAATTTCTTCTTTTTTGCCTCTAAAAAAGTAAAATTTCTGTCTTTTTCCCCCAAAACAAAGGGAATTTCTGTTTTTGGCCCCAAAATAAGAAAAATTTCTGACTTATTACCCTGAAATAAGTGAAATTTCTGCAATTTTGCCCCAAAATAAGAGAAATTTCTGAATTTTGCCCCCCAAAAAGGGGAATTTCAGCCTTTTACCTCAAAATAAGAGAAATTTCTGAATTTTTGCCCCAAATATGGGAAATTTCCTTCTTTTTGCCCCAAAATAAGAAAAAATTCTGTAATTTTGTTACAAAATAAAAGAAATTTCTGACTTTTGGCCCCAAAATAAGAAAATTTCTGCTTTTTTTTCTGAAATAAGTGAAATTTCTGCAATTTTGCCCCAAAATAAGTTAAATTTCTGAGTTTTGCCCTAAAATAAGGAGAATTTCTCTTTTTTTGCCTCAACATATAGGGAATTTCTGCCTTTTTGCCGCACAATTAGGGGAATTTCTGCAATTTTGCTCCAAAATACATGGAATTTCTGCATTTTTTGTCCGAAAATAATAAGAATGCATACCTTTTTGCCAAAAAAAAATGGAAATTTCTTCATTTTTGTTCCAAAATGAGGGGAATTTCTGCTTTTATGCCTCTAAATAAGTGGAATTTCTGTCTTTTTCCCCCAAAACAAAGGGAATTTCTGTCTTTTTTGCCCCAAAATAGGGAAAACTTCTGACTTATTACCCTGAAATAAGTGAAATTTCTGCAATTTTGCCCCAAAATAAGGGAAATTTCTGCCTTTTTACCCCCAAATAAAAGGAATTTCAGCCTTTTTACCTCAAAATAAGGGGAATTTCTGAATTTTCCCCCAAAATATGGGAATTTATGCCTTTTTGCCCAAAATAAGAAAAATTTCGGCAATTTTGTACCACAATATGGGAAATTTCTGCCTTTATGCCCCAAAATAAGAAAATTTCTGCTTTTTTTCCCTGAAATAAGTGAAATTTCTCCAATTTTGCCCCAAAATAAGTGAAATTTCTGCAATTTTCCCCCAAAATAAAGGAAATTTCTGGAATTTTGCCCCAAAATAAGTGCAATTTCTGAGTTTTGCCCCTAAATAAAAAAAATTTCTGTCTTTTTGCCCCAACATATAGGGAATTTCTGCCTTTTTGCCCCACAATTAGGTTAATTTCTGCAATTTTTCCCAGAATACAGGGAATTTCTGCCTTTTTGCCCGAAAATAAGAAGAATGCATACCTTTTTGCCATAAAAAAGGGAAATTTCTGTAATTTTGCTCCAAAGTAAGGGGAATTTATGCTTTTTTGCCTCGAAATATGTGGAATTTCTGTCTTTTTCCCCCAAAACAAAGGGAATTTCTGTCTTTTTTGCACCAAAATAAGGAAAATTTCTGACTTAATATTCTGAAATAAGTGAAATTTCTGCAATTTTGCCCCAAAATAAGGGAAATTTCTGCATTTTTGTCCCCAAATAAGGGTAATTTCAGCCTTTTTACCTCAAAATAAGGGGAATTTCTGCATTTTTGCCACAAAATATTAGGAATTTCTGTGTTTTGCCCAAAAATAAGGAAAATTTCTGCCTTTTTTCCCTGAAATAAGTGAAATTTCTGCAATTTTTCCCCAAAATAAGTGAAATTTCTGCAATTTTGCCCCAAAATATGGGAAATTTCTGGAATTTTGCCCCAAAATAAGTGGAATTTCTGAGTTTTGCCCCAAAATAAGGAGAAATTCTGTTTTTTGCCCTAACATATATGGAATTTCTGCCTTTTTGCCCCACAATTAGGGGAATTTCTGCAATTTTGCTCCAAAATACAAAGAATTTCTGCTTTTTAGCCTGAAAATAAGAGGAATGTATACCTTTTGCCACAAAAAAGAGAAATTTCTTCATTTTTGCTCCAAAATAAGGGGAATTTCTGCTTTTTGCCTCTAAAAAAGTGGAATTTCTGTCTTTTTCCCCAAAAACAAAGGGAATTTCTGTCTTTTTGCCCCAAAATAAAGAAAATTTCTGACTTATTATTCTGAAATAAGTGAAATTTTTGCAATTTTGTCCCAAAATAAGGAAATTTCTGCCTTTTTGCCCCCAATTAAGGGGAATTTCAGCCTTTTTCCTCAAAATAAGAAGAATTTCTGCATTTTTGCCCCAAAATATAGGAAATTTCTGCCTTTTTACTCCAAAATAAGAAAAATTTCTGCAATTTTGTACAAAAATAAAAAAATTTCTGCCTTTTTGCCCCAAAATAAGAAAATTTCATTTTTTTTGAAATAAGTGAAATTTCTGCAATTTTGCCACAAAATAAGAGTAATTTCTGCAATTTTGCCCCAAAATAAGTGAAATTTCTTGAATTTTGCCCCAAAATAAGTGGAATTTCTGAGTTTTGCCCTAATAAGGAGAATTTCTGTCTTTTTGCCCCAACATATAGGGAATTTCTGCATTTCTGTCCCACAATTTGGGAAATTTCTCCAATTTTGCTCCAAAATAAGGGGAATTTTGGCCTTTTTGCCCAAAAATAAGAAGAATGCATACCTTTTTGTCCTTAAAATTGATATTTCTTCATTTTTGCTCCAAAATAAGGGGAATTTCTGCTTTTTGCCTATAAAAAAGTGGAATTTCTGTCTTTTCCCCCCCAAAAAAAGGGAATTTCTGTTTTATGGCCCCAAAATAAGGAAAATTTCTGACTTATTACCCTGAAATAAGTGAAATTTCTGCAATTTTGCCCCAAAATAAGAGAAATTTCTGCCTTTTTACCCCCAAATTAGGGCAATTTCAGCCTTTTACCTCAAAATAAGAGAAATTTCTGCATTTTTGCCCCAAAATATGGGAAATTTCTGCCTTTTAGCCCCAAAATAAGAAAAAATTCTGCAATTTTGTAACAAAATAAAAGAAATTTCTGCCTTTTAGCCTCAAAATAAGAAAATTTGTGCTTTTTTTTCTGAAATAAGTGAAAATTCTGCAATTTTGCCACAAAATACGTTAAATTTCTGCGTTTAGCCCTAAAATTAGGAGAATTTCTGTTTTTTGCCCCAACATATAGGGAATTTCTGCCTTTTTGCCCCACAATTAGTGGAATTTCTGCAATTTTGCTCCTAAATACGGGGAATTTCTGCTTTTTTTTCTCCGAAAATAATAAGAATGCATATCTTTTTGCCATAAAAAAGGGAAATTTTTTCATTTTTGCTCCAAAATGAGGGGAATTTCTGCTTTTATGCCTCTAAATAAGTGGAATTTCTGTCTTTTTCCCCCAAAACAAAAGGATTTTCTGTCTTTTTTGCTTCAAAATAAGGAAAATTTCTGACTTATTACCCTGAAATAGGTGAAATTTCTGCAATTTTGCCTCAAAATAAGGGAAATTTCTGCCTTTTTACCCCCAAATAAAGAGAATTTCAGCCTTTTTACCTCAAAATAAGGGGAATTTCTGCATTTTTGCCCCAAAATATGGGAAATTTCTGTCTTTTTGCCCAAAATACGAAAAATTTCTGCAATTTTGTACCAAAATATGGGAAGTTTCTGCCTTTTTGCCCCAAAATAAGGAAAATTTCTGCCTTTTTTCCCTGAAATAAATGAAATTTCTCCAATTTTGTCCCAAAATAAGTGAAATTTCTGCAATTTTGCCCCAAAATATGGGAAATTTCTGGAATTTTGCCCCAAAACAAGTGCAATTTCTGAGTTTTGCCCCAAAATAAAGAGAATTTCTGTTTTTTGCCCTAACATATAGGGAATTTCTGCATTTTTGCCCCACAATTAGGGGAATTTCTGCAATTTTGCTCCAAAATACAAAGAATTTCTGCTTTTTAGCCTGAAAATAAGGGGAATGTATACCTTTTGCCACAAAAAAGAGAAATTTCTTCATTTTTGCTCCAAAATAAAAAGAAGTTCTGGTTTTTTGCCTCTCAAAAAGTGGAATTTCTGTCTTTTTCCCCAAAAACAAAGGGAATTTCTGTCTTTTTGCCCCAAAATAAAGAAAATTTCTGACTTATTACCCTGAAATAAGTGAAATTTTTCAATTTTGCCACAAAATAAGGAAATTTCTGCCTATTTGCCCCCAATTAAGGGGAATTTCAGCCTTTTTTCCTCAAAATAAAGGGAATTTCTGCATTTTTGCCCCAAAATATAGGAAATTTCTGCCTTTTTACTCCAAAATAAGAAAAATTTCTGCAATTTTGTACCAAAATAAAAAAATTTCTGCCTTTTTGCCCCAAAATAAGAAAATTTCATTTTTTTTGAAATAAGTGAAATTTCTGCAATTTTGCCACAAAATAAGTGTAATTTCTGCAATTTTGCCCAAAAATAAGTGAAATTTCGGGAACTTTGCTCCAAAATAAGTGGAATTTCTGAGTTTGGCCCTAAAATAAGGAGAATTTCTGTCTTTTTGCCCCAACTTATTGGGAATTTCTGCCTTTCTGTCCAACAATTTGGGAAATTTCTGCAATTTTGCTCCAAAATAAGGGGAATTTTGGTTTTTTTGCCCAAAAATAAGAAGAATGCATACCTTTTTGCCCTTAAAAAGTGATATTTCTTCATTTTTGCTCCAAAATAAGGGGAATTTCTGCTTTTTGCCTCTAAAAAAGTGGAATTTCTGTCTTTTCCCCCCAAACAAAGGGAATTTCTGTTATTTGGCCCCAAAATAAGGAAAATTTCTGACTTATTACCCTTAAATAAGTGAAATTGCTGCAATTTTTGCTGCCTTTTTACCCCCAAATAAGGGGAATTTCAGCCTATTTACCTCAAAATAAGGGAAATTTCTGCATTTTTGCCCCAAAATATGGGAAATTTCTGCGTTTTAGCCCCAAAATAAGAAAAATTTCGGCAATTTTGTACCAAAATAAAAAAAAATTCTGCCTTTTTGCCCCAAAATAAGAAAATTTCTGCTTTTTAATAAAATAAGTGAAATTTCTTCAATTTTGCCCAAAATAAGTGAAATTTCTTCAATTTTGTTCCAAAATAAGGGAAATTTCTGGAATTTTGCTCCAAAATAAGTGGTATTTCTGAGTTTTGCCCCAAAATAAGGAGAATTTCTGTCCTTTTGCCCCAACATATAGGGAATTTCTGCCTTTTTGCCCCACCTTTAAGGGAATTTCTGCAATTTTGCTCCAAAATACGGGGAATTTCTGCCTTTTTGTCCGAAAATAAGAAGAATGCATACCTTTTTGCCATAAAAAATGGAAATTTCTTCATTTTTGCTTCAAAATAAGGGGAATTTCTGCTTTTTTGCCTCTAAATAAGTGTAATTTCTGTCTTTTTCCCCCAAAACAAAGGGAATTTTTGTCTTTTTTGCCCTAAATAAAATAAATTTCTGACTTATTACCCTGAAATAAGTGAAATTTCTGCAATTTTGCCCCAAAATAAGGGAAATTTCTGCCCTTTTGCCCCCAAATATGGGGAATTTCAGCCTTTTTACCTAAAAGTAAGGGGAATTTCTGCATTTTTGCCACAAAATATTAGGAATTTCAGCCCTTTTGCCCCAAAATAAAGAAAATTTCTGCCTTTTTTCCCTGAAATAAGTGAAATTTCTCCAATTTTGTCCCAAAATAAGTGAAATTTCTGCAATTTTGCCCCAAAATAAGGGAAATTTCTGGAATTTTGCCCCAAAATAAGTGGAATTTCTGAGTTTTGCCCCAAAATAAGGAGAATTTCTGTCTTTTTGCCACAACATATAGGGAATTTCTGCCTTTTTGACCCACAATTAGGGGAATTTCTGCAATTTTGCTCCAAAATATGGGGAATTTCTGCCTTTTTGTCCGAAAATAAGAAGAATGCATAACTTTTTGCCATAAAAAAGGGAAATTTCTTCATTTTTGCTCCAAAATAAGGAAAATTTTTGCTTTTTTGCCTCTAAATAAGTGGAATTTCTGTCTTTTTGCCCCAAAACAAAGGGAACTTCTGTCTTTTTTGCCCCAAAATTAAAAAAATTTCTGATTATTACCCTGAAATAAGTGAAATTTCTGCAATTTTGCCCCAAAATAAGGGAAATTTCTGCCTTTTTGCCCCCAAATATGAGAAATTTCAGCCTTTTTACCTAAAAGTAAGGGGAATTTCTGCATTTTTGCCACAAAATATTAGGAATTTCAGCCTTTTTGCTTCAAAATAAAGAAAATTACTGCCTTTTTTCCCTGAAATAATTGAAATTTCTGAAATTTTGCCCCCAAATAAGTGAAATTTTAGCAATTTTGTCCCAAAATAAAGGAAATTTATGGAATTTTGCCCCCAAATATGTGGAATTTTTGAGTTTTGCCCCAAAATAATGAGAATTTCTGTATTTTTGCCCCAACATATAGGGAATTTCTGCCTTGTTGCCCCACAATTAGGGGAATTTCTGCAATTTTGCTCCAAAATACGGGGAATTTCTGCCTTTTTGCCCGAAAATAAGTAGAATGCATACCTTTTTGCCATAAAAAAGAGAAATTTCTTCATTTTTGCTCCAAAATGAGGGGAATTTCCGCTTTTTTTGCCTCTAAATGAGTGGAATTTCTGTCTTTTTCCCCCAAAACAAAGGGAATTTCTGTGTTTTTTGCACCAAAATACGGAAAATTTCTGCAATTTTGTCCCAAAATAAGTGAAATTTCTGCTTTTTCCCCCAAATAAGGGAATTTCAGCATTTTTACCCCAAAATAAGGGGAATTTCTGCATTTTTGCCCCAAAATATGGAAAATTTCTGCCTTTTTGCCCCAAAATAAAAAAAAATTCTGCAATTTTTTACCAAAATAAAAGAAATTTCTGCCTTTTTGCCTTAAAATAAGAAAATTTCTGCTTTTTTTTCTGAAATAACTGAAATTTCTGCAATTTTGCCCCAAAATAAGTGAAATTTCTGAGTTTTGCTACAAAATAAAGAGAATTTCTGTTATTTTGCCCCAACATATAAGGAATTTCTGCCTTTTTGCCCCACAATTAGGGGAATTTATGCAATTTTGCTCCATAATACGAGGAATTTCTGCCTTTTTGTCCGAAAATAAGAATGCATACCTTTTTGCCATAAAAAAGTGAAATTTTTTCATTTTTGCTCCAAAATAAGAGGAATTTCTGCTTTTTTCCTCTAAATAATTGGAATTTCTGTTTTTTCCCCCAAAACAAAAGGAATTTCTGTCTTTTTTGCCCCAAAATAAGGGAAATTTCTGATTTATTACCCTGAAATAAGTAAAATTTCTGCAATTTTGCCCCAAAATTTGGGAAATTTCTGCCTTTTTGCCTTCAAATAAGGGGAATTTCAGTCTTTTTACCTCAAAATAAGTAACATTTCTGCATTTTTGCCACAAAATATTAGGAATTTCTGCCTTTTTGCCCCAAAATAAGGAAATTTCTGACTTATTACCCTAAAATAAGTGAAATATCTGCAATTTTGCCCCAAAATATGGGAAATTTCTGCCTTTTTTCCTACAAAATAAGAAAAATTTCTACAATTTTGTACCAAAATAATAGAAATTACTGCCTTTTTGCCCCAAAATAAGTGAAATTTCTGGAATTTTGCTCCAAAATAAGAGGAATTTCTGAGTTTTGTCCCAAAATAAAGAGAATTTCTGTCTTTTTGCCTTAACATATAGGGAATTTCTGCCTTTTTGCCCCACAATTAGGGGAATTTCTGCAATTTTGCTCCAAAATACGGGGAATTTCTGCCTTTTTGCCCGAAAATTTGAAGAATGCATAACTTTTTGCCATAAAAAAGGGAAATTTCTTCATTTTTGCTCCTAAATAAGGGGAATTTCTGCTTTTTTGCCTCTAAATAAGTGGAATTTATGTATTTTTCCCCCAAAACAAAGGGAATTTCTGTCTTTTTTGCCCAAAATAAGGAAAATTTCTGACTTATTATCCTGAAATAAGTGAAATTTCTGCAATTTTGCCCCAAAATAAGGGAAATTTCTGCTTTTTTGCCCCCAAATGATGGGAATTTCAGCCTTTTTACCTCAAAATAAGGGGAATTTTTGCATTTGTGCCACAAAATATTAGGAATTTCTGCCTTTTTGCCCCAAAATAAGGAAAATTTCTTACTTATTACCCTGAATTAAGTGAAATTTTTGCAATTTTGCCCCAAAATAAGGAAATTTCTGACTTTTTGCTTCCAATTAAGGGGAATTTCAGCCTTTTTCATCAACATAAAGGGAATTTCGGCATTTTTGCCCCAAAATATGGGAAATTTCTGCTTTTTTGCTCCAAAATAAGAAAAATTTCTGCAATTTTTTACCAAAATAAAAGAAATTTCTGCCTTCTTGCCCCAAAATAAGAAAATTTCTGCTTTTTTTTTGAAAAAAGTGAAATTTCTGCAATTTTGCCCAAAAATAAGGGAAATCTTTAGAATTTTGCCCCAAAATAAGTGGAATTTCTGAGTTCTGCCCCAAAATTAGGAGAATTTCTGTCTTTTTGCCCCAACATATAGGGAATTTCTGCCTTTTTGCCCCACAATTAGGGGAATTTCTGCAATTTTGCTCCAAAATACGGGGAATTTCTGCCTTTTTGCCTGAAAATAAGAAGAATGCATAACTTTTTGCCATAAAAAAGGGAAATTTCTTCATTTTTGCTCCAAAATAAGGGGAATTTCTCCTTTTTTGCCTCTAAATAAGTGGAATTTCTGTCTTTTTCCCCGAAAACAAAGGTAATTTCTGTATTTTTTGCCACAAAATAAGGAAAATTTCTGACTTATTACCCTGAAGTAAGTGAAATTTCTGCAATTTTGCCCGAAAATAAGGAGCATTTCTGCTTTTTTGCCTCTAAATAAGTGGAATTTATGTATTTTTCCCCCAAAACAAATGGAAATTCTGTCTTTTTTGCCCAAAATAAGGAAAATTTCTGACTTATTACCCTAAAATAAGTGAAATTTCTGCAATTTTGCCCCAAAATAATGGAAATTTCTGCCTTTTTGCCCCCAAATAAGGGGAATTTCAGCCTTTTTATCTCAAAATAAGGGGAATTTCTGCATTTTGCCACAAAATATTAGGAATTTCTGCCTTTTTGCCCCAAAATAAGAAAAATTTCTGACTTATTACCCTGAAGTAAGTGAAATTTTTGCAATTTTGCCACAAAATAAGGAAATTTCTGCCTGTTTGCCCCCAATTAAGAGGAATTTCAGGCTTTTTCCTCAAAATAAGGGGAATTTCTGCATTTTTGCCCCAAAATATGGGAAATTTCTGCCTTTTTGCTACAAAATAAGAAAAATTTCTACAATTTTGTACCAAAATAATAGAAATTTCTGCCTTTTTGCCCCAAAATAAGTGAAATTTCTGGAATTTCGCTCCAAAATAAGAGGAATTTCTGAGTTTTGTCCCAAAATAAAGAGAATTTCTGTCTTTTTGCCTTAACATATAGGGAATTTCTGCCTTTTTGCCCCACAATTAGGGGAATTTCTGCAATTTTGCTCCAAAATATGGGGAATTTCTGCCTTTTTGCCCGAAAATAAGAAGAATGCATAGCTTTTTGCCATAAAAAAGTGAAATTTCTTCATTAGTGCTCCAAAATAAGGGGAATTTCTGCTTTTTTGCATCTAAATAAGTGGAATTTATGTATTTTTCCCCCAAAACAAAGGGAATTTCTGTCTTCTTTGCACCAAAATAAGGAAAATTCCTGACTTATTACCCTGAAATAAGTGAAATTTCTGCAATTGTGCCCCAAAATAATGGAAATTTCTGCCTTTTTGCCCCCAAATAAGGGGAATTTCAGCCTTTTTACCTCAAAATAAGGGGAATTTCTGCATTTTTGCCCCAAAATATGGGAAATTTCTGCTTTTTTGCTCCAAAATAAGAAAAATTTCTGCAATTTTTTACCAAAATAAAAGAAATTTCTGCCTTCTTGCCCCAAAATAAGAAAATTTCTGCTTTTTTTTGAAATAAGTGAAATTTCTGCAATTTTGCCCAAAAATAAGGGAAATCTTTAGAAATTTGCCCCAAAATAAGTGGAATTTCTGAGTTCTGCCCCAAAATTGGGAGAATTTCTGTCTTTTTGCCCCAACATATAGGGAATTTCTGCCTTTTTGCCCCACAATTAGGGGAATTTCTGCAATTTTGCTCCAAAATACGGGGAATTTCTGCCTTTTTGCCTGAAAATAAGAAGAATGCATAACTTTTTGCCATAAAAAAGGGAAATTTCTTCATTTTTGCTCCAAAATAAGGGGAATTTCTGCTTTTTTGCCTCTAAATAAGTGGAATTTCTGTCTTTTTCCCCGAAAACAAAGGTAATTTCTGTATTTTTTGCCACAAAATAAGGAAAATTTCTGACTTATTACCCTGAAGTAAGTGAAATTTCTGCAATTTTGCCCCAAAATAAGGAGCATTTCTGCTTTTTTGCCTCTAAATAAGTGGAATTTATGTATTTTTCCCCCAAAACAAATGGAAATTCTGTCTTTTTTGCCCAAAATAAGGAAAATTTCTGACTTATTACCCTAAAATAAGTGAAATTTCTGCAATTTTGCCCCAAAATAATGGAAATTTCTGCCTTTTTGCCCCCAAATAAGGGGAATTTCAGCCTTTTTATCTCAAAATAAGGGGAATTTCTGCATTTTGCCACAAAATATTAGGAATTTCTGCCTTTTTGCCCCAAAATAAGAAAAATTTCTGACTTATTACCCTGAAGTAAGTGAAATTTTTGCAATTTTGCCACAAAATAAGGAAATTTCTGCCTGTTTGCCCCCAATTAAGGGGAATTTCAGGCTTTTTCCTCAAAATAAGGGGAATTTCTGCATTTTTGCCCCAAAATATGGGAAATTTCTGCCTTTTTGCTACAAAATAAGAAAAATTTCTACAATTTTGTACCAAAATAATAGAAATTTCTGCCTTTTTGCCCCAAAATAAGTGAAATTTCTGGAATTTCGCTCCAAAATAAGAGGAATTTCTGAGTTTTGCCCCAAAATAAAGAGAATTTCTGTCTTTTTGCCTTAACATATAGGGAATTTCTGCCTTTTTGCCCCACAATTAGGGGAATTTCTGCAATTTTGCTCCAAAATATGGGGAATTTCTGCCTTTTTGCCCGAAAATAAGAAGAATGCATAGCTTTTTGCCATAAAAAAGTGAAATTTCTTCATTATTGCTCCAAAATAAGGGGAATTTCTGCTTTTTTGCATCTAAATAAGTGGAATTTATGTATTTTTCCCCCAAAACAAAGGGAATTTCTGTCTTCTTTGCACCAAAATAAGGAAAATTCCTGACTTATTACCCTGAAATAAGTGAAATTTCTGCAATTGTGCCCCAAAATAATGGAAATTTCTGCCTTTTTGCCCCCAAATAAGGGGAATTTCAGCCTTTTTACCTCAAAATAAGGGGAATTTCTGCATTTTTGCCCCAAAATATGGGAAATTTCTGCTTTTTTGCTCCAAAATAAGAAAAATTTCTGCAATTTTTTACCAAAATAAAAGAAATTTCTGCCTTCTTGCCCCAAAATAAGAAAATTTCTGCTTTTTTTTGAAATAAGTGTAATTTCTGCAATTTTGCCCAAAAATAAGGGAAATCTTTAGAATTTTGCCCCAAAATAAGTGGAATTTCTGAGTTCTGCCCCAAAATTAGGAGAATTTCTGTCTTTTTGCCCCAACATATAGGGAATTTCTGCCTTTTTGCCCCACATTTAGGGGAATTTCTGCAATTTTGCTCCAAAATACGGGGAATTTCTGCCTTTTTGCCTGAAAATAAGAAGAATGCATAACTTTTTGCCATAAAAAAGGGAAATTTCTTCATTTTTGCTCCAAAATAAGGGGAATTTCTGCTTTTTTGCCTCTAAATAAGTGGAATTTCTGTCTTTTTCCCCGAAAACAAAGGTAATTTCTGTATTTTTTGCCACAAAATAAGGAAAATTTCTGACTTATTACCCTGAAGTAAGTGAAATTTCTGCAATTTTGCCCCAAAATAAGGAGAATTTCTGCTTTTTTGCCTCTAAATAAGTGGAATTTATGTATTTGTCCCCCAAAACAAAGGGAAATTCTGTCTTTTTTGCCCAAAATAAGGAAAATTTCTGACTCTTACCCTAAAATAAGTGAAATTTTTGCATTTTTGCCCCAAAATATGGGAAATTTCTGCGTTTTAGCCCCAAAATAAGAAAAAATTCTGCAATTTTGTACCAAAATAAAAAAAATTCTGCCTTTTTGCCGCAAAATAAGAAAATTTCTGCTTTTTTTCTAAAATAAGTTAAATTTCTGCAATTTTGCCCGAAATAAGTGAAATTTCTGCAATTTTGTTCCAAAATAAGGGGAATTTCTGGAATTTTGCTCCAAAATAAGTGGTATTTCTGAGTTTTGCCCCAAAATAAGGAGAATTTCTGTCCTTTTGCCCCAACATATAGGGAATTTCTGCTTTTTTGCCCCACCTTTAAGGGAATTTCTGCAATTTTGCTCCAAAATACGGGGAATTTCTGCCTTTTTGTCCGAAAATAAGAAGAATGCATACCTTTTTGCCATAAAAAATGGAAATTTCTTCATTTTTGCTTCAAAATAAGGGGAATTTCTGCTTTTTTGCCTCTAAATAAGTGTAATTTCTGTCTTTTTCCCCCAAAACAAAGGGAATTTTTGTCTTTTTTGCCCTAAATAAAAAAAATTTCTGACTTATTATCCTGAAATAAGTGAAATTTCTGCAATTTTGCCCCAAAATAAGGGAAATTTCTGCCCTTTTGCCCCCAAATATGGGGAATTTCAGCCTTTTTACCTAAAAGTAAGGGGAATTTCTGCATTTTTGCCACAAAATATTAGGAATTTCAGCCCTTTTGCCCCAAAATAAAGAAAATTTCTGCCTTTTTTCCCTGAAATAAGTGAAATTTCTCCAATTTTGTCCCAAAATAAGTGAAATTTCTGCAATTTTGCCCCAAAATAAGAGAAATTTCTGGATTTTTGCCCCAAAATAAGTGGAATTTCTGAGTTTTGCCCCAAAATAAGGAGAATTTGTGTCTTTTTGCCCCAACATATAGGGAATTTCTGCCTTTTTGACCCACAATTAGGGGAATTTCTGCAATTTTGCTCCAAAATACGGGGAATTTCTGCCTTTTTGCCCGAAAATAAGAAGAATGCATACCTTTTTGCCATAAAAAAGAGAAATTTCTTCATTTTTGCTCCTAAATAAGGGGAATTTCTGCTTTTTTGCCTCTAAATAAGTGGAATTTATGTATTTTTCCCCCAAAACATAGGGAATTTCTGTCTTTTTTGCCCAAAATAAGGAAAATTTCTGACTTATTATCCTGAAATAAGTGAAATTTTGCAATTTTGCCCCAAAATAAGGGAAATTTCTGCCTTTTTGCCCCCAAATAATGGGAATTTCAGCCTTTTTACCTCAAAATAAGGGGAATTTTTTTCATTTTTGTCACAAAATATTAGGAATTTCTGCCTTTTTGCCCCAAAATAAGGAAAATTTCTTACTTATTACCCTGAATTAAGTGAAATTTTTGCAATTTTGCCCCAAAATAAGGAAATTTCTGACTTTTTGCTTCCAATTAAGGGGAATTTCAGCCTTTTTCATCAAAATAAGGGGAATTTCGGCATTTTTGCCCCAAAATATGGGAAATTTCTGCTTTTTTGCTCCAAAATAAGAAAAATTTCTGCAATTTTTTACCAAAATAAAAGAAATTTCTGCCTTCTTGCCCCAAAATAAGAAAATTTCTACTTTTTTTTGAAATAAGTGAAATTTCTGCAATTTTGCCCAAAAATAAGGGAAATCTTTAGAATTTTGCCCCAAAATAAGTGGAATTTCTGAGTTCTGCCCCAAAATTAGGAGAATTTCTGTCTTTTTGCCCCAACATATAGGGAATTTCTGCCTTTTTGCCCCACAATTAGGGGAATTTCTGCAATTTTGCTCCAAAATACGGGGAATTTCTGCCTTTTTGCCTGAAAATAAGAAGAATGCATAACTTTTTGCCATAAAAAAGGGAAATTTCTTCATTTTTGCTCCAAAATAAGGGGAATTTCTGCTTTTTTGCCTCTAAATAAGTGGAATTTCTGTCTTTTTCCCCGAAAACAAAGGTAATTTCTGTATTTTTTGCCACAAAATAAGGAAAATTTCTGACTTATTACCCTGAAGTATGTGAAATTTCTGCAATTTTGCCCTAAAATAAGGAGCATTTCTGCTTTTTTGCCTCTAAATAAGTGGAATTTATGTATTTTTCCCCCAAAACAAAGGGAAATTCTGTCTTTCTTGCCCAAAATAAGGAAAATTTCTGACTTATTACATTAAAATAAGTGAAATTTCTGCAATTTTGCCCCAAAATAATGGAAATTTCTGCCTTTTTGCCCCCAAATAAGGGGAATTTCAGCCTTCTTATCTCAAAATAAGGGGAATTTCTGCATTTTGCCACAAAATATTAGGAATTTCTGCCTTTTTGCCCCAAAATAAGAAAAATTTCTGACTTATTACCCTGAAGTAAGTGAAATTTTTGCAATTTTGCCACAAAATAAGGAAATTTCTGCCTGTTTGCCCCCAATTAAGGGGAATTTCAGGCTTTTTCCTCAAAATAAGGGGAATTTCTGCATTTTTGCCCCAAAATATGGGAAATTTCTGCCTTTTTGCTACAAAATAAGAAAAATTTCTATAATTTTGTACCAAAATAATAGAAATTTCTGCCTTTTTGCCCCAAAATAAGTGAAATTTCTGGAATTTCGCTCCAAAATAAGAGGAATTTCTGAGTTTTGCCCCAAAATAAAGAGAATTTCTGTCTTTTTGCCTTAACATATAGGGAATTTCTGCCTTTTTGCCCCACAATTAGGGGAATTTCTGCAATTTTGCTCCAAAATATGGGGAATTTCTGACTTTTTGCCCGAAAATAAGAAGAATGCATAGCTTTTTGCCATAAAAAAGTGAAATTTCTTCATTATTGCTCCAAAATAAGGGGAATTTCTGCTTTTTTGCCTCTAAATAAGTGGAATTTATGTATTTTTCCCCCAAAACAAAGGGAATTTCTGTCTTTTTTGCACCAAAATAAGGAAAATTCCTGACTTATTACCCTGAAATAAGTGAAATTTCTGCAATTGTGCCCCAAAATAATGGAAATTTCTGCCTTTTTGCCCCCAAATAAGGGGAATTTCAGCCTTTTTACCTCAAAATAAGGGGAATTTCTGCATTTTTGCCCCAAAATATGGGAAATTTCTGACTTTTTGCTACAAAATAAGAAAAATTTCTACAATTTTGTACCAAAATAATAGAAATTACTGCCTTTTTGCCCCAAAATAAGTGAAATTTCTGGAATTTTGCTCCAAAATAAGAGGAATTTCTGAGTTTTGCCCCAAAATAAAGAGAATTTCTGTCTTTTTTCCTTAACATATAGGGAATTTCTGCCTTTTTGCCCCATAATTAGGGGAATTTCTGCAATTTTGCTCCAAAATACGGGGAATTTCTGCCTTTTTGCCCGAAAATAAGAAGAATGCATACCTTTTTGCCATAAAAAAGGGAAATTTCTTCATTTTTGCTCCTAAATAAGGGGAATTTCTGCTTTTTTGCCTCTAAATAAGTGGAATTTATGTATTTTTCCCCCAAAACAAAGGGAATTTCTGTCTTTTTTGCCCAAAATAAGGAAAATTTCTGACTTATTATCCTGAAATAAGTGAAATTTCTGCAATTTTGCCCCAAAATAAGGGAAATTTCTGCCTTTTTGCCCCCAAATAATGGGAATTTCAGCCTTTTTACCTCAAAATAAGGGGAATTTTTTTCATTTTTGTCACAAAATATTAGGAATTTCTGCCTTTTTGCCCCAAAATAAGGAAAATTTCTTACTTATTACCCTGAATTAAGTGAAATTTTTGCAATTTTGCCCCAAAATAAGGAAATTTCTGACTTTTTGCTTCCAATTAAGGGGAATTTCAGCCTTTTTCATCAAAATAAGGGGAATTTCGGCATTTTTGCCCCAAAATATGGGAAATTTCTGCTTTTTTGCTCCAAAATAAGAAAAATTTCTGCAATTTTTTAACAAAATAAAAGAAATTTCTGCCTTCTTGCCCCAAAATAAGAAAATTTCTACTTTTTTTTGAAATAAGTGAAATTTCTGCAATTTTGCCCAAAAATAAGGGAAATCTTTAGAATTTTGCCCCCAAATAAGTGGAATTTCTTAGTTCTGCCCCAAAATTAGGAGAATTTCTGTCTTTTTGCCCCAACATATAGGGAATTTCTGCCTTTTTGCTCCACAATTAGGGGAATTTCTGCAATTTTGCTCCAAAATACGGGGAATTTCTGCCTTTTTGCCTGAAAATAAAAAGAATGCATAACTTTTTGCCATAAAAAAGGGAGATTTCTTTTTTTGCTCCAAAAAAAGGGGAATTTCTGCTTTTTTGCCTCTAAATAAGTGGAATTTCTGTCTTTTTCCACGAAAACAAAGGTAATTTCTGTATTTTTTGCCACAAAATAAGGAAAATTTCTGACTTATTACCCTGAAGTAAGTGAAATTTCTGCAATTTTGCCCCAAAATAAGGAGAATTTCTGCTTTTTTGCCTCTAAATAAGTGGAATTTATGTATTTTTCCCGCAAAATAAAGGGAAATTCTGTCTTTTTTGCCCAAAATAAAGAAAATTTCTGACTTATTTCCCTAAAATAAGTGAAATTTTTGCATTTTTGCCCCAAAATATGGGAAATTTCTGCGTTTTAGCCCCAAAATAAGAAAAATTTCTGCAATTTTGTACCAAAATAAAAAAAATTCTGCCTTTTTGCCCCAAAATAAGAAAATTTCTGCTTTTTTTCTAAAATAAGTTAAATTTCTGCAATTTTGCCCAAAATAAGTGAAAGTTCTGCAATTTTGTTCCAAAATAAGGGAAATTTCTGGAATTTTGCTCCAAAATAAGTGGTATTTCTGAGTTTTGCCCCAAAATAAGGAGAATTTCTGTCCTTTTGCCCCAACATATAGGGAATTTCTGCCTTTTTGCCCCACCTTTAAGGGAATTTCTGCAATTTTGCTCCAAAATACGGGGAATTTCTGTCTTTTTGTCCGAAAATAAGAAGAATGCATACCTTTTTGCCATAAAAAATGGAAATTTCTTCATTTTTGCTTCAAAATAAGGGGAATTTCTGGTTTTTTGCCTCTAAATAAGTGTAATTTCTGTCTTTTTCCCCCAAAACAAAGGGAATTTTTGTCTTTTTTGCCCTAAAAAAAAAATTCTGACTTATTACCCTGAAATAAGTGAAATTTCTGCAATTTTGCCCCAAAATATGGAAATTTCTGCCCTTTTGCCCCCAAATATGGGGAATTTCAGCCTTTTTACCTAAAAGTAAGGGGAATTTCTGCATTTTTGCCACAAAATATTAGGAATTTCAGCCCTTTTGCCCCAAAATAAAGAAAATTTCTGCCTTTTTTCCCTGAAATAAGTGAAATTTCTCCAAGTTTGTCCCAAAATAAGTGAAATTTCTGCAATTTTGCCCCAAAATAAGGGAAATTTCTGGAATTTTGCCCCAAAATAAGTGGAATTTCTGAGTTTTGCCCCAAAATAAGGAGAATTTCTGTCTTTTTGCCCCAACATATAGGGAATTTCTGCCTTTTTGACCCACAATTAGGGGAATTTCTGCAATTTTGCTCCAAAATATGGGGAATTTCTGCCTTTTTGTCCGAAAATAAAAAGAATGCATACCTTTTTGCCATAAAAAAGGGAAATTTCTTCATTTTTGCTCCAAAATAAGGAAAATTTCTGCTCTTTTGCCTCTAAATAAGTGGAATTTCTGTCTTTTTGCCCCAAAACAAAGGAAACTTCTGTCTTTTTTGCCCCAAAATTAAAAAAATTTCTGACTTATTACCCTGAAATAAGTGAAATTTCTGCAATTTTGCCCCAAAATAAGGGAAATTTTTGCCTTTTTACCCCCAAATATGGGAAATTTCAGCCTTTTTACCTAAAAGTAAGGAGAATTTCTGCATTTTTGCCACAAAATATTCGGAATTTCAGCCTTTTTGCTTCAAAATAAAGAAAATTACTGCCTTTTTTCCCTGAAATAATTGAAATTTCTGAAATTTTGCCCCCAAATAAGTGAAATTTCTGCAATTTTGTCCCAAAATAAGGGAAATTTATGGAATTTTGCCCCCAAATATGTGGAATTTTTGAGTTTTGCCCCAAAATAATGAGAATTTCTGTATTTTTGCCCCAACATATAGGGAATTTCTGCCTTGTTGCCCCACAATTAGGGGAATTTCTGCAATTTTGCTCCAAAATACGGGGCATTTCTGCCTTTTTGCCCGAAAATAAGTAGAATGCATACCTTTTTGCCATAAAAAAGAGAAATTTCTTCATTTTTGCTCCAAAATGAGGGGAATTTCCGCTTTTTTTGCCTCTAAATGAGTGGAATTTCTGTCTTTTTCCCCCAAAACAAAGGGAATTTCTGTCTTTTTTGCACCAAAATAAGGAAAATTTCTGCAATTTTGCCCCAAAATAAGTGAAATTTCTGCTTTTTTGCCCCCAAATAAGGGAATTTCAGCCTTTTTACCCCAAAATAAGGGGAATTTCTGCATTTTTGCCCCAAAATATGGGAAATTTCTGCCTTTTTGCCCCAAAATAAGAAAAAATTCTGCAATTTTGTACCAAAATAAAAGAAATTTCTGCCTTTTTGCCCCAAAATAAGAAAATTTCTGCTTTTTTTTCTGAAATAACTGAAATTTCTGCAATTTTGCCCAAAAATAAGTGAAATTTCTGAGTTTTGCTACAAAATAAAGAGAATTTCTGTCTTTTTGCCCCAACATATAAGGAATTTCTGCCTTTTTGCCCCACAATTAGGGGAATTTATGCAGTTTTGCTCCATAATACGAGCAATTTCTGCCTTTTTGTCCGAAAATGAGAATGCATACCTTTTTGCCATAAAAAAGTGAAATTTTTTCATTTTTGCTCCAAAATAAGAGGAATTTCTGCTTTTTTCCTCTAAATAATTGGAATTTCTGTTTTTTCCCCCAAAACAAAAGGAATTTCTGTCTTTTTTGCCCCAAAATAAGGGAAATTTCTGATTTATTACCCTGAAATAAGTAAAATTTCTGCAATTTTGCCCCAAAATTTGGGAAATTTCTGCCTTTTTGCCTTCAAATAAGGGGAATTTCAGCATTTTTACCTCAAAATAAGTAACATTTCTGCATTTTTGCCACAAAATATTAGGAATTTCTGCCTTTTTGCCCCAAAATAAGGAAAATTTCTGACTTATTACCCTGAAATAAGTGAAATATCTGCAATTTTGCCCCAAAATATGGGAAATTTCTGCCTTTTTGCTACAAAGTAAGAAAAATTTCTACAATTTTGTACCAAAATAATAGAAATTACTGCCTTTTTGCCCCAAAATAAGTGAAATTTCTGGAATTTTGCTCCAAAATAAGAGGAATTTCTGAGTTTTGCCCCAAAATAAAGAGAATTTCTGTCTTTTTGCCTTAACATATAGGGAATTTCTGCCTTTTTGCCCCACAATTAGGGGAATTTCTGCAATTTTGCTCCAAAATACAGGGAATTTCTGCCTTTTTGCCCGAAAATAAGAAGAATGCATACCTTTTTGCCATAAAAAAGGGAAATTTCTTCATTTTTGCTCCTAAATAAGGGGAATTTCTGCTTTTTTGCCTCTAAATAAGTGGAATTTATGTATTTTTTCCCCAAAACAAAGGGAATTTCTGTCTTTTTTGCCCAAAATAAGGAAAATTTCCTACTTATTATCCTGAAATAAGTGAAAGTTCTGCAATTTTGACCCAAAATAAGGGAAATTTCTGCCTTTTTGCCCCCAAATAATGGGAATTTCAGCCTTTTTACCTCAAAATAAGGGGAATTTTTGCATTTTTGCCACAAAATATTAGAAATTTCTGCCTTTTTGCCCCAAATTAAGAAAAATTTCTTACTTATTACCCCGAATTAAGTGAAATTTTTGCAATTTTGCCCCAAAATAAGGAAATTTCTGACTTTTTGCTTCCAATTAATGTAAATTTCAGCCTTTTTCATCAAAATAAGGGGAATTTCGGCATTTTTGCCCCAAAATATGGGAAATTTCTGCTCTTTTGCTCCAAAATAAGAAAAATTTCTGCAATTTTTTACCAAAATAAAAGAAATTTCTGCCTTCTTGCCCCAAAATAAGAAAATTTCTGCTTTTTTTTGAAATAAGTGAAATTTCTGCAATTTTGCCCAAAAATAAGGGAAATCTTTAGAATTTTGCCCCAAAATAAGTGGAATTTCTGAGTTCTGCCCCAAAATTAGGAGAATTTCTGTCTTTTTGCCCCAACATATAGGGAATTTCTGCCTTTTTGCCCCACAATTAGGGGAATTTCTGCAATTTTGCTCCAAAATACAGGGAATTCCTGCCTTTTTGCCTGAAAATAAGAAGAATGCATAACTTTTTGCCATAAAAAAGGGAAATTTCTTCATTTTTGCTCCAAAATAAGGGGAATTTCTCTTTTTTGCCTCTAAATAAGTGGAATTTCTGTCTTTTTCCCCGAAAACAAAGGTAATTTCTGTATTTTTTGCCACAAAATAAGGAAAATTTCTGACTTATTACCCTTAAGTAAGTGAAATTTCTGCAATTTTGCCCCAAAATAAGGAGAATTTCTGCTTTTTTGCCTCTAAATAAGTGGAATTTCTGTCTTTTTCCCACAAAACAAAGGGAAATTCTGTCTTTTTTGCCCAAAATAAGGAAAATTTCTGACTTATTACCCTAAAATAAGTGAAATTTCTGCAATTTTGCCCCAAAATAATGGAAATTTCTGCCTTTTTGCGCCCAAATAAGGGGAATTTCAGCCTTTTTATCTCAAAATTAGGGGAATTTCTGCATTTTGCCACAAAATATTAGGAATTTTTTCCTTTTTGCCCCAAAATAAAAAAAATTTCTGACTTATTACCCTGAAGTAAGTGAAATTTTTGCAATTTTGCCACAAAATAAGGAAATTTCTGCCTGTTTGCCCGCAATTAAGGGGAATTTCAGCCTTTTTCCTCAAAATAAGGGGAATTTCTGCATTTTTGCCCCAAAATATAAGAAATTTCTGCCTTTTTGCTACAAAATAAGAAAAATTTCTAAATTTTGTACCAAAATAATAGAAATTTCTGCCTTTTTGCCCCAAAATAAGTGAAATTTCTGGAATTTCGCTCCAAAATAAGAGGAATTTCTGAGTTTTGCCCCAAAATAAAGAGAATTTCTGTCTTTTTGCCTTAACATATAGTGAATTTCTGCATTTTTGCCCCACAATTAGGGGAATTTCTGCAATTTTGCTCCAAAATATGGGGAATTTCTGCCTTTTTGCCCGAAAATAAGAAGAATGCATAGCTTTTTGCCATAAAAAAGTGAAATTTCTTCATTATTGCTCCAAAATAAGGGGAATTTCTGCTTTTTTGCCTCTAAATAAGTGGAATTTATGTATTTTTCCCCCAAAACAAAGGGAATTTCTGTCTTTTTTGCACCAATATAAGGAAAATTCCTGACTTATTACCCTGAAATAAGTGAAATTTCTGCAATTGTGGCCCAAAATAATGGAAATTTCTGCCTTTTTGCCCCCAAATAAGGGGAATTTCAGCATTTTTACCTCAAAAAAAGGGGAATTTCTGCATTTTTGCCACAAAATATTAGGAATTTCTGCCTTTTTGCCCCAAAATAAGGAAAATTTCTGACTTATTACCCTGAAATAAGTGAAATTTCTGCAATTTTGCCCCAAAATAAAAAATTTATGCTTTTTTTCTGAAATAAGTGAATTTTCTGCAATTTTGCCCAAAATAAGTGAATTTCTGCAATTTTGCCCCAAAATAAGGGAAATTATTGGAATTATGCCCCAAAATAAGTGGAATTTCTGAGTTTTGCCCCAAAATAAGGAGAATTTCTGTATTTTTGCCCCAACATATTGGGAATTTCTGCATTTTTGCCCCACAAATTGGGAAATTTCTGCAATTTTGCTCCAAAATAAGAGGAATTTCTGCTATTTTGCCCAAAAATAAGAAGAATGCATACCTTTTTGCCCTTAATAAGTGAAATTTCTTCATTTTTGCTCCAAATTAAGGGGAATTTCTGCTTTTTTGCCTCTAAAAAAGTGGAATTACTGTCTTTTTCCCCAAAAAAAAGGTTATTTCTGATTTTTGGCCCCAAAATAAGGAAAATTTCTGACTTATTACCCTAAAATAAGTGAAATTTCTGCAATTTTGCCCCAAAATAAGAGAAATTTCTGCCTTTTTGCCCCCAAATAAGGGGAATTTCAGCATTTTACCTCAAAATAAGAGAAATTTCTGCATTTTTGCCCCAAAATATGGGAAATTTCTGCCTTTTTGCCCCAAAATAAAAAAAATTCTGCAATTTTGTAACAACATAAAAGAAATTTCTGCCTTTTGGCCCCCAAATAAAGTAAATTTCAGCCTTTTTACCTCAAAATAAGGGGAATTTCTGCATTTTTGCCACAACATATTAGGAATTTCTGCCTTTTTGCCCCAAAATAAGGAAAATTTCTTACTTATTACCCTGTAATAATTGAAATTTTTGCAATTTTGCCCTAAAATAAGGAAATTTCTGACTTTTTGCCCCCAATTTAGAGGAATTTCAGCCTTTTTCCTCAAAATAAAAGGAATTTCTGCATTTTTGCCCCAAAATATGGGAAATTTCTGCTTTTTTGCTCCAAAATAAGAAAAATATCTGAAATTTTGTACCAAAATAAAAGAAATTTCTGCAATTTTGCCCCAAAATAAGGGAAATCTCTGGAATTCTGCCCCAAAATACGTGGAATTTCTGAGTTCTACCCCAAAATAAGGAGAATTTCTGTCTTTTTGCCCCAACATATAGGGAATTTCTGCCTTTTTGCCCCACAATTAGGGGAATTTCTGCAATTTTGCTCCAAAATACGGGGAATTTCTGCCTTTTTTCCCGAAAAAAGAAGAATACATAACTTTTTGCCATAAAAAAGGGAAATTTCTTCATTTTTCCTCCAAAATAAGGGGAATTTCTGCTTTTTTGCCTCTAAATAAGTGGAATTTCTGTCTTTTTTCCCCTAAAACAAAGGTAATTTTTGTATTTTTTGCCCCAAAATAAGGAAAATTTCTGACTTATTACCCTATAGTAAGTGAAATTTCTGCAATTTTGCCCCAAAATAAGGGGAATTTCTGCTTTTTTGCCTCTAAATTAGTGGAATTTATGTATTTTTTTCCCAAAGCAAAGAGAATTTCTGTCTATTTTGCCCAAAATAAGGAAAATTTCTGACTTATTACCCTAAAATAAGAGAAATTTCTGCAATTTTGCCCCAAAATAATGGAAATTTCTGCCTTTTTGCCCCCAAATAAGGGGAATTTCAGCCTTTTTATCTCAAAATAAGGGGAATTTCTGGATTTTTGCCACAAAATATTAAGAATTTCTGCCTTTTGTCCCAAAGTAAGGAAAATTTCTGACTTATTACTTTTTATAAGTGAAATTTTTGCAATTTTGTCACAAAATAAGGAAATTTCTGCCTGTTTGCCCCCAATTAAGGGGAATTTCAGCCTTTTTCCTCAAAATAAGGGGAATTTCTGCATTTTTGCCCCATAATATGGTAAATTTCTGCCTTTTTGCTACAAAATAAGAAAAATTTCTAAAATTTTGTAACAAAATGAAAGAAATTTCAGCCTTTTTGCCCAAAAATAAGTGAAATTTCTGGAATTTTGCTCCAAAATAAGTGGAATTTCTGTGTTTTCCCCCAAAATAAGTAGAATTTCTGCATTTTTGCCCCACAATTTGGGAAATTTCTGCAATTTTGCTCTAAAATAAGGGGAATTTCTGCCTTTTTGCCCAAAAATAAGAAGACTGCATACCTTTTTGCCTTTAAAAAGTGAAATTTCTTTATTTTTGCTCCAAAGTAAAGGGAATTTCTGCTTTTTTGCCTCTAAAAAAGTGGAATTTCTGTCTTTTTCCCCCCAAACAAAGGTTATTTCTGTTTTTGGCCCCAAAATAAGAAAAATTTCTGACTTATTACCCTGAAATAAGTGAAATTTCTGCAATTTTGCCCCAAAATAAGAGAAATTTCTGCCTTTTTGCCCCCAAATAAGGGGAATTTCAGCCTTTTACCTCAAAATAAAAGAAATTTCTGCATTTTTGCCCCAAAATATGGGAAATTTCTGCATTTTTGCCCCAAAATAAAAAAAATTCTGCAATTTTGTTACAAAATAAAAGAAATTTCAGCCTTTTGGCCCCAAAATAAGAAAATTTCTGCTTTTTTTTCTGAAATAAGTGAAATTTCTGAAATTTTGCCCCAAAATAAGTTAAATTTCTGAGTTTTGCCCTAAAATAAGGAGAATTTCTGTCTTTTTGCCCCAACATATAGGGAATTACTGCATTTTTGCCCTACAATTTGGGGAATTTCTGCAATTTTGCTCCAAAATACGGGGAATTTCTGCCTTTTTTGTCCGAAAATAATAAGAATGCATACCTTTTTGCCATAAAAAAGGGAAATTTCTTCATTTTTGTCCAAAATGAGGGGAATTTCTGCTTTTATGCCTCTAAATAAGTGGAATTTCTGTCTTTTTCCCCAAAAACAAAGGGAATTTCTGTCTTTTTTGCCCCAAAATAAGGAAAATTTCTGATTTATTACCCTGAAATAAGTGAAATTTCTACAAATTTGCCCAAAAATAAGTGAAATTTCTGCTTTTTTACCCACAAATATGGGGAATTTCAGCCTTTTTACCTCAAAATAAAGGAAATTTCTGCATTTTTGCCCCAAAATATGGGAAATTTCTGACTTTTTGCCCAAAATAAGAAAAATTTCTGCAATTTTGTACTAAAATATGGGAAATTTCTGCCTTTTTGCCCCAAAATAAGGAAAATTTCTGCCTTTTTTCCCTGAAATAAGTGAAATTTCTCCAATTTTGTCCCAAAATAAGTGAAATTTCTGCAATTTTGCCCCAAAATAAGGGAAATATCTGGAATTTTGCCCCAAAATAAGTGGAATTTCTGAGTTTTGCCCCAAAATAAGGAGAATTTCTGTGTTTTTTCCCCAACATATAGGGAATTTCTGCCTTTTTGCCCGAAAATAAGAAGAATGCATACCTTTTTGCCATAAAAAAGGGAAATTTCTGTAATTTGGCTCCAAAATAAGGGGAATTTCTGCTTTTTGCCTATACATATGTCGAATTTCTCTCTTTTTCCCCCAAAACAAAAGGAATTTCGGTCTTTTTTGCAACAAAATAAGGAAATTTTCTGACTTATTACCCTGAAATAAGGGAAATTTTTGCAATTTTGCCACAAAATAAGGGAAATTTCAGTCTTTTTGCCCCCAAATAAGGGGAATTTCACCCTTTTACCTCAAAATAAGGGGAATTTCTGCATTTTTGCAACAAAATATTAGGAATTTCTGCCTTTTTGCCCCAAAATAAGGAAAATTTCTGCCTTTTTTCCCTGAAATAAATGAAATTTCTGCAATTTTGCCCCAAAATAAGTGAAATTTCTGCAATTTTGTCCCAAAATAAGGGAAATCTCTGGAATTTTGCCCCAAAATAAGTGGAATTTCTGAGTTTTGCACCAAAATAAGGAGAATTTCTGTCTTTTTGCCCTAACATATAGGGAATTTCTGCCTTTTTGCCCCACAATTAGGGGAATTTCTATAATTTTGCTCCAAAATACGGGGAATTTCTGCTTTTTAGCCCGAAAATAAGGGGAATGTATACCTTTTGCCACAAAAAAGTGAAATTTCTTCATTTTTGCTCCAAAATAAGGGAATTTCTGCTTTTTTGCCTCTAAATAAGTGGAATTTCTGTCTTTTTTCCCCAAAACAAAAAGAATTTCTGTATTTTTTGCCCCAAGATAAGGAAAATTTCTGACTTATTACCCTTAAATAAGTGAAATTGCTGAAATTTTGCCTCAAAATAAGAAAAATTTCTCCCTTTTTGCCCCCAAATAAGGGGAATTTCAGTCTTTTTACGTCAAAATAAGGGAAATTTCTGCATTTTTGCCCCAAAATATGGGAAATTTCTGCGTTTTTACCCCCAAATAAGAGAAATTTCTTCAATTTTGTACCAAAATAAAAGAAATTTCTGCCTTTTTGCCCCAAAATAAAAAAAATTCTGTTTTATTCTGAAATAAGTGAAATTTCTTCATTTTTGCTCCAAAATAAGTGAAATTTCTGCAATTTTGCCCCAAAATAAGGGAAATTTCTGGAATTTTGCCCAAAATTAAGTGGTATTTCTGAGTTTTGCCCCAAAATAAGGAGAATTTCTGTCTTTTTGACCCAACATAGAGGGAATTTCTGCCTTTTTGCCCCACAATTAGGGGAATTTCTGTAATTTTGCTCCAAAATACGGGGAATTTCTGTCTTTTTGCCCGTAAATAAGAAAAATGCATACCTTTTTGCCATAAAAAAGGGGAAATTTCTTCATTTTTGCTCCAAAATGAGGGGAATTTCTGCTTTTTTGCCTCTAAATAAGTGGAATTTCTGTTTTTTTCCCAAAAACAAAAGGAATTTCTGTCTTTTTGCCCCAAAATAAGGAAAATTTCTGACTTTTTTTCCTGAAATAAGTGAAATTTTTGCAATTTTGCCCCAAAATAAGTGAAATTTCTGCTTTATTGCCCCCAAAAAGGGAATTTCAGAGTTTTTACCCCAAAATAAGAGGAATTTCTGCATTTTTGCCCCAAAATATGGGAAATTTCTTTCTTTTTGCCCCAAAATA